>NC_133730.1:5818556-6151056 GCF_048934315.1 Petromyzon marinus
TAGTGTGTGGCATCTCTGTGAGTAGTGTGTGGGATCTCTCTGTGAGTAGTGTGTGGGTTTCTGTGTGGTAGTGTATGGGTCTTCCTGTGAGTAGTGTGTGGGTCTCTGTGTGAGTAGTCTGTGGGTCTCTGTGTGAGTAGTGTGTGTGTCTCTGTGTGAGTAGTGTGTGGGTCTCTGTGTGAGTAATCTGTGGGTCTCTGTGTGAGTAGTCTGTGGTTCTCTGAGTGAGTAGTGTGTGGGTCTCTCTGTGTGAGTAGTGTGTGGGTCTCTGTGTGAGTAGTGTGTGGGTCTCTGTGTGAGTAGTGTGTGGGTCTCTGTGCCTTTAGTGTGTGTGTAGTCTGAATAGTGTGTGTAGTCTGAATAGTATGTGTGTGTAGTCTGAATAGTGTGTGTGTAGTCTGAATAGTGTGTGTAGTCTGAATAGTATGTGTGTTAGTCTGAATAGTGTGTGTGTAGTCTGAATAGTGTGTGTGTCTAGTCTGAATTGTGTGTGTGTAGTCTAAATTGTGTGTGTGTGTGTAGTCTGAAGTGTGTGTGTAGTCTGAATAGGTGTGTGTGTAGTCCGAATGTGTGTGTGTAGTCTGAATTGTGTGTGTCTGTAGTCTGAATTGTGTGTGTGTAGTCTGAATTGTGTGTGTGTGTAGTCTGAATTTTGTGTGTCTGTAGTCTGAATTGTGTGTGTAGTCTGAATAGTGTGTGTGTGTAGTCTGAATTGTGTGTTTGTCTCTCTCTGTGCGTGATTGTATTTGCGTGCCTGTGTTTGGTGCCGCGGTTAGCGCTACGAACCTGGCGTCCTGATTTCGATTCCCGCCCACGGCCAATAACACCGCTGACGATTATTCTGAAAACCTTTTGGGCCTCCCCCTAGGTCGACTCAGCCTCAAAATGAGTACCTAGTGACGGTGTGTCACGGTGTGTGTGTGGGGGGAGGTGTAGACACAGCCACTTAGGGAGACAAAGGCGGTCGGGCGTGGTGATGGCCACCCACCCCCTCGTGTGCTGCTGCTACTCGCTAACAGCACTTGCCCCAAACGGTCTGTTAAGGCTACACGGGGGATCTTTGTCTTGTGTGTGTGCGTGTGGAGAGCGGTGGCGCACCGGTTAGCGCGCTGCGTTACGAACCCGGCGACCCGACCTTCAAACGAGCGCCCGGTGCGTTGTGTTAACATCGCCACGTGGGGGAAGACAAAGGCGGCCGGGCGTGCTTCCGGCCACCACCCACCCCTCCCCACCCACCCACCCACCACCACCCACCCCTCCCCACCCACCCACCCACCACCACCACCCCCTCGTGCGTTGTGCCGGCACTTGCCCCCTTTCGGCGGCGTGTTAAGGGCGAGCCTAGACGGGCGACCTTTGCCTTTGGTGCGGCACGGATCCCGGCTCATGGCGGACAAGCAGCGAGCAGATGTTGGTCTCGCGAGATCAACACGGTGGGGGTGGGGGGGGGGTGTCGGTGGGGGGGGGTCAGTGGGGGGGTTTCGGTGGGGGGGGGGGTCAGTGGGGGGTTTCGGTGGGGGGGGGGGTCAGTGGGGGGTGTGTCGGTGGGGGGGGTCAGTGGGGGGTGTGTCGGTGGGGAGGGGTCAGTGGGGGGTTTCGGTGGGGGGGCTGTCAGTGGGGGGGTCGGTGGGGGGGGTTCAGTGGGAAGGGGGGTGGGTCAGTGGGGGGGTGGAGACCCCTTTGAAACAAAGCGCATCTGCTGGGCAGCTCCACATCAAGAGGCAGACTTCGAGGGGGGAGGGGCGTGGGGGGGGGAATTCCCCCCCCACGCCCCCACCCGCATCCTCTCTCGGGTGCTCCAAATATTTGATTTCATTTTGGGGGGTGTTGCTCGGTGTGCAGCCTTCAGTGTGACAGGCCCCCCCTTAAACCCCCCCCCCCCCCTGCACGTTGACTCATCAGCAACACACACACACAAGTGTGTGTATATCATTTGTTGTTGTTGTTGTCAAAGTCGTCGCTGTCACGGCTAGCGAGCTCCTTGAGATCGCTCAAGATGGGCCGGTGGAGAAGTTTCCGGGGCGGAGGTGGGGCTGGAGGTTCATAGTGCTGAGCGGACACCGGTGAGGTCATTGTGTGTCTTCATTGTGTGTCTTCATTGTTTGTCTTTATTGTTTGTCTTCATTGTTTGTCTTCATTGTTTGTCTTCATTGTTTGTCTTCATTGTTTGTCTTTATTGTTTGTCTTCATTGTTTGTCTTCATTGTTTGTCTTCATTGTTTGTCTTCATTGTCTTTATTGTTTGTCTTCATTGTTGTCTCCATTGTTTGTCTTCATTGTTTGTCTTCATTGTGTGTCTTCATTGTCTTTATTGTTTGTCTTCATTGTGTGTCTTCATTGTTTGTCTTCATTGTTTGTCTTCATTGTGTGTCTTCATAGTTTGTCTTCATTGTTTGTCTTCATTGTTTGTCTTCATTGTTTGTCTTCATTGTTTGTCTTCATTGTTTGTCTTCATTGTTTGTCTTCATTGTTTGTCTTCATTGTTTGTCTTCATTGTGTGTCTTCATTGTTTGTCTTCATTGTTGTCTTCATTGTTTGTCTTCATTGTTGTCTTCATTGTTTGTCTTCATTGTTGTCTTCATTGTTTGTCTTCATTGTTGTCTTCATTGTTTGTCTTCATTGTTTGTCTTCATTGTGTGTCTTCATTGTTTGTCTTCATTGTTGTCTTCATTGTTTGTCTTCATTGTTTGTCTTCATTGTTTGTCTTCATTGTTTGTCTTCATTGTTTGTCTTCATTGTTTGTCTTCATTGTCTTCATTGTTTGTCTTCATTGTGTGTCTTCATTATTTGTCTTCATTGTTTGTCTTCATTGTTTGTCTTCATTGTCTTCATTGTTTGTCTTCATTGTCTTCATTGTTTGTCTTCATTGTCTTTATTGTTTGTCTTCATTGTTTGTCTTCATTGTTTGTCTTCATTGTTTGTCTTCATTGTTTGTCTTCATTGTTTGTTGTCATTGTTTGTCTTCATTGTCTTCATTGTTTGTCTTCATTGTTTGTCTTCATTGTTTGTCTTCATTGTCTTCATTGTTTGTCTTCATTGTTTGTCTTCATTGTTTGTCTTCATTGTTTGTCTTCATTGTTTGTTGTCATTGTTTGTCTTCATTGTGTGCCTTCATTGTTTGTCTTCATTGTCTTCATTGTTTGTCTTGGTTGTTTGTCTTCATTGTTTGTCTTCATTGTTTGTCTTCATTGTCTTCATTGTTTGTCTTCATTGTTTGTCTTCATTGTTTGTCTTCATTGTCTTCATTGTTTGTCTTCATTGTCTTCATTGTTTGTCTTCATTGTCTTTATTGTTTGTCTTCATTGTTTGTCTTCATTGTGTGTCTTTATTGTTTGTCTTCATTGTCTTCATTGTTTGTCTTCATTGTGTGTCTTCATTATTTGTCTTCATTGTTTGTCTTCATTGTTTGTCTTCATTGTCTTCATTGTTTGTCTTCATTGTCTTCATTGTTTGTCTTCATTGTCTTTATTGTTTGTCTTCATTGTTTGTCTTCATTGTTTGTCTTCATTGTCTTTATTGTTTGTCTTCATTGTTTGTCTTCATTGTGTGCCTTCATTGTTTGTCTTCATTGTCTTCATTGTTTGTCTTGGTTGTTTGTCTTCATTGTTTGTCTTCATTGTTTGTCTTCATTGTCTTCATTGTTTGTCTTCATTGTTTGTCTTCATTGTTTGTTGTCATTGTTTGTCTTCATTGTGTGCCTTCATTGTTTGTCTTCATTGTTGTCTTCATTATTTGTCTTCATTCTTTGTCTTCATTGTCTTTATTGTTTGTCTTCATTGTGTGTCTTCATTGTTTGTCTTCATTGTTTGTCTTCATTGTCTTCATTGTTTGTCTTCATTGTCTTTATTGTTTGTCTTCATTGTGTGTCATCATTGTTTGTCTTCATTGTTTGTCTTCATTGTTTGTCTTCATTGTTTGTCTTCATTGTTGTCTTCATTGTTTGTCTTCATTGTTTGTCTTCATTGTCTTCATTGTTTGTCTTCATTGTCTTTATTGTTTGTCTTCATTGTTTGTCTTCATTGTTTGTCTTCATTGTTTGTTGTCATTGTTTGTCTTCATTGTGTGCCTTCATTGTTTGTCTTCATTGTTTGTCTTGGTTGTTTCTCTTCATTGTTTATCTTCATGAATCCGTTACGGGGCCGCAGTGCTGAGACGTCGTTGTCCTGCGTGGTGCTTTTGGTGGTTCCCGGAGAGGTCATTCGCGGGTCACGCCAGGAGCCGAGGACTCGTGAAGAGACTCACACAGAGACTCACACAGAGACTCACAGACTCACACAGAGATTTACACAGAGACTCAGAGACTCACACAGAGATTCATACAGAGACTCAAAGACTCACACAGACTCACGGACTCACACAGAGACTCACAGACTCACAGACTCACAAAGAGACTCATAGACTCACAGACTCACACAGAGACTCACACAGAGACTCACACAGAGACTCACAGACTCACGCAGAGATTCACACAGAGACTCAGAGACTCACACAGAGATTCATACAGAGACTCAAAGACTCACACAGACTCACGGACTCACACAGAGACTCACACAGAGACTCACAGAATCACTGTTTCACAGAGACTCACACAGAGACTCACAGACTCACACAGAGACTCACACAGAGACTCACAGACTCACAGACTCACACCGAGACTCACACAGAGACCCACAGACTCACATAGAGACTCACACACTCACACAGAGACTCACAGACTTCACACAGAGACCCACAGACTTATGCAGAGACTCACAGACTCACACAGAGACCCAGAGACTCACACAGAGACCCACAGAATCACACAGAGACCCACAGACTCACAGAGACTCACAGACTCACACAGAGACTTACAGACTCATACAGAGCCTCACAGAGTCACAAGGAGACTTAGAGACTCACAGAGAGACTCACAGACTCACACAGATACTCACAGACTCACACAGAGACTCACAGACTCACACAGAGACTCACAGACTCACACAGATACTCACGGACTCACACAGAGACTCACAGACTCACACAGAGACTCACAGACTCACACAGAGACTCAGAGATTTACACAAGGACTCACAGAGCGACTCACAGACTTACAGAGCATCAGAGAATAACACAGAGACTCACAGACTCACACAGAGACTCAGAGACTCACAGACTCACAGAGAGACTGACAGACTTATACAGAGACTCACAGACTCACACAGAGACTCGGAGACTTACACAGAGGCTCACTGACTCACACAGAGACTCACAGACTCAGGCAGAGACTCAGAGACTCACACAGAGACTCACAGACTTACACAGAGACTCACACAGAGACTCCCAGACTTATACAGAGACTCACAGACTCACACAGAGACTCACAGACACACACAGAGACTCACAGACTCACACAGAGACTCACAGACTTACACAGAGACTAACACAGAGATTTACACAGACGTAAACAGAGACTCACAGACTCACACAGAGACTCAGAGACTCACACAGAGACTCACAGACTTACACAGAAACCCACAGACTCACACAGACACTCACAGACTCACACAGAGACTCACAGACTCACACAAAGACTTACACAGAGACTCACAGAATTACACAGAGACTCACAGACTTACACAGAGACTCACAGACTCACACAGAGACGCATAGATTTACACAGAGACTCACAGACTTACACAGAGACTCACACAGAGATTTTCTCAGACTTGAACAGAGACTCACAGACTCACACAGAGACTCACAGACTCACACAGAGACTCACAGACTTACACAGAGACTCACAGACTCACACAGAGACTCACAGACTCACACAGAGACTCAAGAGACTTACACAGAGACTCACATGCTCACACAGACTCACAGACTTATACAGAGACTCACAGACTTACAAAGAGACTCACAGACTTACACGGAGACTCACAGACTTGCGCAGGGACCCACAGACTCACACAGAGACTCACAGGCTCACACAGAGACTCACAGACTCACACAAAGACTTACACAGAGACTCACACAAAGACTTACACAGAGACTCACAGACTTACACAGAGACTCACAAACTCACACAGAGACGCACAGACTAACACAGTGACTCACAGACTTTCACAGAAACTCACACAGAGATTTACACAGACTTAAACAGAGACTCACAGACTCACACAGAGACTCAAAGACTCACACAGAGACTCGCAGACTTACACAGAGACTCACAGACTCACACAGAGACTCAGAGACTTACACAGAGAATCAAAGACTCACACAGAGACTCACAGACTCACAGGGAGACTTACAGACTCACACAGAGACTCACACAGAGACTCAGAGACTCACGCAGAGACTCACAGGCTCACACAGAGACTCACACAGAGACTCACAGACTTACACAGAGACTAACACAGAGATTTACACAGACTTAAACAGAGACTCACAGACTCACACAGAGACGCAGAGACTCACACAGAGACCCACAGAATCACACAGAGACCCACAGACTCACAGAGACTCACAGACTCACACAGAGACTTACAGACTCATACAGAGCCTCACAGAGTCACAAGGAGACTTAGATACTCACAGAGAGACTCACAGACTCACACAGATACTCACAGACTCACACAGAGACTCACAGACTCACACAGAGACTCACAGACTCACACAGAGACTCAGAGATTTACACAAGGACTCACAGAGAGACTCACAGACTTACAGAGCATCAGAGAATAACACAGAGACTCACAGACTTACACAGAGACTCACATACTTACCCAGCGACTCACAGACTTACACAGAGACTCACAGACTCACACAGAGACTCAGAGACTCACAGACTCACAGAGAGACTGACAGACTTATACAGAGACTCACAGACTCACACAGAGACTCGGAGACTTACACAGAGACTCACTGACTCACACAGCGACTCACAGACTCAGGCAGAGACTCACACAGAGACTCAGCGACTTACACAGAGACTCACACAGAGACTCCCAGACTTATACAGAGACTCACAGACTCACACAGAGACTCACAGACTCACACAGAGACTCACAGACTTACACAGAGACTAACACAGAGATTTACACAGACTTAAACAGAGACTCACAGACTCACACAGAGACTCAGAGACTCACACAGAGACTCACAGACTTACACAGAAACCCACAGACTCACACAGACACTCACAGACTCACACAGAGACTCACAGACTCACACAAAGACTTGCACAGAGACTCACAGAATTACAGAGACTCACAGACTCACACAGAGACTCACAGACTTACACAGAGACTCACACAGAGATTTACACAGACTTGAACAGAGACTCACAGACTCACACAGAGACTCACAGACTCACACAGAGACTCACAGACTTACACAGAGACTCACAGACTCACACAGAGACTCACACAGAGACTCACAGACTTACACAGAGACTCACACAGAGATTTACACAGACTTGAACAGAGACTCACAGACTCACACAGAGACTCACAGACTCACACAGAGACTCACAGACTTACACAGAGACTCACAGGCTCACACAGAGACTCACACAGAGACTCACAGACTTACACAGAGACTAACACAGAGATTTACACAGACTTAAACAGAGACTCACAGACTCACACAGAGACGCAGAGACTCACACAGAGACCCACAGAATCACACAGAGACCCACAGACTCACAGAGACTCACAGGCTCACACAGAGACTTACAGACTCATACAGAGCCTCACAGAGTCACAAGGAGACTTAGATACTCACAGAGAGACTCACAGACTCACACAGATACTCACAGACTCACACAGAGACTCACAGACTCACACAGAGACTCACAGACTCACACAGAGACTCAGAGATTTACACAAGGACTCACAGAGAGACTCACAGACTTACAGAACATCAGAGAATAACACAGAGACTCACAGACTTACACAGAGACTCACAGACTTACCCAGCGACTCACAGACTTACACAGAGACTCACAGACTCACACAGAGACTCAGAGACTCACAGACTCACAGAGAGACTGACAGACTTATACAGAGACTCACAGACTCACACAGAGACTCGGAGACTTACACAGAGACTCACTGACTCACACAGCGACTCACAGACTCAGGCAGAGACTCAGAGACTCACACAGAGACTCAGCGACTTACACAGAGACTCACACAGAGACTCCCAGACTTATACAGAGACTCACAGACTCACACAGAGACTCACAGACTCACACAGAGACTCACAGACTTACACAGAGACTAACACAGAGATTTACACAGACTTAAACAGAGACTCACAGACTCACACAGAGGCTCAGAGACTCACACAGAGACTCACAGACTTACACAGAAACCCACAGACTCACACAGACACTCACAGACTCACACAGAGACTCACAGACTCACACAAAGACTTGCACAGAGACTCACAGAATTACAGAGACTCACAGACTCACACAGAGACTCACAGACTTACACAGAGACTCACACAGAGATTTACACAGACTTGAACAGAGACTCACACAGAGACTCACAGACTCACACAGAGACTCACAGACTTACACAGAGACTCACAGACTCACACAGAGACTCACAGACTCACACAGAGACTCAAGAGACTTACACAGAGACTCACATGCTCATACAGACTCACAGACTTATGCAGAGACTCACAGACTTACAAAGAGACTCACAGACTTACACGGAGACTCACAGACTTACGCAGGGACCCATAGACTCACACAGAGACCCACAGACTCACGCAGAGGCCCGCAGACTCAAACAGAGACCCACAGACTCACACAGAGACTCACAGGCTCACACAGAGACGCACAGACTAACACAGTGACTCACAGACTTTCACAGAAACTCACACAGAGATTTACACAGACTTTAACAGAGACTCACAGACTCACACAGAGGCTCAAAGACTCACACAGAGACTCACAGACTTACACAGAGACTCACAGACTCACACAGAGACTTACACAGAGAATCAAAGACTCACACAGAGACTCACAGACTCACAGAGAGACTTACAGACTCACACAGAGACTCACACAGAGACTCACAGACTCATACATAGACTCACAGTCTCATACGGAGACTCACAGACTTTCACATAGACTCACAGACTCACACAGAGACTCACAGACTCACACAGAGATTCAGAGACTTACACAGAGACTCACAGACTCACACAGAGACTCACACAGAAACTCACAGACTTACACAGAGACTCACAGACTTACACGGATACCCACAGACTTACACAGACACCCACATACTTACACAAAGACCCACAGCCTTACACAGAGACTTACAGACTTACACAAAGACCTACTGACTTACCCAGAGACTTACAGACTTATACAAAGACCCACAGACTTACACAGAGACACATACACAGCGCTCACACAGAGACTCACAGACCTAGACACCCACAAATTTACACAGAAACGCAATTAATTATGGCATCACGATGCGTGATTGAACCGCCGCTTAGCAAATTGTAGCGAGCTGATGATGATCTCAACGACAGCACCACCCATCACAACCAGCACAGTGGCCGTTTGGGTTTTCACCTCAATTTGGCAACATTTCAGGACGGATAATTAAAATCACGTGTGCGTGGCTGTGTGTGTCTACGTGTCTCTTTTGTATGTGTCTGTGCCCTGGTGGTCCCCTTCTTTAAGAAGGGGGACCGCACAGACTGTAACAACTACAGGGGCATCTCATTTCTCAGTGGGCCGGGAAACGTCCTGGCAAGGATAATTCAACATCGCCTTGCCAGGCAATGCTGAGGAGAGGCTTGCGAGCCCCAATGTGGTTTCAGGAAAGGGCGGTCCTGCACAGATGCCATATTTTCTGTCCGTCTGCTACAGCAGAGGTGTAGGGAATTCCAACATGACCGACATCTCTGCTTTTTTAACCTGGTCAAGGCCTATGATACCATCAGTAGGCCTGGGCTCTGGGTTGTTCTTCGTGTTTTTGGAGTCCCTGACCCTCTGCTCACGATCATTAAGGACCTTCATGATAGTGAGCAGGCCCGAGTAAAACTACGTGGCCGGGAGTCAGAGCAATTTCCTGTACACCTTGGGGTGCGACAGGGATGTCCTCTGGCTCCCACATTATTTAACGTCTACTTTTTACCACGTAGTTCGTGAAGCCTTCAATAGCTGTACTGGCGGAATCTCCATTTGGTACAGATATAATGGGAGGCTGATCGATGCCCGGGTGCGGTCAAGGGATGGCTCCCTATTGCTCAACCACGTTATGTATACCGATGATTTGGTAATAGCTGCTCATTCAGAGGAGGAGTTGGAGACGCTGCTGCTGAGACTGGAGCATGCCACTAAGAGATGGGGCCTTACCATCAGCCCCACCAAAACTAAGCACCTGCCTGGATATTATGAACCATCGGACACTACAACCCCACAACTCCCAATCGGTGATGGGGCAGTTGTGTAGAGAGTGGAGAGTTTCCCATACCTGGGCAGTGTGCTCATGACCGGCTCCAGTTTAACAGCAGAGGTCTCACTCCGAATCAGTCGAGCGGCAATATCTTTTCATCGGTTGCATAACTCTGTGTGGAAGCTACCTGGTCTGTCGCTCCGCACTAAGCTTCAGGTCTTCTCGGCCACGGTTATTCCCTCCCTTCTCTACGCTTTCGAAACGTGGACCCCCCCTAATGGAACATCTTCGCCGGTTAGAAACATTTAGGCTAGCCTGCCTACGATCCATCCTGGGTTTAACCAGGCTGGATTGTGTGAGGAGCTCACAAATCTTTGAAAGATCTGGGCAAGGTCCCATCGGTGAGCTCCTCCGGCATGCAAGACTGCGTTGGCTGGGTCATGTAGCCCGCATGCCCAGCCACCGCATGCCGAAACAGCTTTTGTTCGGCCGGATCGAGGGGGCTAAACGGGCGCGGCACGGGCTAGAGAAGAGATGAAGTGACGTGGTACAGGAGGACGTGGAGCTGAGTGGACTTGCCGATGACTGATACCAGCGGTGTCAAGATCGGCCTCTGTGGAGGAGGCTCGTGAAGGACGCTACTGGGCAGTTGGAGGCAGTCGCCCTCCAACAACAGCGGAGGACGGAGGAGCGACGCTCACAACAACGAGCGGAGCGCCGGGTGGATAAAGCACAGCAGGTTGGCACAATAGGGGACACAGGTGGTGCATCAGCCAGTCATTTCAGTCATCTCAGTCAGTCGAACCGTGGCACTTGGGTCTGCCCCGTGACCTCCTGCCAGCGGGCGTTCGACACTTCACGTGGCCTCAAGGTGCACATGGCCTGGCACAAGCGTGGTGGTGATGTCACCGTCACTTAGTGGCGAATGGCGGCCATTGTTGTTGTGTCTCTGTGTGTCTGTGAGTGTCTGTGCGTGTGTCTGTGTGTGTCTGTGCGTGTGTCTGTGTGTGTCTCTTTGTGTGTGTCTGTGTATGTGTGTCTGTGTGTGGCTATGTGTGTCTGTGTGTGTATGTGTGTAGCGATAGTGTAGCGGTTAGCGCGCTGCGCTATGAACCCGGTGATCCAGGTTCGATTCTTGTTCACGACTAACACCTTTGTCTCCCAAGTGGCGATGTTTACTACACACCGCACCAGATACTCATTTGAGGCTGAGTCGACCTAGGGAAGGCCCAGGACCGTTTCAGATAATTGTCACTGGTGTTGGCCGTGAGCGGGAATCGAACCCAGGTTACCGGGTTCGCACCGCGTCACCAGCATCACCATCACGAATAGCAACAGCATCACACCATCATCATCACCAGCATCACCACCAATAGCAACAGCATCACACCATCATTATCACCATCATCACCACCATCACCAATAGCAACAGCATCACACCATCATCATCACCACCATCACCAATAGCAACAGCATCACACCATCATCATCACCACCATCACCAATAGCAACAGCATCACATCATCATCACCACCACCACCATCACCAATAGCAACAGCATCACACCATCACCAGCATCACACCATCATCATCACCACCATCACCAATAGCAACAGCATCACACCACCATCATCACCATCATCACCACCATCACCAATAGCAACAGCATCACACCATCATCAGCATCACACCTTCATCATCACCACCATCACCAATAGCAACAGCATCACACCATCATCACCACCACCATCACCAATAGCAACAGCATCACACCATCACCAGCCTCACAGCATCATCATCATCACCATCACCAATAGCAACAGCATCACACCATCACCAGCATCACCACCACCATCACCAATAGCAACAGCATCACACCATCATCAGCATCACACCATCATCACCACCATCACCAATAGCAACAGCATCACACCATCATCAGCATCACACCATCATCATCACCACCATCACCAATAGCAACAGCATCACACCATCATCAGCATCACACCATCATCATCACCATCACCAATAGCAACAGCATCACGCCATCACCAGCATCACACCATCATCACCATCACCAATAGCAACAGCATCACACCATCATCATCACCACCATCACCACCATCACCAATAGCAACAGCATCATCATCATCAACACCAGCATCAGTATCAATAGCAAGAGCATCACATAATCATCACCACCAGCATCAATAGCAACAGCATCACACCATCATCATCATCACCACCAACATCAGTATCAATCGCACCAGTATCACACTTAGCATCACCATCATCACAATCATCACTCTCACCAGCATCATCAATCGCAACAGCATCACACCGGCATCATCATCATCACCATCATCACCACTATCATCACCATCATGATCGTGCTGTGACACGCCACGACACGCGGTGCCCCACTAACTACCACTCAATGCGCCGGCAATCACCACCAACAACTACCAACCACCACCACCCCCACCAACCACCAACCCTCACCACCAACAACAACCAACACCACCAACCCCCACCACCACCAACCACCAATCCCCACCACCACCAACCCCAACCACCACCACCAAACACCACCACCCCCTCCACTCGAGCATGCAACTTTAAATAAACAACCCGCTGTCCCTTAAGGCTGCAGGCGAATTCTCTAAACCGGTGGAAATTCCACCGGGCAAACGATGGGGGGTGGGGGGAGAGCGAGGGGGGGGGTTACATTAATAATAAAAATAATAATAACGAAACCCCTGCACACATTCCCACTCCCCTCTGAAAAATATCGACCCATAAACCGGCCTGAAAGTCTAAAGAGTTAGTAGTACTAATAATAAGACGGTAAAAACAATGGAAGTATTTATTGATTTGAAGCTTTCCGTGACTGCCGGAATCCATACTCTTTGGTTCCTTCGGTAAAGTCACGTAGGTAGGTATTAAAAAAAAAAATTAAACCACGACGTTTCGGGCGTCCATCATCAGGTGGTGATGGACGCTTGTGTTTGCGCCCGAAACGTCGTGATTTAATTTATTTTGTTGTAGCAAGTTATTGTTCCTGTTGTTGTTGTTGTTTAGATCCCACCGAATCACCGGAACTCATTTCACGAGAGTGCTGTGTACCGCTCTACACTTTGGATTTGCCAAGTTGTGTTGGTTGTTGTTGTTATAGTTGTGTGGGCAACAGTTGTTGTGTATTGTTTTATTCTCCTTCTGTACACGCGTGCTCTTGTACGCACATTTGTCTTCCATGATGCGTTGGATAAGCCTTGATCCCGCCAGCAGTTTACCATGGGAGTCCAGTTTACCATGGGAGTCCAGTTTACTATGGGAGTCCAGTTTACCATGGGAGTCCAGTTTACCATGGGAGTCCAGTTTACCATGGGAGTCCAGTTCACCATGGATGTCCAGTTCACCATGAGAGTCCAGTTCACCATGGGAGTCCAGTTCACCAAGGATGTCGAGTTTACCATGGGAGTCCAGTTTACCATGGATGTCCAGTTCACCATGGGAGTCCAGTTTACCATGGGAGTCCAGTTTACCATGGGAGTCCAGTTTACCATGGGAGTCCAGTTCACCATGGATGTCCAGTTTACCATGGGAGTCCAGTTTACCATGGATGTCCAGTTCACCATGGGAGTCCAGTTTACCATTGGAGTCAAGTTTACCATGGGAGTCCAGTTTACCATGGGAGACCAGTTTACCATGGAAGTCCAGTTTACGATGGGAGTCCAGTTTACCATGGGAGACCAGTTTACCATGGATGTCCAGTTTACCATGGGAGTCCAGTTTACCATGGGAGTCCAGTTTACCATGGATGTCCAGTTTACCATGGGAGTCCAGTTTGCCATGGATGTCCAGTTTACCATGGATGTCCAGTTTACCATGGGAGTCCAGTTTACCATGGGAGTCCAGTTTACCATGGATGTCCAGTTTACCATGGGAGTCCAGTTTACCATGGATGTCCAGTTTACCATGGGAGTCCAGTTTACCATGGATGTCCAGTTTACCATGGATGTCCAGTTTACCATGGATGTTCAGTTTACCATGGAAGTCCAGTTCACCATGGGAGTCCAGTTTACCATGGGAGTCCAGTTTACCATGGATGTCCAGTTTACCATGGGAGACCAGTTTACCTTAGGAGTCCAGTTTACCATGGGAGTCAAGTTTACCATGTGAGTCCAGTTTACCATGGATGTCCAGTTTACCATGGGAGTCCAGTTTACCATGGAAGTCCAGTTTACCATGGGAGTCCAGTTTACCATGGAAGTCCAGTTTACCATGGAAGTCCAGTTCACCATGGGAGTCCAGTTTACCGTGGGAGTCCAGTTTACCATGGGAGACCAGTTTACCATGTGAGACCAGTTTACCATGGATGTCCAGGTTACCATGGGAGACCAGTTTACCATGGGAGTCCAGTTTACCATGGGAGTCAAGTTCACCATGGATGTCCAGTTCACCATGGAAGTCCAGTTTACCATGGGAGACCAGTTCACCATGGGAGTCCAGTTTACCATGGTAGACCAGTTTACCATGGGTGTCCAGTTTACCATGGGAGACCAGTTTACCGTGGGAATCTAGTTTACCATGGATGTCCAGTTTACCATGGGATTCCAGTTTACCATGGGAGTCCAGTTTACCATGGATGTTCAGATTACTGTGGGAGTCCAGTTTACCATGGGAGTCCAGTTTACCATGGGAGTCCAGGAGTTCAGTTTACCATGGGAGTCCAGTTTACCATGGATGTTCAGTTTACCATGGAAGTCCAGTTCACCATGGGAGTCCAGTTTACCATGGGAGTCCAGTTTACCATGGGAGTCCAGTTTACCATGGGAGACCAGTTTACCATAGGAGTCCAGTTTACCATGGGAGTCAAGTTTATCATGGGAGTCCAGTTTACCATGGATGTCCAGTTTACCATGGGAGTCGAGTTTACCATGGGAGTCCAGTTTACCATGGATGTCCAGTTTACCATGGATGTCCAGTTTACTATGGGAGTCCAGTTCACCATGGGAGACCAGTTTACCATGGGAGTCCAGTTTACCATGGGAGTCCAGTTTACCATGGGAGTCCAGTTTACTATGGGAGTCCAGTTTACCATGGGAGTCCAGTTAACCATGGCAGTCCAGTTTACCATGTGAGTCCAGTTCACCATGGATGTCCAGTTCACCATGAGAGTCCAGTTTACCATGGATGTCCAGTTTACCATGGATGTCCAGTTTACCATGGATGTTCAGTTTACCATGGAAGTCCAGTTCACCATGGGAGTCCAGTTTACCATGGGAGTCCAGTTTACCATGGATGTCCAGTTTACCATGGGAGACCAGTTTACCTTAGGAGTCCAGTTTACCATGGGAGTCAAGTTTACCATGTGAGTCCAGTTTACCATGGATGTCCAGTTTACCATGGGAGTCCAGTTTACCATGGAAGTCCAGTTTACCATGGGAGTCCAGTTTACCATGGAAGTCCAGTTTACCATGGAAGTCCAGTTCACCATGGGAGTCCAGTTTACCGTGGGAGTCCAGTTTACCATGGGAGACCAGTTTACCATGTGAGACCAGTTTACCATGGATGTCCAGGTTACCATGGGAGACCAGTTTACCATGGGAGTCCAGTTTACCATGGGAGTCAAGTTCACCATGGATGTCCAGTTCACCATGGAAGTCCAGTTTACCATGGGAGACCAGTTCACCATGGGAGTCCAGTTTACCATGGTAGACCAGTTTACCATGGGTGTCCAGTTTACCATGGGAGACCAGTTTACCATGGGAATCTAGTTTACCATGGATGTCCAGTTTACCATGGGATTCCAGTTTACCATGGGAGTCCAGTTTACCATGGATGTTCAGATTACTGTGGGAGTCCAGTTTACCATGGGAGTCCAGTTTACCATGGGAGTCCAGGAGTTCAGTTTACCATGGGAGTCCAGTTTACCATGGATGTTCAGTTTACCATGGAAGTCCAGTTCACCATGGGAGTCCAGTTTACCATGGGAGTCCAGTTTACCATGGGAGTCCAGTTTACCATGGGAGACCAGTTTACCATAGGAGTCCAGTTTACCATGGGAGTCAAGTTTATCATGGGAGTCCAGTTTACCATGGATGTCCAGTTTACCATGGGAGTCCAGTTTACCATGGGAGTCCAGTTTACCATGGATGTCCAGTTTACCATGGGAGTCCAGTTCACCATGGGAGACCAGTTTACCATGGGAGTCCAGTTTACCATGGGAGTCCAGTTTACCATGGGAGTCCAGTTTACTATGGGAGTCCAGTTTACCATGGGAGTCCAGTTTACCATGGCAGTCCAGTTTACCATGTGAGTCCAGTTCACCATGGATGTCCAGTTCACCATGAGAGTCCAGTTTACCATGGATGTCCAGTTCACCATGGGAGTCCAGTTTACCATTGGAGTCAAGTTTACCATGGGAGTCCAGTTTACCATGGGAGACCAGTTTACCATGGAAGCCCAGTTTACCATGGGAGACCAGTTTACCTTAGGAGTCCAGTGTACCATGGGAGTCCAGTTTACCATGGGAGTCCAGTTTACCATGGGAGTCCAGTTTACCATGGAAGTCCAGTTTACCATGGGAGTCCAGTTTACCATGGAAGTCCAGTTTACCATGGATGTCCAGTTTACCATGGGAGTCCAGTTTACCATGGGAGACCAGTTTACCTTAGGAGTCCAGTGTACCATGGGAGTCCAGTTTACCATGGGAGTCCAGTTTACCATGGATGTCCAGTTTACCATGGGAGTCCAGTTTACCAGGGAAGTCCAGTTTACCATAGGAGTCCAGTTTACCATGGAAGTCCAGTTTACCATGGAAGTCCAGTTTAACGTGGGAGTCCAGTTTACCATGGGAGACCAGTTTACCATGGGAGACCAGTCTACCATGGGAGACGAGTTTACCATGGAAGTCCAGGTTACCATGGGAGACCAGTTTACCATGGGAGTCCAGTTTACCATGGGAGTCAAGTTCACCATGGATGTCCAGTTCACCATGGAAGTCCAGTTTACCATGGGAGACCAGTTCACAATGGGAGTCCAGTTTACCATGGTAGACCAGTTTACCATGGGAGACCAGTTTACCATGGGTGTCCAGTTTGCCATGGGAGACCAGTTTACCATGGGAATCTAGTTTACCATGGATGTCCAGTTTACCATGGGATTCCAGTTTACCATGGGAGTCCAGTTTACCAATGATGTTCAGTTTACCGTGGGAGTCCAGTTTACCATGGGAGTTCAGTTTACCATGGGAGTCCAGGAGTCCAGTTTACCATGGGAGTCCAGTTTACCATGGATGTTCAGTTTACCATGGAAGTCCAGTTCACCATGGGAGTCCAGTTTACCATGGGAGTCCAGTTTACCATGGGAGACCAGTTTACCATAGGAGTCCAGTTTACCATGGGAGTCAAGTTTACCATCGGAGTCCAGTTTACGATTGATGTCCAGTTTACCATGGGAGTCCAGTTTACCATGGGAGTCCAGTTTACCATGGATGTCCAGTTTACCATGGGAGTCCAGTTCACCATGGGAGACCAGTTTACCATGGGAGTCCAGTTTACCATGAGAGTCCTGTTTACTATGGGAGTCCAGTTTACCATGGGAGTCCAGTTTACCATGGGAGTCCAGTTTACCATGGATGTCCAGTTCACCATGAGAGTCCAGTTCACCATGGGAGTCCAGTTCACCACGGATGTCGAGTTTACCATGGGAGTCCAGTTTACCATGGATGTCCAGTTCACCATGGGAGTCCAGTTTACCATGGGAGACCAGTTTACCAAGGGAGTCCAGTTTACCATGAGAGTCCAGTTTACCATGGGAGTCCAGTTCACCATGGATGTCCAGTTTACCATGGGAGTCCAGTTTACCATGGATGTCCAGTTCACCATGGGAGTCCAGTTTACCATTGGAGTCAAGTTTACCATGGGAGTCCAGTTTACCATGGGAGACCAGTTTACCATGGAAGTACAGTTTACCATGGGAGTCCAGTTTACCATGGGAGACCAATTTACCATCGGAGACCAGTTTACCATGGATTTCCAGTTTACCATGGGAGTCCAGTTTACCATGGGAGTCCAGTTTACCATGGATGTCCAGTTTACCATGGATGTCCAGTTTACCATGAGAGTCCAGTTTACCATGGATGTCCAGATTACCATGGATGTTCAGTTTACCATGGAAGTCCAGTTCACCATGGGAGTCCAGTTTATCATGGGAGTCCAGTTTACCATGGATGTCCAGTTTACCATGGGAGTCCAGTTTACCATGGGAGACCAGTTTACCTTAGGAGTCCAGTTTACCATGGGAGTCAAGTTTACCATGGGAGTCCAGTTTACTGTGGGAGTCCAGTTTACCATGGATGTCCAGTTTACCATGGGAGTCCAGTTCACCATGAGTGTCCAGTTCACCATGGGAGTCCAGTTCACCAAGGATGTCGAGTTTACCATGGGAGTCCAGTTTACCATGGATGTCCAGTTCACCATGGGAGTCCAGTTTACCATGGGAGTCCAGTTTACCATGGGAGTCCAGTTCACCATGGACGTCCAGTTTACCATGGGAGTCCAGTTTACCATGGATGTCCAGTTCACCATGGGAGTCCAGTATACCATTGGAGTCAAGTTTACCATGGGAGTCCAGTTTACCATGGGAGACCAGTTTACCATGGAAGTCCAGTTTACCATGGGAGTCCAGTTTACCATGGATGTCCAGTTTACCATGGGAGACCAGTTTACCATGGGAGTCCAGTTTACCATGGATGCCCAGTTTACCATGGGAGTCCAGTTTACCATGGGAGTCCAGTTTACCATGGATGTCCAGTTTACCATGGGAGACCAGTTTACCATGGGAGACCAGTTTTCCATGGATGTCCAGTTTACCATGGATGTCGAGTTTACCATGGGAGTCCAGTTTACCATCGGAGTCCAGTTAACCATGGGAGACCAGTTTACCATGGAAGTCCAGTTCACCATGGGAGTCCAGTTTACCATGGATGTCCAGTTTACCATGGATGTCCAGTTTACAATGGATGTACATTTTACCATGGGAGTCCATTTACCATGGATGTCCAGTTTACCATGGACGTTCAATTTACCATGGGAGTCCAGATTACCATGGAAGTCCAGTTCACCATGGGAGTCCGGTTTACCATGGGAGACCAGTTTGCCATGGGAGTCCAGTTTACCATGGGAGTCCAGTTTACCATGGATGTCCAGTTTACCATTGATGTCCAGTTTACCATGGGAGTCCAGTTTACCATGGGAGTCCAGTTCACCATGGGAGACCAGTTTACCATGGGAGTCCAGTTTACCATGGATGTCCAGTTTACCATGGGAGTCCAGTTTACCATGGGAGACCAGTTTACCATGGGAGTCCAGTTTACCATGGGAGACCAGTTTACCATGGATGTCCAGTTTACCATGGATGTCCATTTTACCATGAGAGCCCAGTTTACCATGGGATACCAGTTTACCATGGATGTCCAGTTTACCATGGATGTCCAGTTTACCATGGGAGTCCAGGTTATCATGGGAGTCCAGTTTACCATGGGAGTCAAGTTTACCATGGATGTCCAGTTTACCATGGGAGACCAGTTTACCATGGGAGTCCAGTTTACCATGGATGTCCAGTTTACCATGGGAGTCCAGTTTACCATGGGAGTCCAGTTTACCATGGATGTCCAGTTTACCAGGGGAGTCCAGTTTACCATGGATGTCCAGTTTACCATCGGAGTCAAGTTTACCATGGGAGTCCAGTTTACCATGGGAGACGAGTTTACCATGGATGTCCAGTTTACCATGGGAGTCCAGGTTATCATGGGAGTCCAGTTTACCATGGATGTCCAGTTTACCATGGATGTCCAGTTTACCATGGGAGTCCAGGTTATCATGGGAGTCCAGTTTACCATGGGAGACCAGTTTACCATGGAAGTCCAGTTCACCATGGGAGTCCAGTTTACCATGGATGTCCAGTTTACCATGGATGTCCAGTTTACCATGGGAGTTCAGGTTATCATGGGAGTCCAGTTTACCATGGGAGTCCAGTTTACCATGGATGTCCAGTTTACCATGTGAGACCAGTTTACCATGGGAGTCCAGTTTACCATGGATGTCCAGTTTACCATCGGAGTCCAGTTTACCATGGATGTCCAGTTTACCATGGGAGTCCAGTTTACCATGGATGTCCAGTTTACCATGGGAGACCAGTTTACCATGGATGTACAGTTTACCATGGGAGTCCAGTTTACCATGGATGTCCAGTATACCATGGATGTCCAGTTTACCATGGGAGTTCAGGTTATCATGGAAGTCCAGTTCACCATGGGAGTCCAGTTTACCGTGGGAGTCCAGTTTACCATGGGAGACCAGTTTACCATGGGAGACCAGTTTGCCATGTGAGACCAGTTTACCATGGATGTCCAGGTTACCATGGGAGACCAGTTTACCATGGGTGTCCAGTTTACCATGGGAGACCAGTTTACCATGGGAATCTAGTTTACCATGGTAGACCAGTTTACCATGGGTGTCCAGTTTACCATGGGAGACCAGTTTACCATGGGAATCTAGTTTACCATGGATGTCCAGTTTACCATGGGATTCCAGTTTACCATGGGAGTCCAGTTTACCATGGATGTTCAGATTACCGTGGGAGTCCAGTTTACCATGGGAGTCCAGGAGTCCAGTTTACCATGGTAGTCCAGTTTACCATGGATGTTCAGTTTACCATGGAAGTCCAGTTCACCATGGGAGTCCAGTTTACCATGGGAGTCCAGTTTACCATGGGAGTCCAGTTTACCATGGGAGACCAGTTTACCATAGGAGTCCAGTTTACCATGGGAGTCAAGTTTATCATGGGAGTCCAGTTTACCATGGATGTCCAGTTTACCATGGGAGTCCAGTTTACCATGGGAGTCCAGTTTACCATGGATGTCCAGTTTACCATGGGAGTCCAGTTCACCATGGGAGACCAGTTTACCATGGGAGTCCAGTTTACCATGGGAGTCCAGTTTACCATGGGAGTCCAGTTCACCATGGATGTCCAGTTCACCATGAGAGTCCAGTTTACCATGGGAGTCCAGTTTACCATGGATGTCCAGTTTACCATCGGAGTCCAGTTTACCATGGATGTCCAGTTTACCATGGGAGTCCAGTTTACCATGCATGTCCAGTTTACCATGGGAGACCAGTTTACCATGGATGTCCAGTTTACCATGGGAGTCCAGTTTACCATGGGAGTCCAGTTTACCATGGATGTCCAGTTTACCATGTGAGACCAGTTTACCATGGGAGACGAGTTTACCATGGGAGACCAGTTTACCATGGAAGTCCAGTTCACCATGGGAGTCCAGTTTACCATGGATGTCCAGTTTACCATGGATGTCCAGTTTACCATGGGAGTTCAGGTTATCATGGGAGTCCAGTTTACCATGGGAGTCCAGTTTACCATGGATGTCCAGTTTACCATGGGAGTCCAGTTTACCATGGGAGACCAGTTTACCTTAGGAGTCCAGTTTACCATGGGAGTCAAGTTTACCATGTGAGTCCAGTTTACCATGGATGTTCAGTTTACCATGGGAGTCCAGTTTACCATGGAAGTCCAGTTTACCATGGGAGTCCAGTTTACCATTGAAGTCCAGTTTACCATGGAAGTCCAGTTCACCATGGGAGTCCAGTTTACCGTGGAAGTCCAGTTTACCATGGGAGACCAGTTTACCATGGGAGACCAGTTTGCCATGTGAGACCAGTTTACCATGGATGTCCAGGTTACCATGGGAGACCAGTTTACCATGGGAGTCCAGTTTACCATGGGAGTCAAGTTCACCATGGATGTCCAGTTCACCATGGAAGTCCAGTTTACCATGGGAGACCAGTTCACCATGGGAGTCCAGTTTACCATGGTAGACCAGTTTACCATGGGTTTCCAGTTTGCCATGGGAGACCAGTTTACCATGGGAATCTAGTTTACCATGGATGTCCAGTTTACCATGGGATTCCAGTTTACCATGGGAGTCCAGTTTACCATGGATGTTCAGATTACCGTGGGAGTCCAGTTTACCATGGGAGTCCAGTTTACCATGGGAGTCCAGGAGTCCAGTTTACCATGGGAGTCCAGTTTACCATGGATGTTCAGTTTACCATGGAAGTCCAGTTCACCATGGGAGTCCAGTTTACCATGGGAGTCCAGTTTACCATGGGAGACCAGTTTACCATAGGAGTCCAGTTTACCATGGGAGTCAAGTTTATCATGGGAGTCCAGTTTACCATGGATGTCCAGTTTACCATGGGAGTCCAGTTTACCATGGGAGTCCAGTTTACCATGGATGTCCAGTTTACCATGGATGTCCAGTTTACCATGGGAGTCCAGTTCACCATGGGAGACCAGTTTACCATGGGAGTCCAGTTTACCATGGGAGTCCAGTTTACTATGGGAGTCCAGTTTACCATGGGAGTCCAGTTTACCATGGCAGTCCAGTTTACCATGGGAGTCCAGTTCACCATGGATGTCCAGTTCACCATGAGAGTCCAGTTTACCATGGATGTCCAGTTTACCATGGGAGTCCAGTTTACCATTGGAGTCAAGTTTACCATGGGAGTCCAGTTTACCATGGGAGACCAGTTTACCATGGAAGCCCAGTTTACCATGGGAGATCAGTTTACCATGGGAGACCAGTTTACCTTAGGAGTCCAGTGTACCATGGGAGTCAAGTTTACCATGGGAGTCCAGTTTACCATGGGAGTCCAGTTTACCATGGATGTCCAGTTTACCATGGGAGTCCAGTTTACCATGGAAGTCCAGTTTACCATGGGAGTCCAGTTTACCATGGGAGACCAGTTTACCATAGGAGTCCAGTTTACCATGGGAGTCAAGTTTATCATGGGAGTCCAGTTTACCATGGATGTCCAGTTTACCATGGGAGTCCAGTTTACCATGGGAGTCCAGTTTACCATGGATGTCCAGTTTACCATGGGAGTCCAGTTCACCATGGGAGACCAGTTTACCATGGGAGTCCAGTTTACCATGGGAGTCCAGTTTACCATGGGAGTCCAGTTTACCATGGATGTCCAGTTCACCATGAGAGTCCAGTTTACCATGGGAGTCCAGTTTACCATGGATGTCTAGTTTACCATCGGAGTCCAGTTTACCATGGATGTCCAGTTTACCATGGGAGTCCAGTTTACCATGGATGTCCAGTTTACCATGGGAGACCAGTTTACCATGGATGTCCAGTTTACCATGGGAGTCCAGTTTACCATGGGAGTCCAGTTTACCATGGATGTCCAGTTTACCATTTGAGACCAGTTTACCATGGGAGACGAGTTTACCATGGGAGACCAGTTTACCATGGAAGTCCAGTTCACCATGGGAGTCCAGTTTACCATGGATGTCCAGTTTACCATGGGAGTTCAGGTTATCATGGGAGTCCAGTTTACCATGGGAGTCCAGTTTACCATGGATGTCCAGTTTACCATGGGAGTCCAGTTTACCATGGGAGACCAGTTTACCTTAGGAGTCCAGTTTACCATGGGAGTCAAGTTTACCATGTGAGTCCAGTTTACCATGGATGTTCAGTTTACCATGGGAGTCCAGTTTACCATGGAAGTCCAGTTTACCATGGGAGTCCAGTTTACCATGGAAGTCCAGTTTACCATGGAAGTCCAGTTCACCATGGGAGTCCAGTTTACCGTGGGAGTCCAGTTTACCATGGGAGACCAGTTTACCATGGGAGACCAGTTTGCCATGTGAGACCAGTTTACCATGGATGTCCAGGTTACCATGGGAGACCAGTTTACCATGGGAGTCCAGTTTACCATGGGAGTCAAGTTCACCATGGATGTCCAGTTCACCATGGAAGTCCAGTTTACCATGGGAGACCAGTTCACCATGGGAGTCCAGTTTACCATGGTAGACCAGTTTACCATGGGTGTCCAGTTTGCCATGGGAGACCAGTTTACCATGGGAATCTAGTTTACCATGGATGTCCAGTTTACCATGGGATTCCAGTTTACCATGGGAATCCAGTTTACCATGGATGTTCAGATTACCGTGGGAGTCCAGTTTACCATGGGAGTCCAGTTTACCATGGGAGTCCAGGAGTCCAGTTTACCATGGGAGTCCATTTTACCATGGATGTTCAGTTTACCATGGAAGTCCAGTTCACCATGGGAGTCCAGTTTACCATGGGAGTCCAGTTTACCATGGGAGACCAGTTTACCATAGGAGTCCAGTTTACCATGGGAGTCAAGTTTAGCATGGGAGTCCAGTTTACCATGGATGTCCAGTTTACCATGGGAGTCCAGTTTACCATGGGAGTCCAGTTTACCATGGATGTCCAGTTTACCATGGATGTCCAGTTTACCATGGGAGTCCAGTTCACCATGGGAGACCAGTTTACCATGGGAGTCCAGTTTACCATGGGAGTCCAGTTTACCATGGGAGTCCAGTTTACTATGGGAGTCCAGTTTACCATGGGAGTCCAGTTTACCATGGCAGTCCAGTTTACCATGGGAGTCCAGTTCACCATGGATGTCCAGTTCACCATGAGAGTCCAGTTTACCATGGATGTCCAGTTTACCATGGGAGTCCAGTTTACCATTGGAGTCAAGTTTACCATGGGAGTCCAGTTTACCATGGGAGACCAGTTTACCATGGAAGCCCAGTTTACCATGGGAGATCAGTTTACCATGGGAGACCAGTTTACCTTAGGAGTCCAGTGTACCATGGGAGTCAAGTTTACCATGGGAGTCCAGTTTACCATGGGAGTCCAGTTTACCATGGATGTCCAGTTTACCATGGGAGTCCAGTTTACCATGGAAGTCCAGTTTACCATGGGAGTCCAGTTTACCATGGGAGACCAGTTTACCATAGGAGTCCAGTTTACCATGGGAGTCAAGTTTATCATGGGAGTCCAGTTTACCATGGATGTCCAGTTTACCATGGGAGTCCAGTTTACCATGGGAGTCCAGTTTACCATGGGAGTCCAGTTCACCATGGGAGACCAGTTTACCATGGGAGTCCAGTTTACCAAGGGAGTCCAGTTTACCATGGGATTCCAGTTCACCATGGATGTCCAGTTCACCATGAGAGTCCAGTTTACCATGGGAGTCCAGTTTACCATGGGAGTCCAGTTCACCATGAGTGTCTAGTTCACCATGGGAGTCCAGTTCACCAAGGATGTCGAGTTTACCATGGGAGTCCAGTTTACCATGGGAGTCCAGTTTACCATGGATGTCCAGTTTACCATGTGAGACCAGTTTACCATGGGAGACGAGTTTACCATGGGAGACCAGTTTACCATGGAAGTCCAGTTCACCATGGGAGTCCAGTTTACCATGGATGTCCAGTTTACCATGGATGTCCAGTTTACCATGGGAGTCCAGTTTACCATGGGAGTCCAGTTTACCATGGATGTCCAGTTTACCATGGGAGTCCAGTTCACCATGGGAGACCAGTTTACCATGGGAGTCCAGTTTACCATGGGAGTCCAGTTTACCATGGGAGTCCAGTTTACCATGGATGTCCAGTTCACCATGAGAGTCCAGTTTACCATGGGAGTCCAGTTTACCATGGATGTCTAGTTTACCATCGGAGTCCAGTTTACCATGGATGTCCAGTTTACCATGGGAGTCCAGTTTACCATGGATGTCCAGTTTACCATGGGAGACCAGTTTACCATGGATGTCCAGTTTACCATGGGAGTCCAGTTTACCATGGGAGTCCAGTTTACCATGGATGTCCAGTTTACCATTTGAGACCAGTTTACCATGGGAGACGAGTTTACCATGGGAGACCAGTTTACCATGGAAGTCCAGTTCACCATGGGAGTCCAGTTTACCATGGATGTCCAGTTTACCATGGATGTCCAGTTTACCATGGGAGTTCAGGTTATCATGGGAGTCCAGTTTACCATGGGAGTCCAGTTTACCATGGATGTCCAGTTTACCATGGGAGTCCAGTTTACCATGGGAGACCAGTTTACCTTAGGAGTCCAGTTTACCATGGGAGTCAAGTTTACCATGTGAGTCCAGTTTACCATGGATGTTCAGTTTACCATGGGAGTCCAGTTTACCATGGAAGTCCAGTTTACCATGGGAGTCCAGTTTACCATGGAAGTCCAGTTTACCATGGAAGTCCAGTTCACCATGGGAGTCCAGTTTACCGTGGGAGTCCAGTTTACCATGGGAGACCAGTTTACCATGGGAGACCAGTTTGCCATGTGAGACCAGTTTACCATGGATGTCCAGGTTACCATGGGAGACCAGTTTACCATGGGAGTCCAGTTTACCATGGGAGTCAAGTTCACCATGGATGTCCAGTTCACCATGGAAGTCCAGTTTACCATGGGAGACCAGTTCACCATGGGAGTCCAGTTTACCATGGTAGACCAGTTTACCATGGGTGTCCAGTTTGCCATGGGAGACCAGTTTACCATGGGAATCTAGTTTACCATGGATGTCCAGTTTACCATGGGATTCCAGTTTACCATGGGAATCCAGTTTACCATGGATGTTCAGATTACCGTGGGAGTCCAGTTTACCATGGGAGTCCAGTTTACCATGGGAGTCCAGGAGTCCAGTTTACCATGGGAGTCCATTTTACCATGGATGTTCAGTTTACCATGGAAGTCCAGTTCACCATGGGAGTCCAGTTTACCATGGGAGTCCAGTTTACCATGGGAGACCAGTTTACCATAGGAGTCCAGTTTACCATGGGAGTCAAGTTTAGCATGGGAGTCCAGTTTACCATGGATGTCCAGTTTACCATGGGAGTCCAGTTTACCATGGGAGTCCAGTTTACCATGGATGTCCAGTTTACCATGGATGTCCAGTTTACCATGGGAGTCCAGTTCACCATGGGAGACCAGTTTACCATGGGAGTCCAGTTTACCATGGGAGTCCAGTTTACCATGGGAGTCCAGTTTACTATGGGAGTCCAGTTTACCATGGGAGTCCAGTTTACCATGGCAGTCCAGTTTACCATGGGAGTCCAGTTCACCATGGATGTCCAGTTCACCATGAGAGTCCAGTTTACCATGGATGTCCAGTTTACCATGGGAGTCCAGTTTACCATTGGAGTCAAGTTTACCATGGGAGTCCAGTTTACCATGGGAGACCAGTTTACCATGGAAGCCCAGTTTACCATGGGAGATCAGTTTACCATGGGAGACCAGTTTACCTTAGGAGTCCAGTGTACCATGGGAGTCAAGTTTACCATGGGAGTCCAGTTTACCATGGGAGTCCAGTTTACCATGGATGTCCAGTTTACCATGGGAGTCCAGTTTACCATGGAAGTCCAGTTTACCATGGGAGTCCAGTTTACCATGGGAGACCAGTTTACCATAGGAGTCCAGTTTACCATGGGAGTCAAGTTTATCATGGGAGTCCAGTTTACCATGGATGTCCAGTTTACCATGGGAGTCCAGTTTACCATGGGAGTCCAGTTTACCATGGGAGTCCAGTTCACCATGGGAGACCAGTTTACCATGGGAGTCCAGTTTACCAAGGGAGTCCAGTTTACCATGGGATTCCAGTTCACCATGGATGTCCAGTTCACCATGAGAGTCCAGTTTACCATGGGAGTCCAGTTTACCATGGGAGTCCAGTTCACCATGAGTGTCCAGTTCACCATGGGAGTCCAGTTCACCAAGGATGTCGAGTTTACCATGGGAGTCCAGTTTACCATGGGAGTCCAGTTTACCATGGATGTCCAGTTTACCATGTGAGACCAGTTTACCATGGGAGACGAGTTTACCATGGGAGACCAGTTTACCATGGAAGTCCAGTTCACCATGGGAGTCCAGTTTACCATGGATGTCCAGTTTACCATGGATGTCCAGTTTACCATGGGAGTTCAGGTTATCATGGGAGTCGAGTTTACCATGGGAGTCCAGTTTACCATGGATGTCCAGTTTACCATGGGAGTCCAGTTTACCATGGGAGACCAGTTTACCTTAGGAGTCCAGTTTACCATGGGAGTCAAGTTTACCATGTGAGTCCAGTTTACCATGGATGTTCAGTTTACCATGGGAGTCCAGTTTACCATGGAAGTCCAGTTTACCATGGGAGTCCAGTTTACCATGGAAGTCCAGTTTACCATGGAAGTCCAGTTCACCATGGGAGTCCAGTTTACCGTGGGAGTCCAGTTTACCATGGGAGACCAGTTTACCATGGGAGACCAGTTTGCCATGTGAGACCAGTTTACCATGGATGTCCAGGTTACCATGGGAGACCAGTTTACCAGGGGAGTCCAGTTTACCATGGGAGTCAAGTTCACCATGGATGTCCAGTTCACCATGGAAGTCCAGTTTACCATGGGAGACCAGTTCACCATGGGAGTCCAGTTTACCATGGTAGACCAGTTTACCATGGGTGTCCAGTTTGCCATGGGAGACCAGTTTACCATGGGAATCTAGTTTACCATGGATGTCCAGTTTACCATGGGATTCTAGTTTACCATGGGAGTCCAGTTTACCATGGATGTTCAGATTACCGTGGGAGTCCAGTTTACCATGGGAGTCCAGTTTACCATGGGAGTCCAGGAGTCCAGTTTACCATGGGAGTCCAGTTTACCATGGATGTTCAGTTTACCATGGAAGTCCAGTTCACCATGGGAGTCCAGTTTACCATGGGAGTCCAGTTTACCATGGGAGACCAGTTTACCATAGGAGTCCAGTTTACCATGGGAGTCAAGTTTATCATGGGAGTCCAGTTTACCATGGATGTCCAGTTTACCATGGGAGTCCAGTTTACCATGGGAGTCCAGTTTACCATGGATGTCCAGTTTACCATGGATGTCCAGTTTACCATGGGAGTCCAGTTTACCATGGGAGTCCAGTTTACCATGGGAGTCCAGTTTACCATGGCAGTCCAGTTTACCATGGGAGTCCAGTTCACCATGGATGTCCAGTTCACCATGAGAGTCCAGTTTACCATGGATGTCCAGTTTACCATGAGAGTCCAGTTTACCATGGATGTCCAGTTTACCATGGGAGTCCAGTTTACCATTGGAGTCAAGTTTACCATGGGAGTCCAGTTTACCATGGGAGACCAGTTTACCATGGAAGCCCAGTTTACCATGGGAGATCAGTTTACCATGGGAGACCAGTTTACCTTAGGAGTCCAGTGTACCATGGGAGTCAAGTTTACCATGGGAGTCCAGTTTACCATGGGAGTCCAGTTTACCATGGATGTCCAGTTTACCATGGGAGTCCAGTTTACCATGGAAGTCCAGTTTACCATGGGAGTCCAGGAGTCCAGTTTACCATGGGAGTCCATTTTACCATGGATGTTCAGTTTACCATGGAAGTCCAGTTCACCATGGGAGTCCAGTTTACCATGGGAGTCCAGTTTACCATGGGAGACCAGTTTACCATAGGAGTCCAGTTTACCATGGGAGTCAAGTTTAGCATGGGAGTCCAGTTTACCATGGATGTCCAGTTTACCATGGGAGTCCAGTTTACCATGGGAGTCCAGTTTACCATGGATGTCCAGTTTACCATGGATGTCCAGTTTACCATGGGAGTCCAGTTCACCATGGGAGACCAGTTTACCATGGGAGTCCAGTTTACCATGGGAGTCCAGTTTACTATGGGAGTCCAGTTTACCATGGGAGTCCAGTTTACCATGGCAGTCCAGTTTACCATGGGAGTCCAGTTCACCATGGATGTCCAGTTCACCATGAGAGTCCAGTTTACCATGGATGTCCAGTTTACCATGGGAGTCCAGTTTACCATTGGAGTCAAGTTTACCATGGGAGTCCAGTTTACCATGGGAGACCAGTTTACCATGGAAGCCCAGTTTACCATGGGAGATCAGTTTACCATGGGAGACCAGTTTACCTTAGGAGTCCAGTGTACCATGGGAGTCAAGTTTACCATGGGAGTCCAGTTTACCATGGGAGTCCAGTTTACCATGGATGTCCAGTTTACCATGGGAGTCCAGTTTACCATGGAAGTCCAGTTTACCATGGGAGTCCAGTTTACCATGGGAGACCAGTTTACCATAGGAGTCCAGTTTACCATGGGAGTCAAGTTTATCATGGGAGTCCAGTTTACCATGGATGTCCAGTTTACCATGGGAGTCCAGTTTACCATGGGAGTCCAGTTTACCATGGGAGTCCAGTTCACCATGGGAGACCAGTTTACCATGGGAGTCCAGTTTACCAAGGGAGTCCAGTTTACCATGGGATTCCAGTTCACCATGGATGTCCAGTTCACCATGAGAGTCCAGTTTACCATGGGAGTCCAGTTTACCATGGGAGTCCAGTTCACCATGAGTGTCTAGTTCACCATGGGAGTCCAGTTCACCAAGGATGTCGAGTTTACCATGGGAGTCCAGTTTACCATGGGAGTCCAGTTTACCATGGATGTCCAGTTTACCATGTGAGACCAGTTTACCATGGGAGACGAGTTTACCATGGGAGACCAGTTTACCATGGAAGTCCAGTTCACCATGGGAGTCCAGTTTACCATGGATGTCCAGTTTACCATGGATGTCCAGTTTACCATGGGAGTCCAGTTTACCATGGGAGTCCAGTTTACCATGGGAGTCCAGTTTACCATGGATGTCCAGTTTACCATGGGAGTCCAGTTCACCATGGGAGACCAGTTTACCATGGGAGTCCAGTTTACCATGGGAGTCCAGTTTACCATGGGAGTCCAGTTTACCATGGATGTCCAGTTCACCATGAGAGTCCAGTTTACCATGGGAGTCCAGTTTACCATGGATGTCTAGTTTACCATCGGAGTCCAGTTTACCATGGATGTCCAGTTTACCATGGGAGTCCAGTTTACCATGGATGTCCAGTTTACCATGGGAGACCAGTTTACCATGGATGTCCAGTTTACCATGGGAGTCCAGTTTACCATGGGAGTCCAGTTTACCATGGATGTCCAGTTTACCATTTGAGACCAGTTTACCATGGGAGACGAGTTTACCATGGGAGACCAGTTTACCATGGAAGTCCAGTTCACCATGGGAGTCCAGTTTACCATGGATGTCCAGTTTACCATGGATGTCCAGTTTACCATGGGAGTTCAGGTTATCATGGGAGTCCAGTTTACCATGGGAGTCCAGTTTACCATGGATGTCCAGTTTACCATGGGAGTCCAGTTTACCATGGGAGACCAGTTTACCTTAGGAGTCCAGTTTACCATGGGAGTCAAGTTTACCATGTGAGTCCAGTTTACCATGGATGTTCAGTTTACCATGGGAGTCCAGTTTACCATGGAAGTCCAGTTTACCATGGGAGTCCAGTTTACCATGGAAGTCCAGTTTACCATGGAAGTCCAGTTCACCATGGGAGTCCAGTTTACCGTGGGAGTCCAGTTTACCATGGGAGACCAGTTTACCATGGGAGACCAGTTTGCCATGTGAGACCAGTTTACCATGGATGTCCAGGTTACCATGGGAGACCAGTTTACCATGGGAGTCCAGTTTACCATGGGAGTCAAGTTCACCATGGATGTCCAGTTCACCATGGAAGTCCAGTTTACCATGGGAGACCAGTTCACCATGGGAGTCCAGTTTACCATGGTAGACCAGTTTACCATGGGTGTCCAGTTTGCCATGGGAGACCAGTTTACCATGGGAATCTAGTTTACCATGGATGTCCAGTTTACCATGGGATTCCAGTTTACCATGGGAATCCAGTTTACCATGGATGTTCAGATTACCGTGGGAGTCCAGTTTACCATGGGAGTCCAGTTTACCATGGGAGTCCAGGAGTCCAGTTTACCATGGGAGTCCATTTTACCATGGATGTTCAGTTTACCATGGAAGTCCAGTTCACCATGGGAGTCCAGTTTACCATGGGAGTCCAGTTTACCATGGGAGACCAGTTTACCATAGGAGTCCAGTTTACCATGGGAGTCAAGTTTAGCATGGGAGTCCAGTTTACCATGGATGTCCAGTTTACCATGGGAGTCCAGTTTACCATGGGAGTCCAGTTTACCATGGATGTCCAGTTTACCATGGATGTCCAGTTTACCATGGGAGTCCAGTTCACCATGGGAGACCAGTTTACCATGGGAGTCCAGTTTACCATGGGAGTCCAGTTTACCATGGGAGTCCAGTTTACTATGGGAGTCCAGTTTACCATGGGAGTCCAGTTTACCATGGCAGTCCAGTTTACCATGGGAGTCCAGTTCACCATGGATGTCCAGTTCACCATGAGAGTCCAGTTTACCATGGATGTCCAGTTTACCATGGGAGTCCAGTTTACCATTGGAGTCAAGTTTACCATGGGAGTCCAGTTTACCATGGGAGACCAGTTTACCATGGAAGCCCAGTTTACCATGGGAGATCAGTTTACCATGGGAGACCAGTTTACCTTAGGAGTCCAGTGTACCATGGGAGTCAAGTTTACCATGGGAGTCCAGTTTACCATGGGAGTCCAGTTTACCATGGATGTCCAGTTTACCATGGGAGTCCAGTTTACCATGGAAGTCCAGTTTACCATGGGAGTCCAGTTTACCATGGGAGACCAGTTTACCATAGGAGTCCAGTTTACCATGGGAGTCAAGTTTATCATGGGAGTCCAGTTTACCATGGATGTCCAGTTTACCATGGGAGTCCAGTTTACCATGGGAGTCCAGTTTACCATGGGAGTCCAGTTCACCATGGGAGACCAGTTTACCATGGGAGTCCAGTTTACCAAGGGAGTCCAGTTTACCATGGGATTCCAGTTCACCATGGATGTCCAGTTCACCATGAGAGTCCAGTTTACCATGGGAGTCCAGTTTACCATGGGAGTCCAGTTCACCATGAGTGTCCAGTTCACCATGGGAGTCCAGTTCACCAAGGATGTCGAGTTTACCATGGGAGTCCAGTTTACCATGGGAGTCCAGTTTACCATGGATGTCCAGTTTACCATGTGAGACCAGTTTACCATGGGAGACGAGTTTACCATGGGAGACCAGTTTACCATGGAAGTCCAGTTCACCATGGGAGTCCAGTTTACCATGGATGTCCAGTTTACCATGGATGTCCAGTTTACCATGGGAGTTCAGGTTATCATGGGAGTCGAGTTTACCATGGGAGTCCAGTTTACCATGGATGTCCAGTTTACCATGGGAGTCCAGTTTACCATGGGAGACCAGTTTACCTTAGGAGTCCAGTTTACCATGGGAGTCAAGTTTACCATGTGAGTCCAGTTTACCATGGATGTTCAGTTTACCATGGGAGTCCAGTTTACCATGGAAGTCCAGTTTACCATGGGAGTCCAGTTTACCATGGAAGTCCAGTTTACCATGGAAGTCCAGTTCACCATGGGAGTCCAGTTTACCGTGGGAGTCCAGTTTACCATGGGAGACCAGTTTACCATGGGAGACCAGTTTGCCATGTGAGACCAGTTTACCATGGATGTCCAGGTTACCATGGGAGACCAGTTTACCAGGGGAGTCCAGTTTACCATGGGAGTCAAGTTCACCATGGATGTCCAGTTCACCATGGAAGTCCAGTTTACCATGGGAGACCAGTTCACCATGGGAGTCCAGTTTACCATGGTAGACCAGTTTACCATGGGTGTCCAGTTTGCCATGGGAGACCAGTTTACCATGGGAATCTAGTTTACCATGGATGTCCAGTTTACCATGGGATTCTAGTTTACCATGGGAGTCCAGTTTACCATGGATGTTCAGATTACCGTGGGAGTCCAGTTTACCATGGGAGTCCAGTTTACCATGGGAGTCCAGGAGTCCAGTTTACCATGGGAGTCCAGTTTACCATGGATGTTCAGTTTACCATGGAAGTCCAGTTCACCATGGGAGTCCAGTTTACCATGGGAGTCCAGTTTACCATGGGAGACCAGTTTACCATAGGAGTCCAGTTTACCATGGGAGTCAAGTTTATCATGGGAGTCCAGTTTACCATGGATGTCCAGTTTACCATGGGAGTCCAGTTTACCATGGGAGTCCAGTTTACCATGGATGTCCAGTTTACCATGGATGTCCAGTTTACCATGGGAGTCCAGTTTACCATGGGAGTCCAGTTTACCATGGGAGTCCAGTTTACCATGGCAGTCCAGTTTACCATGGGAGTCCAGTTCACCATGGATGTCCAGTTCACCATGAGAGTCCAGTTTACCATGGATGTCCAGTTTACCATGAGAGTCCAGTTTACCATGGATGTCCAGTTTACCATGGGAGTCCAGTTTACCATTGGAGTCAAGTTTACCATGGGAGTCCAGTTTACCATGGGAGACCAGTTTACCATGGAAGCCCAGTTTACCATGGGAGATCAGTTTACTATGGGAGACCAGTTTACCTTAGGAGTCCAGTGTACCATGGGAGTCAAGTTTACCATGGGAGTCCAGTTTACCATGGGAGTCCAGTTTACCATGGATGTCCAGTTTACCATGGGAGTCCAGTTTACCATGGAAGTCCAGTTTACCATGGGAGTCCAGTTTACCATGGAAGTCCAGTTTACCATGGATGTCCAGTTTACCATGGGAGTCCAGTTTACCATGGGAGACCAGTTTACCTTAGGAGTCCAGTGTACCATGGGAGTCAAGTTTACCATGGGAGTCCAGTTTACCATGGGAGTCCAGTTTACCATGGATGTCCAGTTTACCATTGGAGTCCAGTTTTCCATGGAAGTCCAGTTTACCATGGGAGTCCAGTTTACCATGGAAGTCCAGTTTACCATGGAAGTCCAGTTTAACGTGGGAGTACAGTTTACCATGGGAGACCAGTTTACCATGGGAGACCAGTCTACCATGGGAGTCCAGTTTACCATGGGAGACCAGCTTACCATGGAAGTCCAGGTTACCATGGGAGACCAGTTTACCATGGGAGTCCAGTTTACCATGGGAGTCAAGTTCACCATGGATGTCCAGTTCACCATGGAAGTCCAGTTTACCATGGGAGACCAGTTCACAATGGGAGTCCAGTTTACCATGGTAGACCAGTTTACCATGGGAGACCAGTTTACCATGGGTGTCCAGTTTGCCATGGGAGACCAGTTTACCATGGGAATCTAGTTTACCATGGATGTCCAGTTTACCATGGGATTCCAGTTTACCATGGGAGTCCAGTTTACCAATGATGTTCAGTTTACCGTGGGAGTCCAGTTTACCATGGGAGTTCAGTTTACCATGGATGTTCAGTTTACCATGGAAGTCCAGTTCACCATGGGAGTCCAGTTTACCATGGGAGTCCAGTTTAGCATGGGAGACCAGTTTACCATAGGAGTCCAGTTTACCATGGGAGTCAAGTTTACCATGGAAGTCCAGTTTACCATGGAAGTCCAGTTTACCATGGGAGTCAAGTTTACCATGGAAGTCCAGTTTACCATGGAAGTCCATTTTAACGTGGGAGTCCAGTTTACCATGGGAGACCAGTTTACCATGGGAGACCAGTCTACCATGGGAGTCCAGTTTACCATGGGAGTCCAGTTTACCATGGAAGTCCAGTTTACCATGGAAGTCCATTTTAACGTGGGAGTCCAGTTTACCATGGGAGACCAGTTTACCATGGGAGACCAGTCTACCATGGGAGTCCAGTTTACCATGGGAGACCAGCTTACCATGGAAGTCCAGGTTACCATGGGAGACCAGTTTACCATGGGAGTCCAGTTTACCATGGGAGACCAGTTCACAATGGGAGTCCAGTTTACCATGGGAGACCAGTTTACCATGGAAGCCCAGTTTACCATGGGAGATCAGTTTACCATGGGAGACCAGTTTACCTTAGGAGTCCAGTGTACCATGGGAGTCAAGTTTACCATGGGAGTCCAGTTTACCATGGGAGTCCAGTTTACCATGGATGTCCAGTTTACCATGGGAGTCCAGTTTACCATGGAAGTCCAGTTTACCATGGGAGTCCAGTTTACCATGGAAGTCCAGTTTACCATGGATGTCCAGTTTACCATGGGAGTCCAGTTTACCATGGGAGACCAGTTTACCTTAGGAGTCCAGTGTACCATGGGAGTCAAGTTTACCATGGGAGTCCAGTTTACCATGGGAGTCCAGTTTACCATGGATGTCCAGTTTACCATGGGAGTCCAGTTTACCATGGAAGTCCAGTTTACCATGGGAGTCCAGTTTACCATGGAAGTCCAGTTTACCATGGAAGTCCAGTTTAACGTGGGAGTCCAGTTTACCATGGGAGACCAGTTTACCATGGGAGACCAGTCTACCATGGGAGTCCAGTTTACCATGGGAGACCAGCTTACCATGGAAGTCCAGGTTACCATGGGAGACCAGTTTACCATGGGAGTCCAGTTTACCATGGGAGTCAAGTTCACCATGGATGTCCAGTTCACCATGGAAGTCCAGTTTACCATGGGAGACCAGTTCACAATGGGAGTCCAGTTTACCATGGTAGACCAGTTTACCATGGGAGACCAGTTTACTATGGGTGTCCAGTTTGCCATGGGAGACCAGTTTACCATGGGAATCTAGTTTACCATGGATGTCCAGTTTACCATGGGATTCCAGTTTACCATGGGAGTCTAGTTTACCAATGATGTTCAGTTTACCGTGGGAGTCCAGTTTACCATGGGAGTTCAGTTTACCATGGATGTTCAGTTTACCATGGAAGTCCAGTTCACCATGGGAGTCCAGTTTACCATGGGAGTCCAGTTTACCATGGGAGACCAGTTTACCATAGGAGTCCAGTTTACCATGGGAGTCAAGTTTACCATCGGAGTCCAGTTTACGATGGATGTCCAGTTTACCATGGGAGTCCAGTTTACCATGGGAGTCAAGTTCACCATGGATGTCCAGTTCACCATGGAAGTCCAGTTTACCATGGGAGACCAGTTCACAATGGGAGTCCAGTTTACCATGGTAGACCAGTTTACCATGGAAGCCCAGTTTACCATGGGAGATCAGTTTACCATGGGAGACCAGTTTACCTTAGGAGTCCAGTGTACCATGGGAGTCAAGTTTACCATGGGAGTCCAGTTTACCATGGGAGTCCAGTTTACCATGGATGTCCAGTTTACCATGGGAGTCCAGTTTACCATGGAAGTCCAGTTTACCATGGGAGTCCAGTTTACCATGGAAGTCCAGTTTACCATGGATGTCCAGTTTACCATGGGAGTCCAGTTTACCATGGGAGACCAGTTTACCTTAGGAGTCCAGTGTACCATGGGAGTCAAGTTTACCATGGGAGTCCAGTTTACCATGGGAGTCCAGTTTACCATGGATGTCCAGTTTACCATTGGAGTCCAGTTTTCCATGGAAGTCCAGTTTACCATGGGAGTCCAGTTTACCATGGAAGTCCAGTTTACCATGGAAGTCCAGTTTAACGTGGGAGTCCAGTTTACCATGGGAGACCAGTTTACCATGGGAGACCAGTCTACCATGGGAGTCCAGTTTACCATGGGAGACCAGCTTACCATGGAAGTCCAGGTTACCATGGGAGACCAGTTTACCATGGGAGTCCAGTTTACCATGGGAGTCAAGTTCACCATGGATGTCCAGTTCACCATGGAAGTCCAGTTTACCATGGGAGACCAGTTCACAATGGGAGTCCAGTTTACCATGGTAGACCAGTTTACCATGGGAGACCAGTTTACCATGGGTGTCCAGTTTGCCATGGGAGACCAGTTTACCATGGGAATCTAGTTTACCATGGATGTCCAGTTTACCATGGGATTCCAGTTTACCATGGGAGTCCAGTTTACCAATGATGTTCAGTTTACCGTGGGAGTCCAGTTTACCATGGGAGTTCAGTTTACCATGGATGTTCAGTTTACCATGGAAGTCCAGTTCACCATGGGAGTCCAGTTTACCATGGGAGTCCAGTTTAGCATGGGAGACCAGTTTACCATAGGAGTCCAGTTTACCATGGGAGTCAAGTTTACCATGGAAGTCCAGTTTACCATGGAAGTCCAGTTTACCATGGGAGTCCAGTTTACCATGGAAGTCCAGTTTACCATGGAAGTCCATTTTAACGTGGGAGTCCAGTTTACCATGGGAGACCAGTTTACCATGGGAGACCAGTCTACCATGGGAGTCCAGTTTACCATGGGAGTCCAGTTTACCATGGAAGTCCAGTTTACCATGGAAGTCCATTTTAACGTGGGAGTCCAGTTTACCATGGGAGACCAGTTTACCATGGGAGACCAGTCTACCATGGGAGTCCAGTTTACCATGGGAGACCAGCTTACCATGGAAGTCCAGGTTACCATGGGAGACCAGTTTACCATGGGAGTCCAGTTTACCATGGGAGACCAGTTCACAATGGGAGTCCAGTTTACCATGGGAGACCAGTTTACCATGGAAGCCCAGTTTACCATGGGAGATCAGTTTACCATGGGAGACCAGTTTACCTTAGGAGTCCAGTGTACCATGGGAGTCAAGTTTACCATGGGAGTCCAGTTTACCATGGGAGTCCAGTTTACCATGGATGTCCAGTTTACCATGGGAGTCCAGTTTACCATGGAAGTCCAGTTTACCATGGGAGTCCAGTTTACCATGGAAGTCCAGTTTACCATGGATGTCCAGTTTACCATGGGAGTCCAGTTTACCATGGGAGACCAGTTTACCTTAGGAGTCCAGTGTACCATGGGAGTCAAGTTTACCATGGGAGTCCAGTTTACCATGGGAGTCCAGTTTACCATGGATGTCCAGTTTACCATGGGAGTCCAGTTTACCATGGAAGTCCAGTTTACCATGGGAGTCCAGTTTACCATGGAAGTCCAGTTTACCATGGAAGTCCAGTTTAACGTGGGAGTCCAGTTTACCATGGGAGACCAGTTTACCATGGGAGACCAGTCTACCATGGGAGTCCAGTTTACCATGGGAGACCAGCTTACCATGGAAGTCCAGGTTACCATGGGAGACCAGTTTACCATGGGAGTCCAGTTTACCATGGGAGTCAAGTTCACCATGGATGTCCAGTTCACCATGGAAGTCCAGTTTACCATGGGAGACCAGTTCACAATGGGAGTCCAGTTTACCATGGTAGACCAGTTTACCATGGGAGACCAGTTTACTATGGGTGTCCAGTTTGCCATGGGAGACCAGTTTACCATGGGAATCTAGTTTACCATGGATGTCCAGTTTACCATGGGATTCCAGTTTACCATGGGAGTCTAGTTTACCAATGATGTTCAGTTTACCGTGGGAGTCCAGTTTACCATGGGAGTTCAGTTTACCATGGATGTTCAGTTTACCATGGAAGTCCAGTTCACCATGGGAGTCCAGTTTACCATGGGAGTCCAGTTTACCATGGGAGACCAGTTTACCATAGGAGTCCAGTTTACCATGGGAGTCAAGTTTACCATCGGAGTCCAGTTTACGATGGATGTCCAGTTTACCATGGGAGTCCAGTTTACCATGGGAGTCAAGTTCACCATGGATGTCCAGTTCACCATGGAAGTCCAGTTTACCATGGGAGACCAGTTCACAATGGGAGTCCAGTTTACCATGGTAGACCAGTTTACCATGGGAGACCAGTTTACCATGGGTGTCCAGTTTGCCATGGGAGACCAGTTTACCATGGGAATCTAGTTTACCATGGATGTCCAGTTTACCATGGGATTCCAGTTTACCATGGGAGTCCAGTTTACCAATGATGTTCAGTTTACCGTGGGAGTCCAGTTTACCATGGGAGTTCAGTTTACCATGGATGTTCAGTTTACCATGGAAGTCCAGTTCACCATGGGAGTCCAGTTTACCATGGGAGTCCAGTTTACCATGGGAGACCAGTTTACCATAGGAGTCCAGTTTACAATGGGAGTCAAGTTTACCATCGGAGTCCAGTTTACGATGGATGTCCAGTTTACAATGGGAGTCCAGTTTACCATGGGAGTCCAGTTTACCATGGATGTCCAGTTTACCATGGATGTCCAGTTTACTGTGGGAGACCAGTTTACCATGGGAGTCCAGTTTACCATGAGAGTCCTGTTTACTATGGGAGTCCAGTTTACCATGGGAGTCCAGTTTACCATGGGAGTCCAGTTTACCATGGATGTCCAGTTCACCATGAGAGTCCAGTTCACCATGGGAGTCCAGTTCACCAAGGATGTCGAGTTTACCATGGGAGTCCAGTTTACCATGGATGTCCAGTTCACCATGGGAGTCCAGTTTACCATGGGGGACCAGTTTACCAAGGGAGTCCAGTTTACCATGGGAGTCCAGTTTACCATGGGAGTCCAGTTCACCATGGATGTCCAGTTTACCATGGGAGTCCAGTTTACCATGAATGTCCAGTTCACCATGGGAGTCCAGTTTACCATTGGAGACAAGTTTACCATGGGAGTCCAGTTTACCATGGGAGACCAGCTTACCATGGAAGTCCAGTTTACCATGGGAGTCCAGTTTACCATGGGAGACCAATTTACCATGGGAGACCAGTTTACCATGGATTTCCAGTTTACCTTAGGAGTCCAGTGTACCATGGGAGTCAAGTTTACCATGGGAGTCCAGTTTACCATGGGAGTCCAGTTTACCATGGATGTCCAGTTTACCATGGGAGTCCAGTTTACCATGGAAGTCCAGTTTACCATGGGAGTCCAGTTTACCATGGAAGTCCAGTTTACCATGGATGTCCAGTTTACCATGGGAGTCCAGTTTACCATGGGAGACCAGTTTACCTTAGGAGTCCAGTGTACCATGGGAGTCAAGTTTACCATGGGAGTCCAGTTTACCATGGGAGTCCAGTTTACCATGGATGTCCAGTTTACCATTGGAGTCCAGTTTACCATGGAAGTCCAGTTTACCATGGGAGTCCAGTTTACCATGGAAGTCCAGTTTACCATGGAAGTCCAGTTTAACGTGGGAGTCCAGTTTACCATGGGAGACCAGTTTACCATGGGAGACCAGTCTACCATGGGAGTCCAGTTTACCATGGGAGACCAGCTTACCATGGAAGTCCAGGTTACCATGGGAGACCAGTTTACCATGGGAGTCCAGTTTACCATGGGAGTCAAGTTCACCATGGATGTCCAGTTCACCATGGAAGTCCAGTTTACCATGGGAGACCAGTTCACAATGGGAGTCCAGTTTACCATGGTAGACCAGTTTACCATGGGAGACCAGTTTAGCATGGGTGTCCAGTTTGCCATGGGAGACCAGTTTACCATGGGAATCTAGTTTACCATGGATGTCCAGTTTACCATGGGATTCCAGTTTACCATGAGAGTCCAGTTTACCAATGATGTTCAGTTTACCGTGGGAGTCCAGTTTACCATGGGAGTTCAGTTTACCATGGATGTTCAGTTTACCATGGAAGTCCAGTTCACCATGGGAGTCCAGTTTACCATGGGAGTCCAGTTTAGCATGGGAGACCAGTTTACCATAGGAGTCCAGTTTACCATGGGAGTCAAGTTTACCATCGGAGTCCAGTTTACGATGGATGTCCAGTTTACCATGGGAGTCCAGTTTACCATGGATGTCCAGTTTACCATGGATGTCCAGTTTACCATGGGAGTCCAGTTCACCATGGGAGACCAGTTTACCATGGGAGTCCAGTTTACCATTGGAGTCCAGTTTACCATGGGAGTCCAGTTTACTATGGGAGTCCAGTTTACCATGGGAGTCCAGTTTACCATGGCAGTCCAGTTTACCATGGGAGTCCAGTTCACCATGGATGTCCAGTTCACCATGAGAGTCCAGTTTACCATGGATGTCCAGTTTACCATGGGAGTCCAGTTTACCATTGGAGTCAAGTTTACCATGGGAGTCCAGTTTACCATGGGAGACCAGTTTACCATGGAAGCCCAGTTTACCATGGGAGACCAGTTTACCTTAGGAGTCCAGTGTACCATGGGAGTCAAGTTTACCATGGGAGTCCAGTTTACCATGGGAGTCCAGTTTACCATGGATGTCCAGTTTACCATGGAAGTCCAGTTTACCATGGGAGTCCAGTTTACCATGGAAGTCCAGTTTACCATGGATGTCCAGTTTACCATGGGAGTCCAGTTTACCATGGGAGACCAGTTTACCTTAGGAGTCCAGTGTACCATGGGAGTCAAGTTTACCATGGGAGTCCAGTTTACCATGGGAGTCCAGTTTACCATGGATGTCCAGTTTACCATGGGAGTCCAGTTTACCATGGAAGTCCAGTTTACCATGGGAGTCCAGTTTACCATGGAAGTCCAGTTTACCATGGAAGTCCAGTTTAACGTGGGAGTCCAGTTTACCATGGGAGACCAGTTTACCATGGGAGACCAGTCTACCATGGGAGTCCAGTTTACCATGGGAGACCAGCTTACCATGGAAGTCCAGGTTACCATGGGAGACCAGTTTACCATGGGAGTCCAGTTTACCATGGGAGACCAGTTCACAATGGGAGTCCAGTTTACCATGGGAGACCAGTTTACCATGGAAGCCCAGTTTACCATGGGAGATCAGTTTACCATGGGAGACCAGTTTACCTTAGGAGTCCAGTGTACCATGGGAGTCAAGTTTACCATGGGAGTCCAGTTTACCATGGGAGTCCAGTTTACCATGGGAGTCCAGTTTACCATGGAAGTCCAGTTTACCATGGGAGTCCAGTTTACCATGGAAGTCCAGTTTACCCTGGGAGTCCAGTTTACCATGGAAGTCCAGTTTACCATGGAAGTCCAGTTTAACGTGGGAGTCCAGTTTACCATGGGAGACCAGTTTACCATGGGAGACCAGTCTACCATGGGAGTCCAGTTTACCATGGGAGACCAGCTTACCATGGAAGTCCAGGTTACCATGGGAGAACAGTTTACCATGGGAGTCCAGTTTACCATGGGAGTCAAGTTCACCATGGATGTCCAGTTCACCATGGAAGTCCAGTTTACCATGGGAGACCAGTTCACAATGGGAGTCCAGTTTACCATGGTAGACCAGTTTACCATGGGAGACCAGTTTACTATGGGTGTCCAGTTTGCCATGGGAGACCAGTTTACCATGGGAATCTAGTTTACCATGGATGTCCAGTTTACCATGGGATTCCAGTTTACCATGGGAGTCCAGTTTACCAATGATGTTCAGTTTACCGTGGGAGTCCAGTTTACCATGGGAGTTCAGTTTACCATGGATGTTCAGTTTACCATGGAAGTCCAGTTCACCATGGGAGTCCAGTTTACCATGGGAGTCCAGTTTACCATGGGAGACCAGTTTACCATAGGAGTCCAGTTTACCATGGGAGTCAAGTTTACCATCGGAGTCCAGTTTACGATGGATGTCCAGTTTACCATGGGAGTCCAGTTTACCATGGGAGTCAAGTTCACCATGGATGTCCAGTTCACCATGGAAGTCCAGTTTACCATGGGAGACCAGTTCACAATGGGAGTCCAGTTTACCCTGGTAGACCAGTTTACCATGGGAGACCAGTTTACCATGGGTGTCCAGTTTGCCATGGGAGACCAGTTTACCATGGGAATCTAGTTTACCATGGATGTCCAGTTTACCATGGGATTCCAGTTTACCATGGGAGTCCAGTTTACCAATGATGTTCAGTTTACCGTGGGAGTCCAGTTTACCATGGGAGTTCAGTTTACCATGGATGTTCAGTTTACCATGGAAGTCCAGTTCACCATGGGAGTCCAGTTTACCATGGGAGTCCAGTTTACCATGGGAGACCAGTTTACCATAGGAGTCCAGTTTACCATGGGAGTCAAGTTTACCATCGGAGTCCAGTTTACGATGGATGTCCAGTTTACAATGGGAGTCCAGTTTACCATGGGAGTCCAGTTTACCATGGATGTCCAGTTTACCATGGATGTCCAGTTTACTGTGGGAGACCAGTTTACCATGGGAGTCCAGTTTACCATGAGAGTCCTGTTTACTATGGGAGTCCAGTTTACCATGGGAGTCCAGTTTACCATGGGAGTCCAGTTTACCATGGATGTCCAGTTCACCATGAGAGTCCAGTTCACCATGGGAGTCCAGTTCACCAAGGATGTCGAGTTTACCATGGGAGTCCAGTTTACCATGGATGTCCAGTTCACCATGGGAGTCCAGATTACCATGGGGGACCAGTTTACCAAGGGAGTCCAGTTTACCATGGGAGTCCAGTTTACCATGAATGTCCAGTTCACCATGGGAGTCCAGTTTACCATGGGAGTCCAGTTCACCATGGATGTCCAGTTTACCATGGGAGTCCAGTTTACCATGAATGTCCAGTTCACCATGGGAGTCCAGTTTACCATTGGAGTCAAGTTTACCATGGGAGTCCAGTTTACCATGGGAGACCAGTTTACCATGGAAGTCCAGTTTACCATGGGAGTCCAGTTTACCATGGGAGACCAATTTACCATGGGAGACCAGTTTACCATGGATTTCCAGTTTACCATGGGAGTCCAGTTTACCATGGGAGTCCAGTTTACCATGGATGTCCAGTTTACCATGGGAGTCCAGTTTACCATGGATGTCCAGTTTTCCATGGATGTCCAGTTTACCATGGATGTCCAGTTCACCATGGGAGTCCAGTTTACCATTGGAGTCAAGTTTACCATGGGAGTCCAGTTTACCATGGGGGACCAGTTTACCATGGAAGTCCAGTTTACCATGGGAGTCCAGTTTACCATGGGAGACCAATTTACCATGGGAGACCAGTTTACCATGGATTTCCAGTTTACCATGGGAGTCCAGTTTACCATGGGAGTCCAGTTTACCATGGATGTCCAGTTTACCATGGGAGTCCAGTTTACCATGGATGTCCAGTTTACCATGGATGTCCAGTTTACCATGGGAGTCCAGTTTACCATGGATGTCCAGTTTACCATGGATGTCCAGTTTACCATGGATGTCCAGATTACCATGGATGTTCAGTTTACCATGGAAGTCCAGTTCACCATGGGAGTCCAGTTTATCATGGGAGTCCAGTTTACCATGGATGTCCAGTTTACCATGGGAGTCCAGTTTACCATGGGAGACCAGTTTACCTTAGGAGTCCAGTTTACCATGGGAGTCAAGTTTACCATGGGAGTCCAGTTTACCGTGGGAGTCCAGTTTACCATGGATGTCCAGTTTACCATGAGAGTCCAGTTCACCATGAGAGTCCAGTTCACCATGGGAGTCCAGTTCACCAAGGATGTCGAGTTTACCATGGGAGTCCAGTTTACCATGGATGTCCAGTTCACCATGGGAGTCCAGTTTACCATGGGAGTCCAGTTTACCATGGGAGTCCAGTTCACCATGGACGTCCAGTTTACCATGGGAGTCCAGTTTACCATGGATGTCCAGTTCACCATGGGAGTCCAGTATACCATTGGAGTCAAGTTTACCATGGGAGTCCAGTTTACCATGGGAGACCAGTTTACCATGGAAGTCCAGGTTTACCATGGGAGTCCAGTTTACCATGGATGTCCAGTTTACCATGGGAGACCAGTTTACCATGGGAGTCCAGTTTACCATGGATGCCCAGTTTACCATGGGAGTCCAGTTTACCATGGGAGTCCAGTTTACCATGGATGTCCAGTTTACCATGGGAGACCAGTTTACCATGGGAGACCAGTTTTCCATGGATGTCCAGTTTACCATGGATGTCGAGTTTACCATGGGAGTCCAGTTTACCATCGGAGTCCAGTTAACCATGGGAGACCAGTTTACCATGGAAGTCCAGTTCACCATGGGAGTCCAGTTTACCATGGATGTCCAGTTTACCATGGATGTCCAGTTTACAATGGATGTACATTTTACCATGGGAGTCCATTTACCATGTATGTCCAGTTTACCATGGATGTTCAATTTACCATGGGAGTCCAGATTACCATGGAAGTCCAGTTCACCATGGGAGTCCGGTTTACCATGGGAGACCAGTTTGCCATGTGAGTCCAGTTTACCATGGGAGTCCAGTTTACCATGGATGTCCAGTTTACCATTGATGTCCAGTTTACCATGGGAGTCCAGTTTACCATGGGAGTCCAGTTCACCATGGGAGACCAGTTTACCATGGGAGTCCAGTTTACCATGGATGTCCAGTTTACCATGGGAGTCCAGTTTACCATGGGAGACCAGTTTACCATGGGAGTCCAGTTTACCATGGGAGACCAGTTTACCATGGATGTCCAGTTTACCATGGATGTCCATTTTACCATGAGAGCCCAGTTTACCATGGGATACCAGTTTACCATGGATGTCCAGTTTACCATGGATGTCGAGTTTACCATGGGAGTCCAGTTTACCATCGGAGTCCAGTTAACCATGGGAGACCAGTTTACCATGGAAGTCCAGTTCACCATGGGAGTCCAGTTTACCATGGATGTCCAGTTTACCATGGATGTCCAGTTTACAATGGATGTACATTTTACCATGGGAGTCCATTTACCATGTATGTCCAGTTTACCATGGATGTTCAATTTACCATGGGAGTCCAGATTACCATGGAAGTCCAGTTCACCATGGGAGTCCGGTTTACCATGGGAGACCAGTTTGCCATGTGAGTCCAGTTTACCATGGGAGTCCAGTTTACCATGGATGTCCAGTTTACCATTGATGTCCAGTTTACATGGGAGTCAAGTTTACCATGGGAGTCCAGTTCACCATGGGAGACCAGTTTACCATGGGAGTCCAGTTTACCATGGATGTCCAGTTTACCATGGGAGTCCAGTTTACCATGGGAGACCAGTTTACCATGGGAGTCCAGTTTACCATGGGAGACCAGTTTACCATGGATGTCCAGTTTACCATAGATGTCCATTTTACCATGAGAGCCCAGTTTACCATGGGATACCAGTTTACCATGGATGTCCAGTTTACCATGGATGTCCAGTTTACCATGGGAGTCCAGGTTATCATGGGAGTCCAGTTTACCATGGGAGTCAAGTTTACCATGGATGTCCAGTTTACCATGGATGTCCAGTTTACCATTGATGTCCAGTTTACCATGGGAGTCCTGTTTACCATGGGAGTCCAGTTCACCATGGGAGACCAGTTTACCATGGGAGTCCAGTTTACCATGGATGTCCAGTTTACCATGGGAGTCCAGTTTACCATGGGAGACCAGTTTACCATGGGAGTCCAGTTTACCATGGGAGACCAGTTTACCATGGATGTCCAGTTTACCATGGATGTCCATTTTACCATGAGAGCCCAGTTTACCATGGGATACCAGTTTACCATGGATGTCCAGTTTACCATGGATGTCCAGTTTACCATGGGAGTCCAGGTTATCATGGGAGTCCAGTTTACCATGGGAGTCAAGTTTACCATGGATGTCCAGTTTACCATGGGAGACCAGTTTACCATGGGAGTCCAGTTTACCATGGATGTCCAGTTTACAATGGGAGTCCAGTTTACCATGGGAGTCCAGTTTACCATGGATGTCCAGTTTACCAGGGGAGTCCAGTTTACCATGGATGTCCAGTTTACCATCGGAGTCAAGTTTACCATGGGAGTCCAGTTTACCAAGGTGGACGAGTTTACCATGGATGTCCAGTTTACCATGGGAGTCCAGGTTATCATGGGAGTCCAGTTTACCATGGATGTCCAGTTTACCATGGATGTCCAGTTTACCATGGGAGTCCAGGTTATCATGGGAGTCCAGTTTACCATGGGAGACCAGTTTACCATGGAAGTCCAGTTCACCATGGGAGTCCAGTTTACCATGGATGTCCAGTTTACCATGGATGTCCAGTTTACCATGGGAGTTCAGGTTATCATGGGAGTCCAGTTTACCATGGGAGTCCAGTTTACCATGGATGTCCAGTTTACCATGTGAGACCAGTTTACCATGGGAGTCCAGTTTACATGGATGTCCAGTTTACCATCATAGTCCAGTTTACCATGGATGTCCAGTTTACCATGGGAGTCCAGTTTACCATGGATGTCCAGTTTACCATGGGAGACCAGTTTACCATGGATGTCCAGTTTACCATGGGAGTCCAGTTTACCAGGGGACTCCAGTTTACCATGGATGTCCAGTTTACCATGGGAGACGAGTTTACCATGGGAGACCAGTTTACCATGGAAGTCCAGTTCACCATGGGAGTCCAGTTTACCATGGATGTCCAGTTTACCATGGATGTCCAGTTTACCATGGGAGTTCAGGTTACCATGGGAGTCCAGTTTACCATGGAAGTCCAGTTTACCATGGGAGTCCAGTTTACCATGGAAGTCCAGTTTACCATGGAAGTCCAGTTTAACGTGGGAGTCCAGTTTACCATGGGAGACCAGTTTACCATGGGAGACCAGTCTACCATGGGAGTCCAGTTTACCATGGGAGACCAGCTTACCCTGGAAGTCCAGGTTACCATGGGAGACCAGTTTACCATGGGAGTCCAGTTTACCATGGGAGTCAAGTTCACCATGGATGTCCAGTTCACCATGGAAGTCCAGTTTACCATGGGAGACCAGTTCACAATGGGAGTCCAGTTTACCATGGTAGACCAGTTTACCATGGGAGACCAGTTTACCATGGGTGTCCAGTTTGCCATGGGAGACCAGTTTACCATGGGAATCTAGTTTACCATGGATGTCCAGTTTACCATGGGATTCCAGTTTACCATGGGAGCCCAGTTTACCAATGATGTTCAGTTTACCGTGGGAGTCCAGTTTACCATGGGAGTTCAGTTTACCATGGGAGTCCAGGAGTCCAGTTTACCATGGGAGTCCAGTTTACCATGGATGTTCAGTTTACCATGGAAGTCCAGTTCACCATGGGAGTCCAGTTTACCATGGGAGTCCAGTTTACCATGGGAGACCAGTTTACCATAGGAGTCCAGTTTACCATGGGAGTCAAGTTTACCATCGGAGTCCAGTTTACGATGGATGTCCAGTTTACCATGGGAGTCCAGTTTACCATGGATGTCCAGTTTACCATGGATGTCCAGTTTACCATGGGAGTCCAGTTCACCATGGGAGACCAGTTTACCATGGGAGTCCAGTTTACCATGAGAGTCCTGTTTACTATGGGAGTCCAGTTTACCATGGGAGTCCAGTTTACCATGGGAGTCCAGTTTACCATGGGAGTCCAGTTCACCATGGATGTCCAGTTCACCATGAGAGTCCAGTTCACCATGGGAGTCCAGTTCACCAAGGATGTCGAGTTTACCATGGGAGTCCAGTTTACCATGGATGTCCAGTTCACCATGGGAGTCCAGTTTACCATGGGAGATCAGTTTACCAAGGGAGTCCAGTTTACCATGGGAGTCCAGTTTACCATGGGAGACCAGTTTACCATGGGAGTCCAGTTTACCATGGGAGACCAGTTTACCATGGATGTCCAGTTTACCATGGATGTCCATTTTACCATGAGAGCCCAGTTTACCATGGGATACCAGTTTACCATGGATGTCCAGTTTACCATGGATGTCCAGTTTACCATGGGAGTCCAGGTTATCATGGGAGTCCAGTTTACCATGGGAGTCAAGTTTACCATGGATGTCCAGTTTACCATGGGAGACCAGTTTACCATGGGAGTCCAGTTTACCATGGATGTCCAGTTTACCATGGGAGTCCAGTTTACCATGGGAGTCCAGTTTACCATGGATGTCCAGTTTACCAGGGGAGTCCAGTTTACCATGGATGTCCAGTTTACCATCGGAGTCAAGTTTACCATGGGAGTCCAGTTTACCAAGGTGGACGAGTTTACCATGGATGTCCAGTTTACCATGGGAGTCCAGGTTATCATGGGAGTCCAGTTTACCATGGATGTCCAGTTTACCATGGATGTCCAGTTTACCATGGGAGTCCAGGTTATCATGGGATTCCAGTTTACCATGGGAGACCAGTTTACCATGGAAGTCCAGTTCACCATGGGAGTCCAGTTTACCATGGATGTCCAGTTTACCATGGATGTCCAGTTTACCATGGGAGTTCAGGTTATCATGGGAGTCCAGTTTACCATGGGAGTCCAGTTTACCATGGATGTCCAGTTTACCATGGGAGTCCAGTTTACCATGGATGTCCATTTTACCATGGATGTCCAGTTTACCATCATAGTCCAGTTTACCATGGATGTCCAGTTTACCATGGGAGTCCAGTTTACCATGGATGTCCAGTTTACCATGGGAGACCAGTTTACCATGGATGTCCAGTTTACCATGGGAGTCCAGTTTACCAGGGGACTCCAGTTTACCATGGATGTCCAGTTTACCATGGGAGACGAGTTTACCATGGGAGACCAGTTTACCATGGAAGTCCAGTTCACCATGGGAGTCCAGTTTACCATGGATGTCCAGTTTACCATGGATGTCCAGTTTACCATGGGAGTTCAGGTTACCATGGGAGTCCAGTTTACCATGAAAGTCCAGTTTACCATGGAAGTCCAGTTTAACGTGGGAGTCCAGTTTACCATGGGAGACCAGTTTACCATGGGAGACCAGTCTACCATGGGAGTCCAGTTTACCATGGGAGACCAGCTTACCCTGGAAGTCCAGGTTACCATGGGAGACCAGTTTACCATGGGAGTCCAGTTTACCATGGGAGTCAAGTTCACCATGGATGTCCAGTTCACCATGGAAGTCCAGTTTACCATGGGAGACCAGTTCACAATGGGAGTCCAGTTTACCATGGTAGACCAGTTTACCATGGGAGACCAGTTTACCATGGGTGTCCAGTTTGCCATGGGAGACCAGTTTACCATGGGAATCTAGTTTACCATGGATGTCCAGTTTACCATGGGATTCCAGTTTACCATGGGAGCCCAGTTTACCAATGATGTTCAGTTTACCGTGGGAGTCCAGTTTACCATGGGAGTTCAGTTTACCATGGGAGTCCAGGAGTCCAGTTTACCATGGGAGTCCAGTTTACCATGGATGTTCAGTTTACCATGGAAGTCCAGTTCACCATTGGAGTCCAGTTTACCATGGGAGTCCAGTTTACCATGGGAGACCAGTTTACCATAGGAGTCCAGTTTACCATGGGAGTCAAGTTTACCATCGGAGTCCAGTTTACGATGGATGTCCAGTTTACCATGGGAGTCCAGTTTACCATGGATGTCCAGTTTACCATGGATGTCCAGTTTACCATGGGAGTCCAGTTCACCATGGGAGACCAGTTTACCATGGGAGTCCAGTTTACCATGAGAGTCCTGTTTACTATGGGAGTCCAGTTTACCATGGGAGTCCAGTTTACCATGGGAGTCCAGTTCACCATGGATGTCCAGTTCACCATGAGAGTCCAGTTCACCATGGGAGTCCAGTTCACCAAGGATGTCGAGTTTACCATGGGAGTCCAGTTTACCATGGATGTCCAGTTCACCATGGGAGTCCAGTTTACCATGGGAGACCAGTTTACCAAGGGAGTCCAGTTTACCATGGGAGTCCAGTTTACCATGGGAGTCCAGTTCACCATGGATGTCCAGTTTACCATGGGAGTCCAGTTTACCATGAATGTCCAGTTCACCATGGGAGTCCAGTTTACCATTGGAGTCAAGTTTACCATGGGAGTCCAGTTTACCATAGGAGACCAGTTTACCATGGAAGTCCAGTTTACCATGGGAGTCCAGTTTACCATGGGAGACCAATTTACCATGGGAGACCAGTTTACCATGGATTTCCAGTTTACCATGGGAGTCCAGTTTACCATGGGAGTCCAGTTTACCATGGATGTCCAGTTTACCATGGGAGTCCAGTTTACCATGGATGTCCAGTTTACCATGGATGTCCAGTTTACCATGGGAGTCCAGTTTACCATGGATGTCCAGTTCACCATGGGAGTCCAGTTTACCATTGGAGTCAAGTTTACCATGGGAGTCCAGTTTACCATGGGAGACCAGTTTACCATGGAAGTCCAGTTTACCATGGGAGACCAATTTACCATGGGAGACCAGTTTACCATGGATTTCCAGTTTACCATGGGAGTCCAGTTTACCATGGGAGTTCAGTTTACCATGGATGTCCAGTTTACCATGGGAGTCCAGTTTACCATGGATGTCCAGTTTACCATGGATGTCCAGTTTACCATGGATGTCCAGATTACCATGGATGTTCAGTTTACCATGGAAGTCCAGTTCACCATGGGAGTCCAGTTTATCATGGGAGTCCAGTTTACCATGGATGTCCAGTTTACCATGGGAGTCCAGTTTACCATGGGAGACCAGTTTACCTTAGGAGTCCAGTTTACCATGGGAGTCAAGTTTACCATGGGAGCCCAGTTTACCGTGGGAGTCCAGTTTACCATGGATGTCCAGTTTACCATGGGAGTCCAGTTCACCATGAGAGTCCAGTTCACCATGGGAGTCCAGTTCACCAAGGATGTCGAGTTTACCATGGGAGTCCAGTTTACCATGGATGTCCAGTTCACCATGGGAGTCCAGTTTACCATGGGAGTCCAGTTTACCATGGGAGTCCAGTTCACCATGGACGTCCAGTTCACCATGGGAGTCCAGTATACCATTGGAGTCAAGTTTACCATGGGAGTCCAGTTTACCATGGGAGACCAGTTTTCCATGGAAATCCAGTTTACCATGGGAGTCCAGTTTACCATGGATGTCCAGTTTACCATGGGAGACCAGTTTACCATGGGAGTCCAGTTTACCATGGATGCCCAGTTTACCATGGGAGACCAGTTTACCATGGGAGATCAGTTTTCCATGGATGTCCAGTTTACCATGGATGTCGAGTTTACCATGGGAGTCCAGTTTACCATCGGAGTCCAGTTAACCATGGGAGACCAGTTTACCATGGAAGTCCAGTTCACCATGGGAGTCCAGTTTACCATGGATGTCCAGTTTACCATGGATGTCCAGTTTACAATGAATGTACATTTTACCATGGGAGTCCATTTACCATGTATGTCCAGTTTACCATGGATATTCAATTTACCATGGGAGTCCAGATTACCATGGAAGTCCAGTTCACCATGGGAGTCCGGTTTACCATGGGATACCAGTTTGCCATGGGAGTCCAGTTTACCATGGGAGTCCAGTTTACCATGGATGTCGAGTTTACCATGGGAGTCCAGTTTACCATCGGAGTCCAGTTAACCATGGGAGACCAGTTTACCATGGAAGTCCAGTTCACCATGGGAGTCCAGTTTACCATGGATGTCCAGTTTACCATGGATGTCCAGTTTACAATGGATGTACATTTTACCATGGGAGTCCATTTACCATGTATGTCCAGTTTACCATGGATATTCAATTTACCATGGGATTCCAGATTACCATGGAAGTCAAGTTCACCATGGGAGTCCGGTTTACCATGGGATACCAGTTTGCCATGGGAGTCCAGTTTACCATGGGAGTCCAGTTTACCATGGATGTCCTGTTTACCATTGATGTCCAGTTTACCATGGGAGTCCAGTTTACCATGGGAGTCCAGTTCACCATGGGAGACCAGTTTACCATGGGAGTCCAGTTTACCATGGATGTCCAGTTTACCATGGGAGTCCAGTTTAACATGGGAGTCCAGTTTACCATGGATGTCCAGTTTACCAGGGGAGTCCAGTTTACCATGGATGTCCAGTTTACCATCGGAGTCAAGTTTACCATGGGAGTCCAGTTTACCAAGGAGGACGAGTTTACCATGGATGTCCAGTTTACCATGGGAGTCCAGGTTATCATGGGAGTCCAGTTTACCATGGATGTCCAGTTTACCATGGATGTCCAGTTTACCATGGGAGTCCAGGTTATCATGGGAGTCCAGTTTACCATGGGAGACCAGTTTACCATGGAAGTCCAGTTCACCATGGGAGTCCAGTTTACCATGGATGTCCAGTTTACCATGGATGTCCAGTTTACCATGGGAGTCCAGTTTACCATGGATGTCCAGTTTACCATGTGAGACCAGTTTACCATGGGAGTCCAGTTTACCATGGATGTCCAGTTTACCATCGGAGTCCAGTTTACCATGGATGTCCAGTTTACCATGGGAGTCCAGTTTACCATGGATGTCCAGTTTACCATGGGAGACCAGTTTACCATGGATGTTCAGTTTACCATGGGAGTCCAGTTTACCAGGGGACTCCAGTTTACCATGGATGTCCAGTTTACCATGGGAGACGAGTTTACCATGGGAGACCAGTTTACCATGGAAGTCCAGTTCACCATGGGAGTCCAGTTTACCATGGATGTCCAGTTTACCATGGATGTCCAGTTTACCATGGGAGTTCAGGTTATCATGGGAGTCCAGTTTACCATAGGAGTCCAGTTTACCATGTGAGACCAGTTTACCATGGGAGTCCAGTTTACCATGGATGTCCAGTTTACCATCGGAGTCCAGTTTACCATGGATGTCCAGTTTACCATGGGAGTCCAGTTTACCATGGATGTCCAGTTTACCATGGGAGACTAGTTTACCATGGATGTCCAGTTTACCATGGGAGACCAGTTTACCATGGGAGTCCAGTTTACCATGGATGTCCAGTTTACCATGGCAGTCCAGATTACCATGGAAGTCCAGTTCACCATTGGAGTCCAGTTTACCATGGGAATCCAGTTTACCATGGATGTCCACTTTACAATGGATGTCCAGTTTACCATGGGAGTCCAGTTTACCATGTGAGACCAGTTTACCATGGGAGTCCAGTTTACTATGGATGTCGAGTTTACCATGGGAGTCCAGATTACCATGGAAGTCCAGTTTACCAGGGGAGTCCAGTTTACCATGGGAGACCAGTTCACAATGGGAGTCCAGTTTACCATGGTAGACCAGTTTACCATGGGAGACCAGTTTACCATGGGTGTCCAGTTTGCCATGGGAGACCAGTTTACCATGGGAATCTAGTTTACCATGGATGTCCAGTTTACCATGGGATTCCAGTTTACCATGGGAGTCCAGTTTACCAATGATGTTCAGTTTACCGTGGGAGTCCAGTTTACCATGGGAGTTCAGTTTACCATGGATGTTCAGTTTACCATGGAAGTCCAGTTCACCATGGGAGTCCAGTTTACCATGGGAGTCCAGTTTACCATGGGAGACCAGTTTACCATAGGAGTCCAGTTTACCATGGGAGTCAAGTTTACCATCGGAGTCCAGTTTACGATGGATGTCCAGTTTACAATGGGAGTCCAGTTTACCATGGGAGTCCAGTTTACCATGGATGTCCAGTTTACCATGGATGTCCAGTTTACTGTGGGAGACCAGTTTACCATGGGAGTCCAGTTTACCATGAGAGTCCTGTTTACTATGGGAGTCCAGTTTACCATGGGAGTCCAGTTTACCATGGGAGTCCAGTTTACCATGGATGTCCAGTTCACCATGAGAGTCCAGTTCACCATGGGAGTCCAGTTCACCAAGGATGTCGAGTTTACCATGGGAGTCCAGTTTACCATGGATGTCCAGTTCACCATGGTAGTCCAGTTTACCATGGGGGACCAGTTTACCAAGGGAGTCCAGTTTACCATGGGAGTCCAGTTTACCATGGGAGTCCAGTTCACCATGGATGTCCAGTTTACCATGGGAGTCCAGTTTACCATGAATGTCCAGTTCACCATGGGAGTCCAGTTTACCATTGGAGTCAAGTTTACCATGGGAGTCCAGTTTACCATGGGAGACCAGCTTACCATGGAAGTCCAGTTTACCATGGGAGTCCAGTTTACCATGGGAGACCAATTTACCATGGGAGACCAGTTTACCATGGATTTCCAGTTTACCTTAGGAGTCCAGTGTACCATGGGAGTCAAGTTTACCATGGGAGTCCAGTTTACCATGGGAGTCCAGTTTACCATGGATGTCCAGTTTACCATGGGAGTCCAGTTTACCATGGAAGTCCAGTTTACCATGGGAGTCCAGTTTACCATGGAAGTCCAGTTTACCATGGATGTCCAGTTTACCATGGGAGTCCAGTTTACCATGGGAGACCAGTTTACCTTAGGAGTCCAGTGTACCATGGGAGTCAAGTTTACCATGGGAGTCCAGTTTACCATGGGAGTCCAGTTTACCATGGATGTCCAGTTTACCATTGGAGTCCAGTTTACCATGGAAGTCCAGTTTACCATGGGAGTCCAGTTTACCATGGAAGTCCAGTTTACCATGGAAGTCCAGTTTAACGTGGGAGTCCAGTTTACCATGGGAGACCAGTTTACCATGGGAGACCAGTCTACCATGGGAGTCCAGTTTACCATGGGAGACCAGCTTACCATGGAAGTCCAGGTTACCATGGGAGACCAGTTTACCATGGGAGTCCAGTTTACCATGGGAGTCAAGTTCACCATGGATGTCCAGTTCACCATGGAAGTCCAGTTTACCATGGGAGACCAGTTCACAATGGGAGTCCAGTTTACCATGGTAGACCAGTTTACCATGGGAGACCAGTTTAGCATGGGTGTCCAGTTTGCCATGGGAGACCAGTTTACCATGGGAATCTAGTTTACCATGGATGTCCAGTTTACCATGGGATTCCAGTTTACCATGGGAGTCCAGTTTACCAATGATGTTCAGTTTACCGTGGGAGTCCAGTTTACCATGGGAGTTCAGTTTACCATGGATGTTCAGTTTACCATGGAAGTCCAGTTCACCATGGGAGTCCAGTTTACCATGGGAGTCCAGTTTAGCATGGGAGACCAGTTTACCATAGGAGTCCAGTTTACCATGGGAGTCAAGTTTACCATCGGAGTCCAGTTTACGATGGATGTCCAGTTTACCATGGGAGTCCAGTTTACCATGGATGTCCAGTTTACCATGGATGTCCAGTTTACCATGGGAGTCCAGTTCACCATGGGAGACCAGTTTACCATGGGAGTCCAGTTTACCATTGGAGTCCAGTTTACCATGGGAGTCCAGTTTACTATGGGAGTCCAGTTTACCATGGGAGTCCAGTTTACCATGGCAGTCCAGTTTACCATGGGAGTCCAGTTCACCATGGATGTCCAGTTCACCATGAGAGTCCAGTTTACCATGGATGTCCAGTTTACCATGGGAGTCCAGTTTACCATTGGAGTCAAGTTTACCATGGGAGTCCAGTTTACCATGGGAGACCAGTTTACCATGGAAGCCCAGTTTACCATGGGAGACCAGTTTACCTTAGGAGTCCAGTGTACCATGGGAGTCAAGTTTACCATGGGAGTCCAGTTTACCATGGGAGTCCAGTTTACCATGGATGTCCAGTTTACCATGGAAGTCCAGTTTACCATGGGAGTCCAGTTTACCATGGAAGTCCAGTTTACCATGGATGTCCAGTTTACCATGGGAGTCCAGTTTACCATGGGAGACCAGTTTACCTTAGGAGTCCAGTGTACCATGGGAGTCAAGTTTACCATGGGAGTCCAGTTTACCATGGGAGTCCAGTTTACCATGGATGTCCAGTTTACCATGGGAGTCCAGTTTACCATGGAAGTCCAGTTTACCATGGGAGTCCAGTTTACCATGGAAGTCCAGTTTACCATGGAAGTCCAGTTTAACGTGGGAGTCCAGTTTACCATGGGAGACCAGTTTACCATGGGAGACCAGTCTACCATGGGAGTCCAGTTTACCATGGGAGACCAGCTTACCATGGAAGTCCAGGTTACCATGGGAGACCAGTTTACCATGGGAGTCCAGTTTACCATGGGAGACCAGTTCACAATGGGAGTCCAGTTTACCATGGGAGACCAGTTTACCATGGAAGCCCAGTTTACCATGGGAGATCAGTTTACCATGGGAGACCAGTTTACCTTAGGAGTCCAGTGTACCATGGGAGTCAAGTTTACCATGGGAGTCCAGTTTACCATGGGAGTCCAGTTTACCATGGAAGTCCAGTTTACCATGGGAGTCCAGTTTACCATGGAAGTCCAGTTTACCATGGATGTCCAGTTTACCATGGGAGTTCAGTTTACCATGGGAGACCAGTTTACCTTAGGAGTCCAGTGTACCATGGGAGTCAAGTTTACCATGGGAGTCCAGTTTACCATGGGAGTCCAGTTTACCATGGATGTCCAGTTTACCATGGGAGTCCAGTTTACCATGGAAGTCCAGTTTACCATGGGAGTCCAGTTTACCATGGAAGTCCAGTTTACCATGGAAGTCCAGTTTAACGTGGGAGTCCAGTTTACCATGGGAGACCAGTTTACCATGGGAGACCAGTCTACCATGGGAGTCCAGTTTACCATGGGAGACCAGCTTACCATGGAAGTCCAGGTTACCATGGGAGAACAGTTTACCATGGGAGTCCAGTTTACCATGGGAGTCAAGTTCACCATGGATGTCCAGTTCACCATGGAAGTCCAGTTTACCATGGGAGACCAGTTCACAATGGGAGTCCAGTTTACCATGGTAGACCAGTTTACCATGGGAGACCAGTTTACTATGGGTGTCCAGTTTGCCATGGGAGACCAGTTTACCATGGGAATCTAGTTTACCATGGATGTCCAGTTTACCATGGGATTCCAGTTTACCATGGGAGTCCAGTTTAGCAATGATGTTCAGTTTACCGTGGGAGTCCAGTTTACCATGGGAGTTCAGTTTACCATGGATGTTCAGTTTACCATGGAAGTCCAGTTCACCATGGGAGTCCAGTTTACCATGGGAGTCCAGTTTACCATGGGAGACCAGTTTACCATAGGAGTCCAGTTTACCATGGGAGTCAAGTTTACCATCGGAGTCCAGTTTACGATGGATGTCCAGTTTACCATGGGAGTCCAGTTTACCATGGGAGTCAAGTTCACCATGGATGTCCAGTTCACCATGGAAGTCCAGTTTACCATGGGAGACCAGTTCACAATGGGAGTCCAGTTTACCATGGTAGACCAGTTTACCATGGGAGACCAGTTTACCATGGGTGTCCAGTTTGCCATGGGAGACCAGTTTACCATGGGAATCTAGTTTACCATGGATGTCCAGTTTACCATGGGATTCCAGTTTACCATGGGAGTCCAGTTTACCAATGATGTTCAGTTTACCGTGGGAGTCCAGTTTACCATGGGAGTTCAGTTTACCATGGATGTTCAGTTTACCATGGAAGTCCAGTTCACCATGGGAGTCCAGTTTACCATGGGAGTCCAGTTTACCATGGGAGACCAGTTTACCATAGGAGTCCAGTTTACCATGGGAGTCAAGTTTACCATCGGAGTCCAGTTTACGATGGATGTCCAGTTTACAATGGGAGTCCAGTTTACCATGGGAGTCCAGTTTACCATGGATGTCCAGTTTACCATGGATGTCCAGTTTACTGTGGGAGACCAGTTTACCATGGGAGTCCAGTTTACCATGAGAGTCCTGTTTACTATGGGAGTCCAGTTTACCATGGGAGTCCAGTTTACCATGGGAGTCCAGTTTACCATGGATGTCCAGTTCACCATGAGAGTCCAGTTCACCATGGGAGTCCAGTTCACCAAGGATGTCGAGTTTACCATGGGAGTCCAGTTTACCATGGATGTCCAGTTCACCATGGGAGTCCAGTTTACCATGGGGGACCAGTTTACCAAGGGAGTCCAGTTTACCATGGGAGTCCAGTTTACCATGGGAGTCCAGTTCACCATGGATGTCCAGTTTACCATGGGAGTCCAGTTTACCATGAATGTCCAGTTCACCATGGGAGTCCAGTTTACCATTGGAGTCAAGTTTACCATGGGAGTCCAGTTTACCATGGGAGACCAGTTTACCATGGAAGTCCAGTTTACCATGGGAGTCCAGTTTACCATGGGAGACCAATTTACCATGGGAGACCAGTTTACCATGGATTTCCAGTTTACCATGGGAGTCCAGTTTACCATGGGAGTCCAGTTTACCATGGATGTCCAGTTTACCATGGGAGTCCAGTTTACCATGGATGTCCAGTTTACCATGGATGTCCAGTTCACCATGGGAGTCCAGTTTACCATTGGAGTCAAGTTTACCATGGGAGTCCAGTTTACCATGGGGGACCAGTTTACCATGGAAGTCCAGTTTACCATGGGAGTCCAGTTTACCATGGGAGACCAATTTACCATGGGAGACCAGTTTACCATGGATTTCCAGTTTACCATGGGAGTCCAGTTTACCATGGGAGTCCAGTTTACCATGGATGTCCAGTTTACCATGGGAGTCCAGTTTACCATGGATGTCCAGTTTACCATGGATGTCCAGTTTACCATGGGAGTCCAGTTTACCATGGATGTCCAGTTTACCATGGATGTCCAGTTTACCATGGATGTCCAGATTACCATGGATGTTCAGTTTACCATGGAAGTCCAGTTCACCATGGGAGTCCAGTTTATCATGGGAGTCCAGTTTACCATGGATGTCCAGTTTACCATGGGAGTCCAGTTTACCATGGGAGACCAGTTTACCTTAGGAGTCCAGTTTACCATGGGAGTCAAGTTTACCATGGGAGTCCAGTTTACCGTGGGAGTCCAGTTTACCATGGATGTCCAGTTTACCATGAGAGTCCAGTTCACCATGAGAGTCCAGTTCACCATGGGAGTCCAGTTCACCAAGGATGTCGAGTTTACCATGGGAGTCCAGTTTACCATGGATGTCCAGTTCACCATGGGAGTCCAGTTTACCATGGGAGTCCAGTTTACCATGGGAGTCCAGTTCACCATGGACGTCCAGTTTACCATGGGAGTCCAGTTTACCATGGATGTCCAGTTCACCATGGGAGTCCAGTATACCATTGGAGTCAAGTTTACCATGGGAGTCCAGTTTACCATGGGAGACCAGTTTACCATGGAAGTCCAGGTTTACCATGGGAGTCCAGTTTACCATGGATGTCCAGTTTACCATGGGAGACCAGTTTACCATGGGAGTCCAGTTTACCATGGATGCCCAGTTTACCATGGGAGTCCAGTTTACCATGGGAGTCCAGTTTACCATGGATGTCCAGTTTACCATGGGAGACCAGTTTACCATGGGAGACCAGTTTTCCATGGATGTCCAGTTTACCATGGATGTCGAGTTTACCATGGGAGTCCAGTTTACCATCGGAGTCCAGTTAACCATGGGAGACCAGTTTACCATGGAAGTCCAGTTCACCATGGGAGTCCAGTTTACCATGGATGTCCAGTTTACCATGGATGTCCAGTTTACAATGGATGTACATTTTACCATGGGAGTCCATTTACCATGTATGTCCAGTTTACCATGGATGTTCAATTTACCATGGGAGTCCAGATTACCATGGAAGTCCAGTTCACCATGGGAGTCCGGTTTACCATGGGAGACCAGTTTGCCATGTGAGTCCAGTTTACCATGGGAGTCCAGTTTACCATGGATGTCCAGTTTACCATTGATGTCCAGTTTACCATGGGAGTCCAGTTTACCATGGGAGTCCAGTTCACCATGGGAGACCAGTTTACCATGGGAGTCCAGTTTACCATGGATGTCCAGTTTACCATGGGAGTCCAGTTTACCATGGGAGACCAGTTTACCATGGGAGTCCAGTTTACCATGGGAGACCAGTTTACCATGGATGTCCAGTTTACCATGGATGTCCATTTTACCATGAGAGCCCAGTTTACCATGGGATACCAGTTTACCATGGATGTCCAGTTTACCATGGATGTCCAGTTTACCATGGGAGTCCAGGTTATCATGGGAGTCCAGTTTACCATGGGAGTCAAGTTTACCATGGATGTCCAGTTTACCATGGATGTCCAGTTTACCATTGATGTCCAGTTTACCATGGGAGTCCTGTTTACCATGGGAGTCCAGTTCACCATGGGAGACCAGTTTACCATGGGAGTCCAGTTTACCATGGATGTCCAGTTTACCATGGGAGTCCAGTTTACCATGGGAGACCAGTTTACCATGGGAGTCCAGTTTACCATGGGAGACCAGTTTACCATGGATGTCCAGTTTACCATGGATGTCCATTTTACCATGAGAGCCCAGTTTACCATGGGATACCAGTTTACCATGGATGTCCAGTTTACCATGGATGTCCAGTTTACCATGGGAGTCCAGGTTATCATGGGAGTCCAGTTTACCATGGGAGTCAAGTTTACCATGGATGTCCAGTTTACCATGGGAGACCAGTTTACCATGGGAGTCCAGTTTACCATGGATGTCCAGTTTACAATGGGAGTCCAGTTTACCATGGGAGTCCAGTTTACCATGGATGTCCAGTTTACCAGGGGAGTCCAGTTTACCATGGATGTCCAGTTTACCATCGGAGTCAAGTTTACCATGGGAGTCCAGTTTACCAAGGTGGACGAGTTTACCATGGATGTCCAGTTTACCATGGGAGTCCAGGTTATCATGGGAGTCCAGTTTACCATGGATGTCCAGTTTACCATGGATGTCCAGTTTACCATGGGAGTCCAGGTTATCATGGGAGTCCAGTTTACCATGGGAGACCAGTTTACCATGGAAGTCCAGTTCACCATGGGAGTCCAGTTTACCATGGATGTCCAGTTTACCATGGATGTCCAGTTTACCATGGGAGTTCAGGTTATCATGGGAGTCCAGTTTACCATGGGAGTCCAGTTTACCATGGATGTCCAGTTTACCATGTGAGACCAGTTTACCATGGGAGTCCAGTTTACATGGATGTCCAGTTTACCATCATAGTCCAGTTTACCATGGATGTCCAGTTTACCATGGGAGTCCAGTTTACCATGGATGTCCAGTTTACCATGGGAGACCAGTTTACCATGGATGTCCAGTTTACCATGGGAGTCCAGTTTACCAGGGGACTCCAGTTTACCATGGATGTCCAGTTTACCATGGGAGACGAGTTTACCATGGGAGACCAGTTTACCATGGAAGTCCAGTTCACCATGGGAGTCCAGTTTACCATGGATGTCCAGTTTACCATGGATGTCCAGTTTACCATGGGAGTTCAGGTTACCATGGGAGTCCAGTTTACCATGGAAGTCCAGTTTACCATGGGAGTCCAGTTTACCATGGAAGTCCAGTTTACCATGGAAGTCCAGTTTAACGTGGGAGTCCAGTTTACCATGGGAGACCAGTTTACCATGGGAGACCAGTCTACCATGGGAGTCCAGTTTACCATGGGAGACCAGCTTACCCTGGAAGTCCAGGTTACCATGGGAGACCAGTTTACCATGGGAGTCCAGTTTACCATGGGAGTCAAGTTCACCATGGATGTCCAGTTCACCATGGAAGTCCAGTTTACCATGGGAGACCAGTTCACAATGGGAGTCCAGTTTACCATGGTAGACCAGTTTACCATGGGAGACCAGTTTACCATGGGTGTCCAGTTTGCCATGGGAGACCAGTTTACCATGGGAATCTAGTTTACCATGGATGTCCAGTTTACCATGGGATTCCAGTTTACCATGGGAGCCCAGTTTACCAATGATGTTCAGTTTACCGTGGGAGTCCAGTTTACCATGGGAGTTCAGTTTACCATGGGAGTCCAGGAGTCCAGTTTACCATGGGAGTCCAGTTTACCATGGATGTTCAGTTTACCATGGAAGTCCAGTTCACCATGGGAGTCCAGTTTACCATGGGAGTCCAGTTTACCATGGGAGACCAGTTTACCATAGGAGTCCAGTTTACCATGGGAGTCAAGTTTACCATCGGAGTCCAGTTTACGATGGATGTCCAGTTTACCATGGGAGTCCAGTTTACCATGGATGTCCAGTTTACCATGGATGTCCAGTTTACCATGGGAGTCCAGTTCACCATGGGAGACCAGTTTACCATGGGAGTCCAGTTTACCATGAGAGTCCTGTTTATTATGGGAGTCCAGTTTACCATGGGAGTCCAGTTTACCATGGGAGTCCAGTTTACCATGGGAGTCCAGTTCACCATGGATGTCCAGTTCACCATGAGAGTCCAGTTCACCATGGGAGTCCAGTTCACCAAGGATGTCGAGTTTACCATGGGAGTCCAGTTTACCTTGGATGTCCAGTTCACCATGGGAGTCCAGTTTACCATGGGAGATCAGTTTACCAAGGGAGTCCAGTTTACCATGGGAGTCCAGTTTACCATGGGAGACCAGTTTACCATGGGAGTCCAGTTTACCATGGGAGACCAGTTTACCATGGATGTCCAGTTTACCATGGATGTCCATTTTACCATGAGAGCCCAGTTTACCATGGGATACCAGTTTACCATGGATGTCCAGTTTACCATGGATGTCCAGTTTACCATGGGAGTCCAGGTTATCATGGGAGTCCAGTTTACCATGGGAGTCAAGTTTACCATGGATGTCCAGTTTACCATGGGAGACCAGTTTACCATGGGAGTCCAGTTTACCATGGGAGTCCAGTTTACCATGGGAGTCCAGTTTACCATGGATGTCCAGTTTACCAGGGGAGTCCAGTTTACCATGGATGTCCAGTTTACCATCGGAGTCAAGTTTACCATGGGAGTCCAGTTTACCAAGGTGGACGAGTTTACCATGGATGTCCAGTTTACCATGGGAGTCCAGGTTATCATGGGAGTCCAGTTTACCATGGATGTCCAGTTTACCATGGATGTCCAGTTTACCATGGGAGTCCAGGTTATCATGGGAGTCCAGTTTACCATGGGAGACCAGTTTACCATGGAAGTCCAGTTCACCATGGGAGTCCAGTTTACCATGGATGTCCAGTTTACCATGGATGTCCAGTTTACCATGGGAGTTCAGGTTATCATGGGAGTCCAGTTTACCATGGGAGTCCAGTTTACCATGGATGTCCAGTTTACCATGGGAGTCCAGTTTACCATGGATGTCCAGTTTACCATGGATGTCCAGTTTACCATCATAGTCCAGTTTACCATGGATGTCCAGTTTACCATGGGAGTCCAGTTTACCATGGATGTCCAGTTTACCATGGGAGACCAGTTTACCATGGATGTCCAGTTTACCATGGGAGTCCAGTTTACCAGGGGACTCCAGTTTACCATGGATGTCCAGTTTACCATGGGAGACGAGTTTACCATGGGAGACCAGTTTACCATGGAAGTCCAGTTCACCATGGGAGTCCAGTTTACCATGGATGTCCAGTTTACCATGGGAGTCCAGTTTACCATGGGAGTCCAGTTCACCATGGATGTCCAGTTCACCATGAGAGTCCAGTTCACCATGGGAGTCCAGTTCACCAAGGATGTCGAGTTTACCATGGGAGTCCAGTTTACCTTGGATGTCCAGTTCACCATGGGAGTCCAGTTTACCATGGGAGATCAGTTTACCAAGGGAGTCCAGTTTACCATGGGAGTCCAGTTTACCATGGGAGACCAGTTTACCATGGGAGTCCAGTTTACCATGGGAGACCAGTTTACCATGGATGTCCAGTTTACCATGGATGTCCATTTTACCATGAGAGCCCAGTTTACCATGGGATACCAGTTTACCATGGATGTCCAGTTTACCATGGATGTCCAGTTTACCATGGGAGTCCAGGTTATCATGGGAGTCCAGTTTACCATGGGAGTCAAGTTTACCATGGATGTCCAGTTTACCATGGGAGACCAGTTTACCATGGGAGTCCAGTTTACCATGGGAGTCCAGTTTACCATGGGAGTCCAGTTTACCATGGATGTCCAGTTTACCAGGGGAGTCCAGTTTACCATGGATGTCCAGTTTACCATCGGAGTCAAGTTTACCATGGGAGTCCAGTTTACCAAGGTGGACGAGTTTACCATGGATGTCCAGTTTACCATGGGAGTCCAGGTTATCATGGGAGTCCAGTTTACCATGGATGTCCAGTTTACCATGGATGTCCAGTTTACCATGGGAGTCCAGGTTATCATGGGAGTCCAGTTTACCATGGGAGACCAGTTTACCATGGAAGTCCAGTTCACCATGGGAGTCCAGTTTACCATGGATGTCCAGTTTACCATGGATGTCCAGTTTACCATGGGAGTTCAGGTTATCATGGGAGTCCAGTTTACCATGGGAGTCCAGTTTACCATGGATGTCCAGTTTACCATGGGAGTCCAGTTTACCATGGATGTCCAGTTTACCATGGATGTCCAGTTTACCATCATAGTCCAGTTTACCATGGATGTCCAGTTTACCATGGGAGTCCAGTTTACCATGGATGTCCAGTTTACCATGGGAGACCAGTTTACCATGGATGTCCAGTTTACCATGGGAGTCCAGTTTACCAGGGGACTCCAGTTTACCATGGATGTCCAGTTTACCATGGGAGACGAGTTTACCATGGGAGACCAGTTTACCATGGAAGTCCAGTTCACCATGGGAGTCCAGTTTACCATGGATGTCCAGTTTACCATGGATGTCCAGTTTACCATGGGAGTTCAGGTTACCATGGGAGTCCAGTTTACCATGGAAGTCCAGTTTACCATGGAAGTCCAGTTTAACGTGGGAGTCCAGTTTACCATGGGAGACCAGTTTACCATGGGAGACCAGTCTACCATGGGAGTCCAGTTTACCATGGGAGACCAGCTTACCCTGGAAGTCCAGGTTACCATGGGAGACCAGTTTACCATGGGAGTCCAGTTTACCATGGGAGTCAAGTTCACCATGGATGTCCAGTTCACCATGGAAGTCCAGTTTACCATGGGAGACCAGTTCACAATGGGAGTCCAGTTTACCATGGTAGACCAGTTTACCATGGGAATCTAGTTTACCATGGATGTCCAGTTTACCATGGGATTCCAGTTTACCATGGGAGCCCAGTTTACCAATGATGTTCAGTTTACCGTGGGAGTCCAGTTTACCATGGGAGTTCAGTTTACCATGGGAGTCCAGGAGTCCAGTTTACCATGGGAGTCCAGTTTACCATGGATGTTCAGTTTACCATGGAAGTCCAGTTCACCATTGGAGTCCAGTTTACCATGGGAGTCCAGTTTACCATGGGAGACCAGTTTACCATAGGAGTCCAGTTTACCATGGGAGTCAAGTTTACCATCGGAGTCCAGTTTACGATGGATGTCCAGTTTACCATGGGAGTCCAGTTTACCATGGATGTCCAGTTTACCATGGATGTCCAGTTTACCATGGGAGTCCAGTTCACCATGGGAGACCAGTTTACCATGGGAGTCCAGTTTACCATGAGAGTCCTGTTTACTATGGGAGTCCAGTTTACCATGGGAGTCCAGTTTACCATGGGAGTCCAGTTCACCATGGATGTCCAGTTCACCATGAGAGTCCAGTTCACCATGGGAGTCCAGTTCACCAAGGATGTCGAGTTTACCATGGGAGTCCAGTTTACCATGGATGTCCAGTTCACCATGGGAGTCCAGTTTACCATGGGAGACCAGTTTACCAAGGGAGTCCAGTTTACCATGGGAGTCCAGTTTACCATGGGAGTCCAGTTCACCATGGATGTCCAGTTTACCATGGGAGTCCAGTTTACCATGAATGTCCAGTTCACCATGGGAGTCCAGTTTACCATTGGAGTCAAGTTTACCATGGGAGTCCAGTTTACCATAGGAGACCAGTTTACCATGGAAGTCCAGTTTACCATGGGAGTCCAGTTTACCATGGGAGACCAATTTACCATGGGAGACCAGTTTACCATGGATTTCCAGTTTACCATGGGAGTCCAGTTTACCATGGGAGTCCAGTTTACCATGGATGTCCAGTTTACCATGGGAGTCCAGTTTACCATGGATGTCCAGTTTACCATGGATGTCCAGTTTACCATGGGAGTCCAGTTTACCATGGATGTCCAGTTCACCATGGGAGTCCAGTTTACCATTGGAGTCAAGTTTACCATGGGAGTCCAGTTTACCATGGGAGACCAGTTTACCATGGAAGTCCAGTTTACCATGGGAGTCCAGTTTACCATGGGAGACCAATTTACCATGGGAGACCAGTTTACCATGGATTTCCAGTTTACCATGGGAGTCCAGTTTACCATGGGAGTCCAGTTTACCATGGATGTCCAGTTTACCATGGGAGTCCAGTTTACCATGGATGTCCAGTTTACCATGGATGTCCAGTTTACCATGGGAGTCCAGTTTACCATGGATGTCCAGATTACCATGGATGTTCAGTTTACCATGGAAGTCCAGTTCACCATGGGAGTCCAGTTTATCATGGGAGTCCAGTTTACCATGGATGTCCAGTTTACCATGGGAGTCCAGTTTACCATGGGAGACCAGTTTACCTTAGGAGTCCAGTTTACCATGGGAGTCAAGTTTACCATGGGAGCCCAGTTTACCGTGGGAGTCCAGTTTACCATGGATGTCCAGTTTACCATGGGAGTCCAGTTCACCATGAGAGTCCAGTTCACCATGGGAGTCCAGTTCACCAAGGATGTCGAGTTTACCATGGGAGTCCAGTTTACCATGGATGTCCAGTTCACCATGGGAGTCCAGTTTACCATGGGAGTCCAGTTTACCATGGGAGTCCAGTTCACCATGGACGTCCAGTTTACCATGGGAGTCCAGTTTACCATGGATGTCCAGTTCACCATGGGAGTCCAGTATACCATTGGAGTCAAGTTTACCATGGGAGTCCAGTTTACCATGGGAGACCAGTTTTCCATGGAAATCCAGTTTACCATGGGAGTCCAGTTTACCATGGATGTCCAGTTTACCATGGGAGACCAGTTTACCATGGGAGTCCAGTTTACCATGGATGCCCAGTTTACCATGGGAGACCAGTTTACCATGGGAGATCAGTTTTCCATGGATGTCCAGTTTACCATGGATGTCGAGTTTACCATGGGAGTCCAGTTTACCATCGGAGTCCAGTTAACCATGGGAGACCAGTTTACCATGGAAGTCCAGTTCACCATGGGAGTCCAGTTTACCATGGATGTCCAGTTTACCATGGATGTCCAGTTTACAATGGATGTACATTTTACCATGGGAGTCCATTTACCATGTATGTCCAGTTTACCATGGATATTCAATTTACCATGGGAGTCCAGATTACCATGGAAGTCCATTTCACCATGGGAGTCCGGTTTACCATGGGATACCAGTTTGCCATGGGAGTCCAGTTTACCATGGGAGTCCAGTTTACCATGGATGTCGAGTTTACCATGGGAGTCCAGTTTACCATCGGAGTCCAGTTTACCATGGGAGACCAGTTTACCATGGAAGTCCAGTTCACCATGGGAGTCCAGTTTACCATGGATGTCCAGTTTACCATGGATGTCCAGTTCACAATGGATGTACATTTTACCATGGGAGTCCATTTACCATGTATGTCCAGTTTACCATGGATATTCAATTTACCATGGGATTCCAGATTACCATGGAAGTCAAGTTCACCATGGGAGTCCGGTTTACCATGGGATACCAGTTTGCCATGGGAGTCCAGTTTACCATGGGAGTCCAGTTTACCATGGATGTCCAGTTTACCATTGATGTCCAGTTTACCATGGGTGTCCAGTTTACCATGGGAGTCCAGTTCACCATGGGAGACCAGTTTACCATGGGAGTCCAGTTTACCATGGATGTCCAGTTTACCATGGGAGTCCAGTTTAACATGGGAGTCCAGTTTACCATGGATGTCCAGTTTACCAGGGGAGTCCAGTTTACCATGGATGTCCAGTTTACCATCGGAGTCAAGTTTACCATGGGAGTCCAGTTTACCAAGGAGGACGAGTTTACCATGGATGTCCAGTTTACCATGGGAGTCCAGGTTATCATGGGAGTCCAGTTTACCATGGATGTCCAGTTTACCATGGATGTCCAGTTTACCATGGGAGTCCAGGTTATCATGAGAGTCCAGTTTACCATGGGAGACCAGTTTACCATGGAAGTCCAGTTCACCATGGGAGTCCAGTTTACCATGGATGTCCAGTTTACCATGGATGTCCAGTTTACCATGGGAGTCCAGTTTACCATGGGAGTCCAGTTTACCATGGATGTCCAGTTTACCATGTGAGACCAGTTTACCATGGGAGTCCAGTTTACCATGGATGTCCAGTTTACCATCGGAGTCCAGTTTACCATGGATGTCCAGTTTACCATGGGAGTCCAGTTTACCATGGATGTCCAGTTTACCATGGGAGACCAGTTTACCATGGATGTTCAGTTTACCATGGGAGTCCAGTTTACCAGGGGACTCCAGTTTACCATGGATGTCCAGTTTACCATGGGAGACGAGTTTACCATGGGAGACCAGTTTACCATGGAAGTCCAGTTCACCATGGGAGTCCAGTTTACCATGGATGTCCAGTTTACCATGGATGTCCAGTTTACCATGGGAGTTCAGGTTATCATGGGAGTCCAGTTTACCATAGGAGTCCAGTTTACCATGTGAGACCAGTTTACCATGGGAGTCCAGTTTACCATGGATGTCCAGTTTACCATCGGAGTTCAGTTTACCATGGATGTCCAGTTTACCATGGGAGTCCAGTTTACCATGGATGTCCAGTTTACCATGGGAGACCAGTTTACCATGGATGTCCAGTTTACCATGGGAGACCAGTTTACCATGGGAGTCCAGTTTACCATGGATGTCCAGTTTACCATGGCAGTCCAGATTACCATGGAAGTCCAGTTCACCATTGGAGTCCAGTTTACCATGGGAATCCAGTTTACCATGGATGTCCACTTTACAATGGATGTCCAGTTTACCATGGGAGTCCAGTTTACCATGTGAGACCAGTTTACCATGGGAGTCCAGTTTACTATGGATGTCGAGTTTACCATGGGAGTCCAGATTACCATGGAAGTCCAGTTTACCAGGGGAGTCCAGTTTACCATGGATGTCCAGTTTACAATGGATGTCCAGTTTACCATGGGAGTCCAGTTTACCATGGATGTCCAGTTTACCTGGGGAGTCCAGTTTACCATGGGAGTCCAGTTTACGATGGATGTCCAGTTTACCATGGGAGTCCAGTTTACCATGGATGTCCAGTTAACCATGGGAGTCCAGTTTACCATGGGAGTCCAGTTCACCATGGATGTCCAGTTTACCATGGGAGTCCAGTTTTCCAAGGATGTCCAGTTTACCATGGATGTCCAGTTTACCATGGGAGTCCAGTTTACCATGGGAGTCCAGTTTACCAGGGGAGTCCAGTTTACCATGGATGTCCAGTTTACCATCGGAGTCAAGTTTACCATGGGAGTCCAGTTTACCAAGGAGGACGAGTTTACCATGGATGTCCAGTTTACCATGGGAGTCCAGGTTATCATGGGAGTCCAGTTTACCATGGATGTCCAGTTTACCATGGATGTCCAGTTTACCATGGGAGTCCAGGTTATCATGGGAGACCAGTTTACCATGGAAGTCCAGTTCACCATGGGAGTCCAGTTTACCATGGATGTCCAGTTTACCATGGATGTTCAGTTTACCATGGGAGTTCAGGTTATCATGGGAGTCCAGTTTACCATGGGAGTCCAGTTTACCATGGATGTCCAGTTTACCATGTGAGACCAGTTTACCATGGGAGTCCAGTTTACCATGGATGTCCAGTTTACCATCGGAGTCCAGTTTACCATGGATGTCCAGTTTACCATTGGAGTCCAGTTTACCATGGATGTCCAGTTTACCATGGGAGACCAGTTTACCATGGATGTCCAGTTTACCATGGGAGTCCAGTTTACCAGGGGACTCCAGTTTACCATGGATGTCCAGTTTACCATGGGAGGCGAGTTTACCATGGGAGACCAGTTTACCATGGAAGTCCAGTTCACCATGGGAGTCCAGTTTACCATGGATGTCCAGTTTACCATGGGAGTCCAGTTTACCATGGATGTCCAGTTTACCATGTGAGACCAGTTTACCATGGGAGTCCAGTTTACCATGGATGTCCAGTTTACCATCGGAGTCCAGTTTACCATGGATGTCCAGTTTACCATGGGAGTCCAGTTTAAAATGGATGTCCAGTTTACCATGGGAGACCAGTTTACCATGGATGTCCAGTTTACCATGGAAGTCCAGTTCACCATGGAAGTCCAGTTCACCATTGGAGTCCAGTTTACCATGGGAATCCAGTTTACCTTGGATGTCCACTTTACAATGGATGTCCAGTTTACCATGGGAGTCCAGTTTACCATGTGAGACCAGTTTACCATGGGAGTCCAGTTTACTATGGATGTCGAGTTTACCATGGGAGTCCAGATTACCATGGAAGTCCAGTTTACCAGGGGAGTCCAGTTTACCATGGATGTCCAGTTTACAATGGATGTCCAGTTTACCATGGGAGTCCAGTTTACCATGGATGTCCAGTTTACCTGGGGAGTCCAGTTTACCATGGGAGTCCAGTTTACGATGGATGTCCAGTTAACCATGGGAGTCCAGTTTACCATGGGAGTCCAGTTCACCATGGATGTCCAGTTTACCATGGGAGTCCAGTTTTCCAAGGATGTCCAGTTTACCATGGGAGTCCAGTTTACCATGGGAGTCCAGTTAACCATGGGAGACCAGTTTACCATGGGAGTCCAGGTAACCATGGGAGACCAGTGTACCATGGATGTCCAGTTTACCATGGGAGACCAGTTTACCTTAGGAGTCCAGTTTACCATGGGAGTCAAGTTTACCATGGGAGTCCAGTTTACCATGGGAGTCAAGTTTACCGTGGGAGTCCAGTTCACCAAGGATGTCGAGTTTACCATGGGAGTCCAGTTTACCATGGATGTCCAGTTCACCATGGGAGTCCAGTTTACCATGGGAGTCCAGTTTACCATGGGAGTCCAGTTTACCATGGATGTCCAGTTCACCATGGGAGTCCAGTTTACCATGGATGTCCAGTTTACCATGGATGTTCAGTTTACCATGGGAGTTCAGGTTATCATGGGAGTCCAGTTTACCATGGGAGTCCAGTTTACCATGGATGTCCAGTTTACCATGTGAGACCAGTTTACCATGGGAGTCCAGTTTACCATGGATGTCCAGTTTACCATCGGAGTCCAGTTTACCATGGATGTCCAGTTTACCATTGGAGTCCAGTTTACCATGGATGTCCAGTTTACCATGGGAGACCAGTTTACCATGGATGTCCAGTTTACCATGGGAGTCCAGTTTACCAGGGGACTCCAGTTTACCATGGATGTCCAGTTTACCATGGGAGGCGAGTTTACCATGGGAGACCAGTTTACCATGGAAGTCCAGTTCACCATGGGAGTCCAGTTTACCATGGATGTCCAGTTTACCATGGGAGTCCAGTTTACCATGGATGTCCAGTTTACCATGTGAGACCAGTTTACCATGGGAGTCCAGTTTACCATGGATGTCCAGTTTACCATCGGAGTCCAGTTTACCATGGATGTCCAGTTTACCATGGGAGTCCAGTTTACCATGGATGTCCAGTTTACCATGGGAGACCAGTTTACCATGGATGTCCAGTTTACCATGGAAGTCCAGTTCACCATGGAAGTCCAGTTCACCATTGGAGTCCAGTTTACCATGGGAATCCAGTTTACCTTGGATGTCCACTTTACAATGGATGTCCAGTTTACCATGGGAGTCCAGTTTACCATGTGAGACCAGTTTACCATGGGAGTCCAGTTTACTATGGATGTCGAGTTTACCATGGGAGTCCAGATTACCATGGAAGTCCAGTTTACCAGGGGAGTCCAGTTTACCATGGATGTCCAGTTTACAATGGATGTCCAGTTTACCATGGGAGTCCAGTTTACCATGGATGTCCAGTTTACCTGGGGAGTCCAGTTTACCATGGGAGTCCAGTTTACGATGGATGTCCAGTTAACCATGGGAGTCCAGTTTACCATGGGAGTCCAGTTCACCATGGATGTCCAGTTTACCATGGGAGTCCAGTTTTCCAAGGATGTCCAGTTTACCATGGGAGTCCAGTTTACCATGGGAGTCCAGTTAACCATGGGAGACCAGTTTACCATGGGAGTCCAGGTAACCATGGGAGACCAGTGTACCATGGATGTCCAGTTTACCATCGGAGACCAGTTTACCTTAGGAGTCCAGTTTACCATGGGAGTCAAGTTTACCATGGGAGTCCAGTTTACCATGGGAGTCAAGTTTACCGTGGGAGTCCAGTTCACCAAGGATGTCGAGTTTACCATGGGAGTCCAGTTTACCATGGATGTCCAGTTCACCATGGGAGTCCAGTTTACCATGGGAGTCCAGTTTACCATGGGAGTCCAGTTTACCATGGATGTCCAGTTTACCATGGGAGTCCAGTTTACCATGGATGTCCAGTTCACCATGGGAGTCCAGTTTACCATTGGAGTCAAGTTTACCATGGGAGTCCAGTTTACCATGGGAGACCAGTTTACCATGGAAGTCCAGTTTACCATGGGAGCCCAGTTTACCATGGATGTCCAGTTTACCATGGGAGACCATTTTACCATGGGAGTCCACTTTACCATGGATTCCCAGTTTACCATGGGAGTCCAGTTTACCATGGGAGTCCAGTTTACCATGGATGTCCAGTTTACCATGGGAGACCAGTTTACCATGGGGACCAGTTTTCCATGGATGTCCAGTTTACCATGGATGTCGAGTTTACCATGGGAGTCCAGTTTACCATCGGAGTCCAGTTAACCATGGGAGACCAGTTTACCATGGAAGTCCAGTTCACCATGGGAGTCCAGTTTACCATGGATGTCCAGTTTACCATGGATGTCCAGTTTACCATGGATGTCCAGTTTACCATGGGAGTCCAGATTACCATGGAAGTCCAGTTCACCATGGGAGTCCGGTTTACAATGGGAGACCAGTTTGCCATGGGAGTCCAGTTTACCATGGATGTCCAGTTTACCATGGATGTCCAGTTTACCATGGGAGTCCAGTTTACCATGGGAGACCAGTTTACCATGGGAGTCCAGTTTACCCTGGGAGACCAGTTTACCATGGATGTCCAGTTTACCATGGATGTCCATTTTACCATGAGAGCCCAGTTTACCATGGGATACCAGTTTACCATGGATGTCCAGTTTACCATGGATGTCCAGTTTACCATGGGAGTCCAGGTTATCATGGGAGTCCAGTTTTCCATGGGAGTCAAGTTTACCATGGATGTCCAGTTTACCATGGGAGACCAGTTTACCATGGGAGTCCAGTTTACCATGGATGTCCAGTTTACCATGGGAGTACAGTTTACCATGGGAGTCCAGTTTACCATGGATGTCCAGTTTACCAGGGGAGTCCAGTTTACCATGGATGTCCAGTTTACCATCGGAGTCAAGTTTACCATGGGAGTCCAGTTTACCATGGGCGACGAGTTTACCATGGGAGACCAGTTTACCATGGAAGTCCAGTTCACCATGGGAGTCTAGTTTACCATGGGAGTCCAGTTTACCATGGATGTCCAGTTTACCATGGGAGTTCAGGTTATCATGGGAGTCCAGTTTACCATGGGAGTCCAGTTTACCATGTGAGACCAGTTTATCATGGGAGTCCAGTTTACCATGGATTTCCAGTTTACCATCGGAGTCCAGTTTACCATGGATGTCCAGTTTACCATGGATGTCCAGTTTACCATGGGAGTCGAGGTTATCATGGGAGTCCAGTTTACCATGGGAGTCCAGTTTACCATGGATGTCCAGTTTACCATGGGAGACCAGTTTACCATGGGAGTCCAGTTTACCATGGATGTCCAGTTTACCAGGGGACTCCAGTTTACCATGGATGTCCAGTTTACCAGGGGAGTCCAGTTTACCATGGATGTCCAGTTTACCATCGGAGTCAAGTTTACCATGGGAGTCCAGTTTACCATGGGAGACGAGTTTACCATGGGAGACCAGTTTACCATGGAAGTTCAGTTCACCATGGGAGTCCAGTTTACCCTGGGAGACCAGTTTACCATGGATGTCCAGTTTACCATGGATGTCCATTTTACCATGAGAGCCCAGTTTACCATGGGATACCAGTTTACCATGGATGTCCAGTTTACCAGGGATGTCCAGTTTACCATGGGAGTCAAGTTTACCATGGATGTCCAGTTTACCATGGGAGACTAGTTTACCATGGGAGTCCAGTTTACCATGGATGTCCAGTTTACCATGGGAGTACAGTTTACCATGGGAGTCCAGTTTACCATGGATGTCCAGTTTACCAGGGGAGTCCAGTTTACCATGGATGTCCAGTTTACCATCGGAGTCAAGTTTACCATGGGAGTCTAGTTTACCATGGGAGACGAGTTTACCATGGGAGACCAGTTTACCATGGAAGTCCAGTTCACCATGGGAGTCTAGTTTACCATGGGAGTCCAGTTTACCATGGATGTCCAGTTTACCATGGGAGTTCAGGTTATCATGGGAGTCCAGTTTACCATGGGAGTCCAGTTTACCATGTGAGACCAGTTTACCATGGGAGTCCAGTTTACCATGGATTTCCAGTTTACCATCGGAGTCCAGTTTACCATGGATGTCCAGTTTACCATGGATGTCCAGTTTACCATGGGAGTCGAGGTTATCATGGGAGTCCAGTTTACCATGGGAGTCCAGTTTACCATGGATGTCCAGTTTACCATGGGAGACCAGTTTACCATGGGAGTCCAGTTTACCATGGATGTCCAGTTTACCAGGGGACTCCAGTTTACCATGGATGTCCAGTTTACCAGGGGAGTCCAGTTTACCATGGATGTCCAGTTTACCATCGGAGTCAAGTTTACCATGGGAGTCCAGTTTACCATGGGAGACGAGTTTACCATGGGAGACCAGTTTACCATGGGAGATCAGTTTTCCATGGATGTCCAGTTTACCATGGATGTCGAGTTTACCATGGGAGTCCAGTTTACCATCGGAGTCCAGTTAACCATGGGAGACCAGTTTACCATGGAAGTCCAGTTCACCATGGGAGTCCAGTTTACCATGGATGTCCAGTTTACCATGGATGTCCAGTTTACCATGGATGTCCATTTTACCATGAGAGCCCAGTTTACCATGGGATACCAGTTTACCATGGATGTCCAGTTTACCAGGGATGTCCAGTTTACCATGGGAGTCAAGTTTACCATGGATGTCCAGTTTACCATGGGAGACTAGTTTACCATGGGAGTCCAGTTTACCATGGATGTCCAGTTTACCATGGGAGTACAGTTTACCATGGGAGTCCAGTTTACCATGGATGTCCAGTTTACCAGGGGAGTCCAGTTTACCATGGATGTCCAGTTTACCATCGGAGTCAAGTTTACCATGGGAGTCTAGTTTACCATGGGAGACGAGTTTACCATGGGAGACCAGTTTACCATGGAAGTCCAGTTCACCATGGGAGTCTAGTTTACCATGGGAGTCCAGTTTACCATGGATGTCCAGTTTACCATGGGAGTTCAGGTTATCATGGGAGTCCAGTTTACCATGGGAGTCCAGTTTACCATGTGAGACCAGTTTACCATGGGAGTCCAGTTTACCATGGATTTCCAGTTTACCATCGGAGTCCAGTTTACCATGGATGTCCAGTTTACCATGGATGTCCAGTTTACCATGGGAGTCGAGGTTATCATGGGAGTCCAGTTTACCATGGGAGTCCAGTTTACCATGGATGTCCAGTTTACCATGGGAGACCAGTTTACCATGGGAGTCCAGTTTACCATGGATGTCCAGTTTACCAGGGGACTCCAGTTTACCATGGATGTCCAGTTTACCAGGGGAGTCCAGTTTACCATGGATGTCCAGTTTACCATCGGAGTCAAGTTTACCATGGGAGTCCAGTTTACCATGGGAGACGAGTTTACCATGGGAGACCAGTTTACCATGGGAGATCAGTTTTCCATGGATGTCCAGTTTACCATGGATGTCGAGTTTACCATGGGAGTCCAGTTTACCATCGGAGTCCAGTTAACCATGGGAGACCAGTTTACCATGGAAGTCCAGTTCACCATGGGAGTCCAGTTTACCATGGATGTCCAGTTTACCATGGATGTCCAGTTTACAATGGATGTACATTTTACCATGGGAGTCCATTTACCATGTATGTCCAGTTTACCATGGATATTCAATTTACCATGGGAGTCCAGATTACCATGGAAGTCCAGTTCACCATGGGAGTCCGGTTTACCATGGGATACCAGTTTGCCATGGGAGTCCAGTTTACCATGGGAGTCCAGTTTACCATGGATGTCGAGTTTACCATGGGAGTCCAGTTTACCATCGGAGTCCAGTTAACCATGGGAGACCAGTTTACCATGGAAGTCCAGTTCACCATGGGAGTCCAGTTTACCATGGATGTCCAGTTTACCATGGATGTCCAGTTTACAATGGATGTACATTTTACCATGGGAGTCCATTTACCATGTATGTCCAGTTTACCATGGATATTCAATTTACCATGGGATTCCAGATTACCATGGAAGTCAAGTTCACCATGGGAGTCCGGTTTACCATGGGATACCAGTTTGCCATGGGAGTCCAGTTTACCATGGGAGTCCAGTTTACCATGGATGTCCAGTTTACCATTGATGTCCAGTTTACCATGGGAGTCCAGTTTACCATGGGAGTCCAGTTCACCATGGGAGACCAGTTTACCATGGGAGTCCAGTTTACCATGGATGTCCAGTTTACCATGGGAGTCCAGTTTAACATGGGAGTCCAGTTTACCATGGATGTCCAGTTTACCAGGGGAGTCCAGTTTACCATGGATGTCCAGTTTACCATCGGAGTCAAGTTTACCATGGGAGTCCAGTTTACCAAGGAGGACGAGTTTACCATGGATGTCCAGTTTACCATGGGAGTCCAGGTTATCATGGGAGTCCAGTTTACCATGGATGTCCAGTTTACCATGGATGTCCAGTTTACCATGGGAGTCCAGGTTATCATGGGAGTCCAGTTTACCATGGGAGACCAGTTTACCATGGAAGTCCAGTTCACCATGGGAGTCCAGTTTACCATGGATGTCCAGTTTACCATGGATGTCCAGTTTACCATGGGAGTCCAGTTTACCATGGGAGTCCAGTTTACCATGGATGTCCAGTTTACCATGTGAGACCAGTTTACCATGGGAGTCCAGTTTACCATGGATGTCCAGTTTACCATCGGAATCCAGTTTACCATGATTGTCCAGTTTACCATGGGAGTCCAGTTTACCATGGATGTCCAGTTTACCATGGGAGACCAGTTTACCATGGATGTTCAGTTTACCATGGGAGTCCAGTTTACCAGGGGACTCCAGTTTACCATGGATGTCCAGTTTACCATGGGAGACGAGTTTACCATGGGAGACCAGTTTACCATGGAAGTCCAGTTCACCATGGGAGTCCAGTTTACCATGGATGTCCAGTTTACCATGGATGTCCAGTTTACCATGGGAGTTCAGGTTATCATGGGAGTCCAGTTTACCATAGGAGTCCAGTTTACCATGTGAGACCAGTTTACCATGGGAGTCCAGTTTACCATGGATGTCCAGTTTACCATCGGAGTCCAGTTTACCATGGATGTCCAGTTTACCATGGGAGTCCAGTTTACCATGGATGTCCAGTTTACCATGGGAGACCAGTTTACCATGGATGTCCAGTTTACCATGGGAGACCAGTTTACCATGGGAGTCCAGTTTACCATGGATGTCCAGTTTACCATGGCAGTCCAGATTACCATGGAAGTCCAGTTCACCATTGGAGTCCAGTTTACCATGGGAATCCAGTTTACCATGGATGTCCACTTTACAATGGATGTCCAGTTTACCATGGGAGTCCAGTTTACCATGTGAGACCAGTTTACCATGGGAGTCCAGTTTACTATGGATGTCGAGTTTACCATGGGAGTCCAGATTACCATGGATGTCCAGTTTACCTGGGGAGTCCAGTTTACCATGGATGTCCAGTTTACAATGGATGTCCAGTTTACCATGGGAGTCCAGTTTACCATGGATGTCCAGTTTACCTGGGGAGTCCAGTTTACCATGGGAGTCCAGTTTACGATGGATGTCCAGTTTACCATGGGAGTCCAGTTTACCATGGATGTCCAGTTAACCATGGGAGTCCAGTTTACCATGGGAGTCCAGTTCACCATGGATGTCCAGTTTACCATGGGAGTCCAGTTTTCCAAGGATGTCCAGTTTACCATGGATGTCCAGTTTACCATGGGAGTCCAGTTTACCATGGGAGTCCAGTTTACCAGGGGAGTCCAGTTTACCATGGATGTCCAGTTTACCATCGGAGTCAAGTTTACCATGGGAGTCCAGTTTACCAAGGAGGACGAGTTTACCATGGATGTCCAGTTTACCATGGGAGTCCAGGAAATCATGGGAGTCCAGTTTACCATGGATGTCCAGTTTACCATGGATGTCCAGTTTACCATGGGAGTCCAGGTTATCATGGGAGACCAGTTTACCATGGAAGTCCAGTTCACCATGGGAGTCCAGTTTACCATGGATGTCCAGTTTACCATGGATGTTCAGTTTACCATGGGAGTTCAGGTTATCATGGGAGTCCAGTTTACCATGGGAGTCCAGTTTACCATGGATGTCCAGTTTACCATGTGAGACCAGTTTACCATGGGAGTCCAGTTTACCATGGATGTCCAGTTTACCATCGGAGTCCAGTTTACCATGGATGTCCAGTTTACCATTGGAGTCCAGTTTACCATGGATGTCCAGTTTACCATGGGAGACCAGTTTACCATGGATGTCCAGTTTACCATGGGAGTCCAGTTTACCAGGGGACTCCAGTTTACCATGGATGTCCAGTTTACCATGGGAGGCGAGTTTACCATGGGAGACCAGTTTACCATGGAAGTCCAGTTCAACATGGGAGTCCAGTTTACCATGGATGTCCAGTTTACCATGGGAGTCCAGTTTACCATGGATGTCCAGTTTACCATGTGAGACCAGTTTACCATGGGAGTCCAGTTTACCATGGATGTCCAGTTTACCATCGGAGTCCAGTTTACCATGGATGTCCAGTTTACCATGGGAGTCCAGTTTACCATGGATGTCCAGTTTACCATGGGAGACCAGTTTACCATGGATGTCCAGTTTACCATGGAAGTCCAGTTCACCATGGAAGTCCAGTTCACCATTGGAGTCCAGTTTACCATGTGAGACCAGTTTACCATGGGAGTCCAGTTTACTATGGATGTCGAGTTTACCATGGGAGTCCAGATTACCATGGAAGTCCAGTTTACCAGGGGAGTCCAGTTTACCATGGATGTCCAGTTTACAATGGATGTCCAGTTTACCATGGGAGTCCAGTTTACCATGGATGTCCAGTTTACCTGGGGAGTCCAGTTTACCATGGGAGTCCAGTTTACGATGGATGTCCAGTTAACCATGGGAGTCCAGTTTACCATGGGAGTCCAGTTCACCATGGATGTCCAGTTTACCATGGGAGTCCAGTTTTCCAAGGATGTCCAGTTTACCATGGGAGTCCAGTTTACCATGGGAGTCCAGTTAACCATGGGAGACCAGTTTACCATGGGAGTCCAGGTAACCATGGGAGACCAGTGTACCATGGATGTCCAGTTTACCATGGGAGACCAGTTTACCTTAGGAGTCCAGTTTACCATGGGAGTCAAGTTTACCATGGGAGTCCAGTTTACCAAGGGAGTCAAGTTTACCGTGGGAGTCCAGTTCACCAAGGATGTCGAGTTTACCATGGGAGTCCAGTTTACCATGGATGTCCAGTTCACCATGGGAGTCCAGTTTACCATGGGAGTCCAGTTTACCATGGGAGTCCAGTTTACCATGGATGTCCAGTTTACCATGGGAGTCCAGTTTACCATGGATGTCCAGTTCACCATGGGAGTCCAGTTTACCATTGGAGTCAAGTTTACCATGGGAGTCCAGTTTACCATGGGAGCCCAGTTTACCATGGATGTCCAGTTTACCATGGGAGACCATTTTACCATGGGAGTCCACTTTACCATGGATTCCCAGTTTACCATGGGAGTCCAGTTTACCATGGGAGTCCAGTTTACCATGGATGTCCAGTTTACCATGGGAGACCAGTTTACCATGGGGACCAGTTTTCCATGGATGTCCAGTTTACCATGGATGTCGAGTTTACCATGGGAGTCCAGTTTACCATCGGAGTCCAGTTAACCATGGGAGACCAGTTTACCATGGAAGTCCAGTTCACCATGGGAGTCCAGTTTACCATGGATGTCCAGTTTACCATGGATGTCCAGTTTACCATGGATGTCCAGTTTACCATGGGAGTCCAGATTACCATGGAAGTCCAGTTCACCATGGGAGTCCGGTTTACAATGGGAGACCAGTTTGCCATGGGAGTCCAGTTTACCATGGATGTCCAGTTTACCATGGATGTCCAGTTTACCATGGGAGTCCAGTTTACCATGGGAGACCAGTTTACCATGGGAGTCCAGTTTACCCTGGGAGACCAGTTTACCATGGATGTCCAGTTTACCATGGATGTCCATTTTACCATGAGAGCCCAGTTTACCATGGGATACCAGTTTACCATGGATGTCCAGTTTACCATGGATGTCCAGTTTACCATGGGAGTCCAGGTTATCATGGGAGTCCAGTTTACCATGGGAGTCAAGTTTACCATGGATGTCCAGTTTACCATGGGAGACCAGTTTACCATGGGAGTCCAGTTTACCATGGATGTCCAGTTTACCATGGGAGTACAGTTTACCATGGGAGTCCAGTTTACCATGGATGTCCAGTTTACCAGGGGAGTCCAGTTTACCATGGATGTCCAGTTTACCATCGGAGTCAAGTTTACCATGGGAGTCCAGTTTACCATGGGAGACGAGTTTACCATGGGAGACCAGTTTACCATGGAAGTCCAGTTCACCATGGGAGTCTAGTTTACCATGGGAGTCCAGTTTACCATGGATGTCCAGCTTACCATGGGAGTTCAGGTTATCATGGGAGTCCAGTTTACCATGGGAGTCCAGTTTACCATGTGAGACCAGTTTACCATGGGAGTCCAGTTTACCATGGATTTCCAGTTTACCATCGGAGTCCAGTTTACCATGGATGTCCAGTTTACCATGGATGTCCAGTTTACCATGGGAGTCGAGGTTATCATGGGAGTCCAGTTTACCATGGGAGTCCAGTTTACCATGGATGTCCAGTTTACCATGGGAGACCAGTTTACCATGGGAGTCCAGTTTACCATGGATGTCCAGTTTACCAGGGGACTCCAGTTTACCATGGATGTCCAGTTTACCAGGGGAGTCCAGTTTACCATGGATGTCCAGTTTACCATCGGAGTCAAGTTTACCATGGGAGTCCAGTTTACCATGGGAGACGAGTTTACCATGGGAGACCAGTTTACCATGGAAGTCCAGTTCACCATGGGAGTCCAGTTTACCCTGGGAGACCAGTTTACCATGGATGTCCAGTTTACCATGGATGTCCATTTTACCATGAGAGCCCAGTTTACCATGGGATACCAGTTTACCATGGATGTCCAGTTTACCATGGATGTCCAGTTTACCATGGGAGTCAAGTTTACCATGGATGTCCAGTTTACCATGGGAGACTAGTTTACCATGGGAGTCCAGTTTACCATGGATGTCCAGTTTACCATGGGAGTACAGTTTACCATGGGAGTCCAGTTTACCATGGATGTCCAGTTTACCAGGGGAGTCCAGTTTACCATGGATGTCCAGTTTACCATCGGAGTCAAGTTTACCATGGGAGTCCAGTTTACCATGGGAGACGAGTTTACCATGGGAGACCAGTTTACCATGGAAGTCCAGTTCACCATGGGAGTCTAGTTTACCATGGGAGTCCAGTTTACCATGGATGTCCAGTTTACCATGGGAGTTCAGGTTATCATGGGAGTCCAGTTTACCATGGGAGTCCAGTTTACCATGTGAGACCAGTTTACCATGGGAGTCCAGTTTACCATGGATTTCCAGTTTACCATCGGAGTCCAGTTTACCATGGATGTCCAGTTTACCATGGATGTCCAGTTTACCATGAGAGTCGAGGTTATCATGGGAGTCCAGTTTACCATGGGAGTCCAGTTTACCATGGATGTCCAGTTTACCATGGGAGACCAGTTTACCATGGGAGTCCAGTTTACCATGGATGTCCAGTTTACCAGGGGACTCCAGTTTACCATGGATGTCCAGTTTACCAGGGGAGTCCAGTTTACCATGGATGTCCAGTTTACCATCGGAGTCAAGTTTACCATGGGAGTCCAGTTTACCATGGGAGACGAGTTTACCATGGGAGACCAGTTTACCATGGAAGTCCAGTTCACCATGGGAGTCCAGTTTACCCTGGGAGACCAGTTTACCATGGATGTCCAGTTTACCATGGATGTCCATTTTACCATGAGAGCCCAGTTTACCATGGGATACCAGTTTACCATGGATGTCCAGTTTACCATGGATGTCCAGTTTACCATGGGAGTCCAGGTTATCATGGGAGTCCAGTTTACCATGGGAGTCAAGTTTACCATGGGAGTCCAGTTTACCATGGGAGTCCAGTTTACCATGGATGTCCAGTTTACCATGGGAGACCAGTTTACCATGGGAGTACAGTTTACCATGGGAGTCCAGTTTACCATGGATGTCCAGTTTACCAGGGGAGTCCAGTTTACCATGGATGTCCAGTTTACCATCGGAGTCAAGTTTACCATGGGAGTCCAGTTTACCATGGGAGACGAGTTTACCATGGGAGACCAGTTTACCATGGAAGTCCAGTTCACCATGGGAGTCCAATTTACCATGGGAGTCCAGTTTACCATGGATGTCCAGTTTACCATGGGAGTTCAGGTTATCATGGGAGTCCAGTTTACCATGGGAGTCCAGTTTACCATGTGAGACCAGTTTACCATGGGAGTCCAGTTTACCATGGATTTCCAGTTTACCATCGGAGTCCAGTTTACCATGGATGTCCAGTTTACCATGGATGTCCAGTTTACCATGGGAGTCGAGGTTATCATGGGAGTCCAGTTTACCATGGGAGTCCAGTTTACCATGGATGTCCAGTTTACCATGGGAGACCAGTTTACCATGGGAGTCCAGTTTACCATGGATGTCCAGTTTACCAGGGGACTCCAGTTTACCATGGATGTCCAGTTTACCAGGGGAGTCCAGTTTACCATGGATGTCCAGTTTACCATCGGAGTCAAGTTTACCATGGGAGTCCAGTTTACCATGGGAGACCAGTTTACCATGGGAGTCCAGTTTACGATGGATGTCCAGTTTACCAGGGGACTCCAGTTTACCATGGATGTCCAGTTTACCAGGGGAGTCCAGTTTACCATGGATGTCCAGTTTACCATCGGAGTCAGGTTTACCATGGGAGTCCAGTTTACCATGGGAGACGAGTTTACCATGGGAGACCAGTTTACCATGGAAGTCCAGTTCACCATGGGAGTCCAGTTTACCCTGGGAGACCAGTTTACCATGGATGTCCAGTTTACCATGGATGTCCATTTTACCATGAGAGCCCAGTTTACCATGGGATACCAGTTTACCATGGATGTCCAGTTTACCATGGATGTCCAGTTTACCATGGGAGTCCAGGTTATCATGGGAGTCCAGTTTACCATGGGAGTCAAGTTTACCATGGATGTCCAGTTTACCATGGGAGACCAGTTTACCATGGGAGTCCAGTTTACCATGGATGTCCAGTTTACCATGGGAGTACAGTTTACCATGGGAGTCCAGTTTACCATGGATGTACAGTTTACCAGGGGAGTCCAGTTTACCATGGATGTCCAGTTTACCATCGGAGTCAAGTTTACCATGGGAGTCCAGTTTACCATGGGAGACGAGTTTACCATGGGAGAACAGTTTACCATGGAAGTCCAGTTCACCATGGGAGTCCAGTTTACCATGGGAGTCCAGTTTACCATGGATGTCCAGTTTACCATGGGAATTCAGGTTATCATGGGAGTCCAGTTTACCATGGGAGTCCAGTTTACCATGTGAGACCAGTTTACCATGGGAGTCCAGTTTACCATGGATTTCCAGTTTACCATCGGAGTCCAGTTTACCATGGATGTCCAGTTTACCATGGATGTCCAGTTTACCATGGGAGTCGAGGTTATCATGGGAGTCCAGTTTACCATGGGAGTCCAGTTTACCATGGATGTCCAGTTTACCATGGGAGACCAGTTTACCATGGGAGTCCAGTTTACCATGGATGTCCAGTTTACCAGGGGACTCCAGTTTACCATGGATGTCCAGTTTACCAGGGGAGTCCAGTTTACCATGGATGTCCAGTTTACCATCGGAGTCAAGTTTACCATGGGAGTCCAGTTTACCATGGGAGACGAGTTTACCATGGGAGACCAGTTTACCATGGAAGTCCAGTTCACCATGGAAGTCCAGTTTACCATGGATGTCCAGTTTACCATGGATGTCCAGTTTACCATGGGAGTCCAGTTTACCATGGGAGTCCAGTTTACCATGGATGTCCAGTTTACCATGGGAGTTCAGGTTATCATGGGAGTCCAGTTTACCATGGGAGACCAGTTTACCATGGGAGTCCAGGTAACCATGGGAGACCAGTGTACCATGGATGTCCAGTTTACCATGGGAGACCAGTTTACCTTAGGAGTCCAGTTTACCATGGGAGTCAAGTTTACCATGGGAGTCCAGTTTACCATGGGAGTCAAGTTTACCGTGGGAGTCCAGTTCACCAAGGATGTCGAGTTTACCATGGGAGTCCAGTTTACCATGGATGTCCAGTTCACCAAGGGAGTCCAGTTTACCATGGGAGTCCAGTTTACCATGGGAGTCCAGTTTACCATGGATGTCCAGTTTACCATGGGAGTCCAGTTTACCATGGATGTCCAGTTCACCATGGGAGTCCAGTTTACCATTGGAGTCAAGTTTACCATGGGAGTCCAGTTTACCATGGGAGACCAGTTTACCATGGAAGTCCAGTTTACCATGGGAGTCCAGTTTACCATGGATGTCCAGTTTACCATGGGAGACCATTTTACCATGGGAGTCCACTTTACCATGGATTCCCAGTTTACCATGGGAGTCCAGTTTACCATGGGAGTCCAGTTTACCATGGATGTCCAGTTTACCATGGGAGACCAGTTTACCATGGGGACCAGTTTTCCATGGATGTCCAGTTTACCATGGATGTCGAGTTTACCATGGGAGTCCAGTTTACCATCGGAGTCCAGTTAACCATGGGAGACCAGTTTACCATGGAAGTCCAGTTCACCATGGGAGTCCAGTTTACCATGGATGTCCAGTTTACCATGGATGTCCAGTTTACCATGGATGTCCAGTTTACCATGGATGTTCAATTTACCATGGGAGTCCAGATTACCATGGAAGTCCAGTTCACCATGGGAGTCCGGTTTACAATGGGAGACCAGTTTGCCATGGGAGTCCAGTTTACCATGGATGTCCAGTTTACCATGGATGTCCAGTTTACCATGGGAGTCCAGTTTACCATGGGAGACCAGTTTACCATGGGAGTCCAGTTTACCCTGGGAGACCAGTTTACCATGGATGTCCAGTTTACCATGGATGTCCATTTTACCATGGATGTCCAGTTTACCATGGATGTCCATTTTACCATGAGAGCCCAATTTACCATGGGATACCAGTTTACCATGGATGTCCAGTTTACCATGGATGTCCAGTTTACCATGGGAGTCCAGGTTATCATGGGAGTCCAGTTTACCATGGGAGTCAAGTTTACCATGGATGTCCAGTTTACCATGGGAGACCAGTTTACCATGGGAGTCCAGTTTACCATGGATGTCCAGTTTACCATGGGAGTACAGTTTACCATGGGAGTCCAGTTTACCATGGATGTCCAGTTTACCAGGGGAGTCCAGTTTACCATGGATGTCCAGTTTACCATCGGAGTCAAGTTTACCATGGGAGTCCAGTTTACCATGGGAGACGAGTTTACCATGGGAGACCAGTTTACCATGGAAGTCCAGTTCACCATGGGAGTCCAGTTTACCATGGATGTCCAGTTTACCATGGATGTCCAGTTTACCATGGGAGTCCAGTTTACCATGGATGTCCAGTTTACCATGGGAGTTCAGGTTATCATGGGAGTCCAGTTTACCATGGGAGACCAGTTTACCATGGGAGTCCAGGTAACCATGGGAGACCAGTGTACCATGGATGTCCAGTTTACCATGGGAGACCAGTTTACCTTAGGAGTCCAGTTTACCATGGGAGTCAAGTTTACCATGGGAGTCCAGTTTACCATGGGAGTCAAGTTTACCGTGGGAGTCCAGTTCACCAAGGATGTCGAGTTTACCATGGGAGTCCAGTTTACCATGGATGTCCAGTTCACCATGGGAGTCCAGTTTACCATGGGAGTCCAGTTTACCATGGGAGTCCAGTTTACCATGGGAGTCCAGTTCACCATGGATGTCCAGTTTACCATGGGAGTCCAGTTTACCATGGATGTCCAGTTCACCATGGGAGTCCAGTTTACCATTGGAGTCAAGTTTACCATGGGAGTCCAGTTTACCATGGGAGACAAGTTTACCATGGAAGTCCAGTTTACCATGGGAGTCCAGTTTACCATGGATGTCCAGTTTACCATGGGAGACCATTTTACCATGGGAGTCCACTTTACCATGGATTCCCAGTTTACCATGGGAGTCCAGTTTACCATGGGAGTCCAGTTTACCATGGATGTCCAGTTTACCATGGGAGACCAGTTTACCATGGGGACCAGTTTTCCATGGATGTCCAGTTTAAAATGGATGTCGAGTTTACCATGGGAGTCCAGTTTACCATCGGAGTCCAGTTAACCATGGGAGACCAGTTTACCATGGAAGTCCAGTTCACCATGGGAGTCCAGTTTACCATGGATGTCCAGTTTACCATGGATGTCCAGTTTACCATGGATGTTCAATTTACCATGGGAGTCCAGATTACCATGGAAGTCCAGTTCACCATGGGAGTCCGGTTTACAATGGGAGACCAGTTTGCCATGGGAGTCCAGTTTTCCATGGATGTCCAGTTTACCATGGATGTCCAGTTTACCATGGGAGTCCAGTTTACCATGGGAAACCAGTTTACCATGGGAGTCCAGTTTACCCTGGGAGACCAGTTTACCATGGATGTCCAGTTTACCATGGATGTCCATTTTACCATGGATGTCCAGTTTACCATGGATGTCCATTTTACCATGAGAGCCCAATTTACCATGGGATACCAGTTTACCATGGATGTCCAGTTTACCATGGATGTCCAGTTTACCATGGGAGTCCAGGTTATCATGGGAGTCCAGTTTACCATGGGAGTCAAGTTTACCATGGATGTCCAGTTTACCATGGGAGACCAGTTTACCATGGGAGTCCAGTTTACCATGGATGTCAAGTTTACCATGGGAGTACAGTTTACCATGAGAGTCCAGTTTACCATGGATGTCCAGTTTACCAGGGGAGTCCAGTTTACCATGGATGTCCAGTTTACCATCGGAGTCAAGTTTACCATGGGAGTCCAGTTTACCATGGGAGACGAGTTTACCATGGGAGACCAGTTTACCATGGAAGTCCAGTTCACCATGGGAGTCCAGTTTACCATGGATGTCCAGTTTACCATGGATGTCCAGTTTACCATGGGAGTCCAGTTTACCATGGGAGTCCAGTTTACCATGGATGTCCAGTTTACCATGGGAGTTCAGGTTATCATGGGAGTCCAGTTTACCATGGGAGTCCAGTTTACCATGTGAGACCAGTTTACCATGGGAGTCCAGTTTACCATGGATTTCCAGTTTACCATCGGAGTCCAGTTTACCATGGATGTCCAGTTTACCATGGATGTCCAGTTTACCATGGGAGTCGAGGTTATCATGGGAGTCCAGTTTACCATGGGAGTCCAGTTTACCATGGATGTCCAGTTTACCATGGGAGACCAGTTTACCATGGGAGTCCAGTTTAGCATAGGAGTCCAGTTTACCATGGATGTCCAGTTTACCAGGGGACTCCAGTTTACCATGGATGTCCAGTTTACCAGGGGAGTCCAGTTTACCATGGATGTCCAGTTTACCATCGGAGTCAAGTTTACCATGGGAGTCCAGTTTACCATGGGGGACGAGTTTACCATGGGAGACCAGTTTACCATGGAAGTCCAGTTCACCATGGGAGTCCAGTTTACCATGGATGTCCAGTTTACCATGGATGTCCAGTTTACCATGGGAGTCCAGTTTACCATGGGAGTCCAGTTTACCATGGATGTCCAGTTTACCAGGGGAGTCCAGTTTACCATGGATGTCCAGTTTACCATCGGAGTCAAGTTTACCATGGGAGTCCAGTTTACCATGGGAGACGAGTTTACCATGGGAGACGAGTTTACCATGGAAGTCCAGTTCACCATGGGAGTCCAGTTTACCATGGATGTCCAGTTTACCATGGGAGTCCAGTTTACCATGGGAGTCCAGTTTACCATGGATGTCCAGTTTACCATGGGAGTTCAGGTTATCATGGGAGTCCAGTTTACCATGGGAGTCCAGTTTACCATGGATGTCCAGTTTACCATGGGAGTTCAGGTTATCATGGGAGTCCAGTTTACCATGGGAGTCCAGTTTACCATGTGAGACCAGTTTACCATGGGAGTCCAGTTTACCATGGATTTCCAGTTTACCATCGGAGTCCACTTTACCATGGATGTCCAGTTTACCATGGATGTCCAGTTTACCATGGGAGTCGAGGTTATCATGGGAGTCCAGTTTACCATGGGAGTCCAGTTTACCATGGATGTCCAGTTTACCATGGGAGACCAGTTTACCATGGGAGTCCAGTTTAGCATGGGAGTCCAGTTTACCATGGATGTCCAGTTTACCAGAGGACTCCAGTTTACCATGGATGTCCAGTTTACCAGGGGAGTTCAGTTTACCATGGATGTCCAGTTTACCATCGGAGTCAAGTTTACCATGGGAGTCCAGTTTACCATGGGAGACGAGTTTACCATGGGAGACCAGTTTACCATGGAAGTCCAGTTCACCATGGGAGTCCAGTTTACCATGGATGTCCAGTTTACCATGGATGTCCAGTTTACCATGGGAGTCCAGTTTACCATGGGAGTCCAGTTTACCATGGATGTCCAGTTTACCATGGGAGTTCAGGTTATCATGGGAGTCCAGTTTACCATTGGAGTCCAGTTTACCATGGATGTCCAGTTTACCAGGGGAGTCCAGTTTACCATGGATGTCCAGTTTACCATCGGAGTCAAGTTTACCATGGGAGTCCAGTTTACCATGGGAGACGAGTTTACCATGGGAGACCCGTTTACCATGGGAGTTCAGGTTATCATGGGAGTCCAGTTTACCATGGGAGTCCAGTTTACCATGGATGTCCAGTTTACCATGGGAGTTCAGGTTATCATGGGAGTCCAGTTTACCATGGGAGTCCAGTTTACCATGTGAGACCAGTTTACCATGGGAGTCCAGTTTACCATGGATTTCCAGTTTACCATCGGAGTCCACTTTACCATGGATGTCCAGTTTACCATGGATGTCCAGTTTACCATGGGAGTCGAGGTTATCATGGGAGTCCAGTTTACCATGGGAGTCCAGTTTACCATGGATGTCCAGTTTACCATGGGAGACCAGTTTACCATGGGAGTCCAGTTTAGCATGGGAGTCCAGTTTACCATGGATGTCCAGTTTACCAGGGGACTCCAGTTTACCATGGATGTCCAGTTTACCAGGGGAGTTCAGTTTACCATGGATGTCCAGTTTACCATCGGAGTCAAGTTTACCATGGGAGTCCAGTTTACCATGGGAGACGAGTTTACCATGGTAGACCAGTTTACCATGGAAGTCCAGTTCACCATGGGAGTCCAGTTTACCATGGATGTCCAGTTTACCATGGATGTCCAGTTTACCATGGGAGTCCAGTTTACCATGGGAGTCCAGTTTACCATGGATGTCCAGTTTACCATGGGAGTTCAGGTTATCATGGGAGTCCAGTTTACCATTGGAGTCCAGTTTACCATGGATGTCCAGTTTACCAGGGGAGTCCAGTTTACCATGGATGTCCAGTTTACCATCGGAGTCAAGTTTACCATGGGAGTCCAGTTTACCATGGGAGACGAGTTTACCATGGGAGACCAGTTTACCATGGAAGTCCAGTTCACCATGGGAGTCCAGTTTACCATGGACGTCCAGTTTACCATGGATGTCCAGTTTACCATGGGAGTCCAGTTTACCATGGGAGTCCAGTTTACCATGGGAGTGCAGGTTATCATGGGAGTCCAGTTTACCATGGGAGTCCAGTTTACCATGTGAGACCAGTTTACCATGGGAGTCCAGTTTACCATGGATGTCCAGTTTACCATCGGAGTCCAGTTTACCATGGATGTCCAGTTTACCATGGATGTCCAGTTTACCATGGGAGTCGAGGTTATCATGGGAGTCCAGTTTACCATGGGAGTCCAGTTTACCATGGGAGACCAGTTTACCATGGGAGTCCAGTTTACCATGGGAGTCCAGTTTACCATGGGAGTCCAGTTTACCATGGATGTCCAGTTTACCATAGATGTCCAGTTTACCATGGGAGTCCAGTTTAGCATGGGAGTCCAGTTTACCATGGATGTCCAGTTTACCAGGGGACTCCAGTTTACCATGGATGTCCAGTTTACCATGGGAGTCCAGGTTATCATGGGAGTCCAGTTTACCATGGGAGTCCAGTTTACAATGGAAGTCCAGTTTACCATGGATGTCCAGTTTACCATGGGAGACCAGTTTACCATGGGAGTCCAGTTTACCATGGATGTCCAGTTTACCATGGCAGTCCAGATTACCATGGAAGTCCAGTTCACCATTGGAGTCCAGTTTACCATGGGAATCCAGTTTACCATGGATGTCCACTTTACCATGGATGTCCAGTTTACCATGGGAGTCCAGTTTACCATGTGAGACCAGTTTACCATGGGAGTCCAGTTTACAATGGATGTCGAGTTTACCATGGGAGTCCAGATTACCATGGAAGTCCAGTTCACCATGGGAGTCCAGTTTGCCATGGGAGTCCAGTTTACCATGGGAGACCAGTTTACCATGGATGTCCAGTTTACCATGGATGTCGAGTTTACCATGGGAGTCCAGTTTACCATCGGAGTCCAGTTCACCATGGGAGTCCAGTTTACCATTGGAGTACAGTTTACCATGGATGTCCAGTTTACCATAGATGTCCAGTTTACCATGGGAGTCCAGTTTAGCATGGAAGTCCAGTTTACCATGGATGTCCAGTTTACCAGGGGAGTCCAGTTTACCATGGATGTCCAGTTTACCATGGGAGTCCAGGTTATCATGGGAGTCCAGTTTACCATGGGAGTCCAGTTTACCATGGGAGTCCAGTTTACCATGGAAGTCCAGTTTACCATGGGAGTCCAGTTTACCATGGGAGTCCTGTTTACCATGGATGTCCAGTTTACCAGGGGAGTCCAGTTTACCATGGATGTCCAGTTTACAATGGATGTCCAGTTTACCATGGGAGTCCAGTTTACCATGGATGTCCAGTTTACCAGGGGAGTCCAGTTTACCATTGGAGTACAGTTTACCATGGATGTCCAGTTTACCATAGATGTCCAGTTTACCATGGGAGTCCAGTTTAGCATGGGAGTCCAGTTTACCATGGATGTCCAGTTTACCAGGGGACTCCAGTTTACCATGGATGTCCAGTTTACCATGGGAGTCCAGGTTATCATGGGAGTCCAGTTTACCATGTGAGACCAGTTTACCATGGGAGTCCAGTTTACCATGGGAGTCCAGTTTACCATGTGAGACTAGTTTACCATGGGAGTCCAGTTTACCATGGATGTCCAGTTTACCATCGGAGTCCAGTTTACCATGGATGTCCAGTTTACCATGGGAGTCCAGTTTACCATGGATGTCCAGTTTACCATGGGAGACCAGTTTACCATGGATGTCCAGTTTACCATGGGAGTCCAGTTTACCAGGGGACTCCAGTTTACCATGGATGTCCAGTTTACCATGGGAGACGAGTTTACCATGGGAGACCAGTTTACCATGGAAGTCCAGTTCACCATGGGAGTCCAGTTTACCATGGATGTCCAGTTTACCATAGGAGTCCAGTTTACCATGGATGTCCAGTTTACCATGTGAGACCAGTTTACCATGGGAGTCCAGTTTACCATGGAAGTCCAGTTTACCATCGGAGTCCAGTTTACCATGGGAGTCCTGTTTACCATGGATGTCCAGTTTACCAGGGGAGTCCAGTTTACCATGGATGTCCAGTTTACAATGGATGTCCAGTTTACCATGGGAGTCCAGTTTACCATGGATGTCCAGTTTACCAGGGGAGTCCAGTTTACCATTGGAGTACAGTTTCCCATGGATGTCCAGTTTACCATAGATGTCCAGTTTACCATGGGTGTCCAGTTTAGCATGGGAGTCCAGTTTACCATGGATGTCCAGTTTACCAGGGGACTCCAGTTTACCATGGATGTCCAGTTTACCATGGGAGTCCAGGTTATCATGGGAGTCCAGTTTACCATGGGAGTCCAGTTTACCATGGGAGTCCAGTTTACCATGTGAGACCAGTTTACCATGGGAGTCCAGTTTACCATGGATGTCCAGTTTACCATCGGAGTCCAGTTTACCATGGATGTCCAGTTTACCATGGGAGTCCAGTTTACCATGGATGTCCAGTTTACCATGGGAGACCAGTTTACCATGGATGTCCAGTTTACCATGGGAGTCCAGTTTACCAGGGGACTCCAGTTTACCATGGATGTCCAGTTTACCATGGGAGACGAGTTTACCATGGGAGACCAGTTTACCATGGAAGTCCAGTTCACCATGGGAGTCCAGTTTACCATGGATGTCCAGTTTACCATGGGAGTCCAGTTTACCATGGATGTCCAGTTTACCATGTGAGACCAGTTTACCATGGGAGTCCAGTTTACCATGGATGTCCAGTTTACCATCGGAGTTCAGTTTACCATGGATGTCCAGTTTACCATGGGAGTCCAGTTTACCATGGATGTCCAGTTTACCATGGGAGACCAGTTTACCATGGATGTCCAGTTTACCATGGGAGACCAGTTTACCATGGGAGTCCAGTTTACCATGGATGTCCAGTTTACCATGGCAGTCCAGATTACCATGGAAGTCCAGTTCACCATTGGAGTCCAGTTTACCATGGGAATCCAGTTTACCTTGGATGTCCACTTTACAATGGATGTCCAGTTTACCATGGGAGTCCAGTTTACCATGTGAGACCAGTTTACCATGGGAGTCCAGTTTACTATGGATGTCGAGTTTACCATGGGAGTCCAGATTACCATGGAAGTCCAGTTTACCAGGGATGTCCAGTTTACAATGGATGTCCAGTTTACCATGGGAGTCCAGTTTACCATGGATGTCCAGTTTACCTGGGGAGTCCAGTTTACCATGGGAGTCCAGTTTACGATGGATGTCCAGTTTACCATGGGAGACCAGTTTACCATGGGAGTCCAGTTTACCATGGGAGTCCAGTTTACCATGGGAGACCAGTTTACCATGGATGTCCAGTTAACCATGGGAGTTCAGTTTACCATGGGAGTCAAGTTTACCATGGGAGTCCAGTTTACCATGGGAGTCCAGTTTACCATGGATGTCCAGTTTACCATGTGAGACCAGTTTACCATGGGAGTCCAGTTTACCATGGAAGTCCAGTTTACCATCGGAGTCCAGTTTACCATGGGAGTCCTGTTTACCATGGATGTCCAGTTTACCAGGGGAGTCCAGTTTACCATGGATGTCCAGTTTACAATGGATGTCCAGTTTACCATGGGAGTCCAGTTTACCATGGATGTTCAGTTTACCAGGGGAGTCCAGTTTACCATTGGAGTACAGTTTACCATGGATGTCCAGTTTACCATAGATGTCCAGTTTACCATGGGAGTCCAGTTTAGCATGGGAGTCCAGTTTACCATGGATGTCCAGTTTACCAGGGGACTCCAGTTTACCATGGATGTCCAGTTTACCATGGGAGTCCAGGTTATCATGGGAGTCCAGTTTACCATGTGAGACCAGTTTACCATGTGAGACCAGTTTACCATGGGAGTCCAGTTTACCATGTGAGACCAGTTTACCATGGGAGTCCAGTTTACCATGGATGTCCAGTTTACCATTGGAGTCCAGTTTACCATGGATGTCCAGTTTACCATGGGAGTCCAGTTTACCATGGATGTCCAGTTTACCATGGGAGACCAGTTTACCATGGATGTCCAGTTTACCATGGGAGTCCAGTTTACCAGGGGACTCCAGTTTACCATGGATGTCCAGTTTACCATGGGAGACGAGTTTACCATGGGAGACCAGTTTACCATGGAAGTCCAGTTCACCATGGGAGTCCAGTTTACCATGGATGTCCAGTTTACCATGGGAGTCCAGTTTACCATGGATGTCCAGTTTACCATGTGAGACCAGTTTACCATGGGAGTCCAGTTTACCATGGATGTCCAGTTTACCATCGGAGTCCAGTTTACCATGGATGTCCAGTTTACCATGGGAGTCCAGTTTACAATGGATGTCCCGTTTACCATGGGAGACCAGTTTACCATGGATGTCCAGTTTACCATGGGAGACCAGTTTACCATGGGAGTCCAGTTTACCATGGATGTCCAGTTTACCATGGCAGTCCAGATTACCATGGAAGTCCAGTTCACCATTGGAGTCCAGTTTACCATGGGAATCCAGTTTACCTTGGATGTCCACTTTACAATGGATGTCCAGTTTACCATGGGAGTCCAGTTTACCATGTGAGACCAGTTTACCATGGGAGTCCAGTTTACTATGGATGTCGAGTTTACCATGGGAGTCCAGATTACCATGGAAGTCCAGTTTACCAGGGGAGTCCAGTTTACCATGGATGTCCAGTTTACAATGGATGTCCAGTTTACCATGGGAGTCCAGTTTACCATGGATGTCCAGTTTACCTGGGGAGTCCAGTTTACCATGGGAGTCCAGTTTACGATGGATGTCCAGTTTACCATGAGAGACCAGTTTACCATGGGAGTCCAGTTTACCATGGGAGTCCAGTTTACCATGGATGTCCAGTTAACCATGGGAGTCCAGTTTACCATGGGAGTCCAGTTTACCATGGGAGTCCAGTTTACCATGGGAGTCCAGTTTACCATGGATGTCCAGTTTACCATGGGAGTCCAGTTTAGCATGGGAGTCCAGTTTACCATGGATGTCCAGTTTACCAGGGGACTCCAGTTTACCATGGATGTCCAGTTTACCATGGGAGTCCAGGTTATCATGGGAGTCCAGTTTACCATGGGAGTCCAGTTTACAATGGAAGTCCAGTTTACCATGGATGTCCAGTTTACCATGGGAGACCAGTTTACCATGGGAGTCCAGTTTACCATGGATGTCCAGTTTACCATGGCAGTCCAGATTACCATGGAAGTCCAGTTCACCATTGGAGTCCAGTTTACCATGGGAATCCAGTTTACCATGGATGTCCACTTTACCATGGATGTCCAGTTTACCATTGGAGTCCAGTTTACCATGTGAGACCAGTTTACCATGGGAGTCCAGTTTACTATGGATGTCGAGTTTACCATGGGAGTCCATATTACCATGGAAGTCCAGTTCACCATGGGAGTCCAGTTTGCCATGGGAGTCCAGTTTACCATGGGAGACCAGTTTACCATGGATGTCCAGTTTACCATGGATGTCGAGTTTACCATGGGAGTCCAGTTTACCATCGGAGTCCAGTTCACCATGGGAGTCCAGTTTACCATTGGAGTACAGTTTACCATGGATGTCCAGTTTACCATAGATGTCCAGTTTACCATGGGAGTCCAGTTTAGCATGGAAGTCCAGTTTACCATGGATGTCCAGTTTACCAGGGGAGTCCAGTTTACCATGGATGTCCAGTTTACCATGGGAGTCCAGGTTATCATGGGAGTCCAGTTTACCATGGGAGTCCAGTTTACCATGGGAGTCCAGTTTACCATGGGAGACCAGTTTACCATGGGAGTCCACTTTACCATGGAAGTCCAGTTTACCATGGGAGTCCAGTTTACCATGGGAGTCCTGTTTACCATGGATGTCCAGTTTACCATGGGAGTCCAGTTTACGATGGATGTCCAGTTTACCATGGGAGACCAGTTTACCATGGGAGTCCAGTTTACCATGGATGTCCAGTTTACCTGGGGAGTCCAGTTTACCATGGGAGTCCAGTTTACGATGGATGTCCAGTTTACCATGGGAGACCAGTTTACCATGGGAGTCCAGTTTACCATGGGAGTCCAGTTTACCATGGGAGACCAGTTTACCATGGATGTCCAGTTAACCATGGGAGTCCAGTTTACCATGGGAGTCCAGTTTACCATGGGAGTCCAGTTTACCATGGGAGTCCAGTTTACCATGGATGTCCAGGTAACCATGGGAGTCCAGTTTAGCATGGGAGTCCAGTTTACCATGGATGTCCAGTTTACCAGGGGACTCCAGTTTACCATGGATGTCCAGTTTACCATGGGAGTCCAGGTTATCATGGGAGTCCAGTTTACCATGGGAGTCCAGTTTACAATGGAAGTCCAGTTTACCATGGATGTCCAGTTTACCATGGGAGACCAGTTTACCATGGGAGTCCAGTTTACCATGGATGTCCAGTTTACCATGGCAGTCCAGATTACCATGGAAGTCCAGTTCACCATTGGAGTCCAGTTTACCATGGGAATCCAGTTTACCATGGATGTCCACTTTACCATGGATGTCCAGTTTACCATGGGAGTCCAGTTTACCATGTGAGACCAGTTTACCATGGGAGTCCAGTTTACTATGAATGTCGAGTTTACCATGGGAGTCCAGATTACCATGGAAGTCCAGTTCACCATGGGAGTCCAGTTTGCCATGGGAGTCCAGTTTACCATGGGAGACCAGTTTACCATGGATGTCCAGTTTACCATGGATGTCGAGTTTACCATGGGAGTCCAGTTTACCATCGGAGTCCAGTTCACCATGGGAGTCCAGTTTACCATTGGAGTACAGTTTACCATGGATGTCCAGTTTACCATAGATGTCCAGTTTACCATGGGAGTCCAGTTTAGCATGGAAGTCCAGTTTACCATGGATGTCCAGTTTACCAGGGGAGTCCAGTTTACCATGGATGTCCAGTTTACCATGGGAGTCCAGGTTATCATGGGAGTCCAGTTTACCATGGGAGTCCAGTTTACCATGGGAGACCAGTTTACCATGGGAGTCCAGTTTACCATGGATGTCCAGTTTACCTGGGGAGTCCAGTTTACCATGGGAGTCCAGTTTACCATGGATGTCCAGTTTACCATGTGAGACCAGTTTACCATGGGAGTCCAGTTTACCATGGAAGTCCAGTTTACCATCGGAGTCCAGTTTACCATGGGAGTCCTGTTTACCATGGATGTCCAGTTTACCAGGGGAGTCCAGTTTACCATGAATGTCCAGTTTACAATGGATGTCCAGTTTACCATGGGAGTCCAGTTTACCATGAATGTCCAGTTTACCAGGGGAGTCCAGTTTACCATTGGAGTACAGTTTACCATGGATGTCCAGTTTACCATAGATGTCCAGTTTACCATGGGAGTCCAGTTTAGCATGGGAGTCCAGTTTACCATGGATGTCCAGTTTACCAGGGGACTCCAGTTTACCATGGATGTCCAGTTTACCATGGGAGTCCAGGTTATCATGGGAGTCCAGTTTACCATGTGAGACCAGTTTACCATGTGAGACCAGTTTACCATGGGAGTCCAGTTTACCATGTGAGACCAGTTTACCATGGGAGTCCAGTTTACCATGGATGTCCAGTTTACCATTGGAGTCCAGTTTACCATGGATGTCCAGTTTACCATGGGAGTCCAGTTTACCATGGATGTCCAGTTTACCATGGGAGACCAGTTTACCATGGATGTCCAGTTTACCATGGGAGTCCAGTTTACCAGGGGACTCCAGTTTACCATGGATGTCCAGTTTACCATGGGAGACGAGTTTACCATGGGAGACCAGTTTACCATGGAAGTCCAGTTCACCATGGGAGTCCAGTTTACCATGGATGTCCAGTTTACCATGGGAGTCCAGTTTACCATGGATGTCCAGTTTACCATGTGAGACCAGTTTACCATGGGAGTCCAGTTTACCATGGATGTCCAGTTTACCATCGGAGTCCAGTTTACCATGGATGTCCAGTTTACCATGGGAGTCCAGTTTACAATGGATGTCCCGTTTACCATGGGAGACCAGTTTACCATGGATGTCCAGTTTACCATGGGAGACCAGTTTACCATGGGAGTCCAGTTTACCATGGATGTCCAGTTTACCATGGCAGTCCAGATTACCATGGAAGTCCAGTTCACCATTGGAGTCCAGTTTACCATGGGAATCCAGTTTACCTTGGATGTCCACTTTACAATGGATGTCCAGTTTACCATGGGAGTCCAGTTTACCATGTGAGACCAGTTTACCATGGGAGTCCAGTTTACTATGGATGTCGAGTTTACCATGGGAGTCCAGATTACCATGGAAGTCCAGTTTACCAGGGGAGTCCAGTTTACCATGGATGTCCAGTTTACAATGGATGTCCAGTTTACCATGGGAGTCCAGTTTACCATGGATGTCCAGTTTACCTGGGGAGTCCAGTTTACCATGGGAGTCCAGTTTACGATGGATGTCCAGTTTACCATGAGAGACCAGTTTACCATGGGAGTCCAGTTTACCATGGGAGTCCAGTTTACCATGGATGTCCAGTTAACCATGGGAGTCCAGTTTACCATGGGAGTCCAGTTTACCATGGGAGTCCAGTTTACCATGGATGTCCAGTTTACCATGGGAGTCCAGTTTAGCATGGGAGTCCAGTTTACCATGGATGTCCAGTTGACCAGGGGACTCCAGTTTACCATGGATGTCCAGTTTACCATGGGAGTCCAGGTTATCATGGGAGTCCAGTTTACCATGGGAGTCCAGTTTACAATGGAAGTCCAGTTTACCATGGATGTCCAGTTTACCATGGGAGACCAGTTTACCATGGGAGTCCAGTTTACCATGGATGTCCAGTTTACCATGGCAGTCCAGATTACCATGGAAGTCCAGTTCACCATTGGAGTCCAGTTTACCATGGGAATCCAGTTTACCATGGATGTCCACTTTACCATGGATGTCCTGTTTACCATTGGAGTCCAGTTTACCATGTGAGACCAGTTTACCATGGGAGTCCAGTTTACTATAGATGTCGAGTTTACCATGGGAGTCCATATTACCATGGAAGTCCAGTTCACCATGGGAGTCCAGTTTGCCATGGGAGTCCAGTTTACCATGGGAGACCAGTTTACCATGGATGTCCAGTTTACCATGGATGTCGAGTTTACCATGGGAGTCCAGTTTACCATCGGAGTCCAGTTCACCATGGGAGTCCAGTTTACCATTGGAGTACAGTTTACCATGGATGTCCAGTTTACCATAGATGTCCAGTTTACCATGGGAGTCCAGTTTAGCATGGAAGTCCAGTTTACCATGGATGTCCAGTTTACCAGGGGAGTCCAGTTTACCATGGATGTCCAGTTTACCATGGGAGTCCAGGTTATCATGGGAGTCCAGTTTACCATGGGAGTCCAGTTTACCATGGGAGTCCAGTTTACCATGGGAGACCAGTTTACCATGGGAGTCCACTTTACCATGGAAGTCCAGTTTACCATGGGAGTCCAGTTTACCATGGGAGTCCTGTTTACCATGGATGTCCAGTTTACCATGGGAGTCCAGTTTACGATGGATGTCCAGTTTACCATGGGAGACCAGTTTACCATGGGAGTCCAGTTTACCATGGATGTCCAGTTTACCATAGATGTCCAGTTTACCATGGGAGTCCAGTTTAGCATGGGAGTCCAGTTTACCATGGATGTCCAGTTTACCAGGGGACTCCAGTTTACCATGGATGTCCAGTTTACCATGGGAGTCCAGGTTATCATGGGAGTCCAGTTTACCATGTGAGACCAGTTTACCATGTGAGACCAATTTACCATGGGAGTCCAGTTTACCATGTGAGACCAGTTTACCATGGGAGTCCAGTTTACCATGGATGTCCAGTTTACCATTGGAGTCCAGTTTACCATGGATGTCCAGTTTACCATGGGAGTCCAGTTTACCATGGATGTCCAGTTTACCATGGGAGACCAGTTTACCATGGATGTCCAGTTTACCATGGGAGTCCAGTTTACCAGGGGACTCCAGTTTACCATGGATGTCCAGTTTACCATGGGAGACGAGTTTACCATGGGAGACCAGTTTACCATGGAAGTCCAGTTCACCATGGGAGTCCAGTTTACCATGGATGTCCAGTTTACCATGGGAGTCCAGTTTACCATGGATGTCCAGTTTACCATGTGAGACCAGTTTACCATGGGAGTCCAGTTTACCATGGATGTCCAGTTTACCATCGGAGTCCAGTTTACCATGGATGTCCAGTTTACCATGGGAGTCCAGTTTACAATGGATGTCCCGTTTACCATGGGAGACCAGTTTACCATGGATGTCCAGTTTACCATGGGAGACCAGTTTACCATGGGAGTCCAGTTTACCATGGATGTCCAGTTTACCATGGCAGTCCAGATTACCATGGAAGTCCAGTTCACCATTGGAGTCCAGTTTACCATGGGAATCCAGTTTACCTTGGATGTCCACTTTACAATGGATGTCCAGTTTACCATGGGAGTCCAGTTTACCATGTGAGACCAGTTTACCATGGGAGTCCAGTTTACTATGGATGTCGAGTTTACCATGGGAGTCCAGATTACCATGGAAGTCCAGTTTACCAGGGGAGTCCAGTTTACCATGGATGTCCAGTTTACAATGGATGTCCAGTTTACCATGGGAGTCCAGTTTACCATGGATGTCCAGTTTACCTGGGGAGTCCAGTTTACCATGGGAGTCCAGTTTACGATGGATGTCCAGTTTACCATGAGAGACCAGTTTACCATGGGAGTCCAGTTTACCATGGGAGTCCAGTTTACCATGGATGTCCAGTTAACCATGGGAGTCCAGTTTACCATGGGAGTCCAGTTTACCATGGGAGTCCAGTTTACCATGGATGTCCAGTTTACCATGGGAGTCCAGTTTAGCATGGGAGTCCAGTTTACCATGGATGTCCAGTTTACCAGGGGACTCCAGTTTACCATGGATGTCCAGTTTACCATGGGAGTCCAGGTTATCATGGGAGTCCAGTTTACCATGGGAGTCCAGTTTACAATGGAAGTCCAGTTTACCATGGATGTCCAGTTTACCATGGGAGACCAGTTTACCATGGGAGTCCAGTTTACCATGGATGTCCAGTTTACCATGGCAGTCCAGATTACCATGGAAGTCCAGTTCACCATTGGAGTCCAGTTTACCATGGGAATCCAGTTTACCATGGATGTCCACTTTACCATGGATGTCCTGTTTACCATTGGAGTCCAGTTTACCATGTGAGACCAGTTTACCATGGGAGTCCAGTTTACTATAGATGTCGAGTTTACCATGGGAGTCCATATTACCATGGAAGTCCAGTTCACCATGGGAGTCCAGTTTGCCATGGGAGTCCAGTTTACCATGGGAGACCAGTTTACCATGGATGTCCAGTTTACCATGGATGTCGAGTTTACCATGGGAGTCCAGTTTACCATCGGAGTCCAGTTCACCATGGGAGTCCAGTTTACCATTGGAGTACAGTTTACCATGGATGTCCAGTTTACCATAGATGTCCAGTTTACCATGGGAGTCCAGTTTAGCATGGAAGTCCAGTTTACCATGGATGTCCAGTTTACCAGGGGAGTCCAGTTTACCATGGATGTCCAGTTTACCATGGGAGTCCAGGTTATCATGGGAGTCCAGTTTACCATGGGAGTCCAGTTTACCATGGGAGTCCAGTTTACCATGGGAGACCAGTTTACCATGGGAGTCCACTTTACCATGGAAGTCCAGTTTACCATGGGAGTCCAGTTTACCATGGGAGTCCTGTTTACCATGGATGTCCAGTTTACCATGGGAGTCCAGTTTACGATGGATGTCCAGTTTACCATGGGAGACCAGTTTACCATGGGAATCCAGTTTACCATGGATGTCCAGTTTACCTGGGGAGTCCAGTTTACCATGGGAGTCCAGTTTACGATGGATGTCCAGTTTACCATGGGAGACCAGTTTACCATGGGAGTCCAGTTTACCATGGGAGTCCAGTTTACCATGGGAGACCAGTTTACCATGGATGTCCAGTTAACCATGGGAGTCCAGTTTACCATGGGAGTCCAGTTTACCATGGGAGTCCAGTTTACCATGGGAGTCCAGTTTACCATGGATGTCCAGGTAACCATGGGAGTCCAGTTTAGCATGGGAGTCCAGTTTACCATGGATGTCCAGTTTACCAGGGGACTCCAGTTTACCATGGATGTCCAGTTTACCATGGGAGTCCAGGTTATCATGGGAGTCCAGTTTACCATGGGAGTCCAGTTTACAATGGAAGTCCAGTTTACCATGGATGTCCAGTTTACCATGGGAGACCAGTTTACCATGGGAGTCCAGTTTACCATGGATGTCCAGTTTACCATGGCAGTCCAGATTACCATGGAAGTCCAGTTCACCATTGGAGTCCAGTTTACCATGGGAATCCAGTTTACCATGGATGTCCACTTTACCATGGATGTCCAGTTTACCATGGGAGTCCAGTTTACCATGTGAGACCAGTTTACCATGGGAGTCCAGTTTACTATGAATGTCGAGTTTACCATGGGAGTCCAGATTACCATGGAAGTCCAGTTCACCATGGGAGTCCAGTTTGCCATGGGAGTCCAGTTTACCATGGGAGACCAGTTTACCATGGATGTCCAGTTTACCATGGATGTCGAGTTTACCATGGGAGTCCAGTTTACCATCGGAGTCCAGTTCACCATGGGAGTCCAGTTTACCATTGGAGTACAGTTTACCATGGATGTCCAGTTTACCATAGATGTCCAGTTTACCATGGGAGTCCAGTTTAGCATGGAAGTCCAGTTTACCATGGATGTCCAGTTTACCAGGGGAGTCCAGTTTACCATGGATGTCCAGTTTACCATGGGAGTCCAGGTTATCATGGGAGTCCAGTTTACCATGGGAGTCCAGTTTACCATGGGAGACCAGTTTACCATGGGAGTCCAGTTTACCATGGATGTCCAGTTTACCTGGGGAGTCCAGTTTACCATGGGAGTCCAGTTTACCATGGATGTCCAGTTTACCATGTGAGACCAGTTTACCATGGGAGTCCAGTTTACCATGGAAGTCCAGTTTACCATCGGAGTCCAGTTTACCATGGGAGTCCTGTTTACCATGGATGTCCAGTTTACCAGGGGAGTCCAGTTTACCATGAATGTCCAGTTTACAATGGATGTCCAGTTTACCATGGGAGTCCAGTTTACCATGAATGTCCAGTTTACCAGGGGAGTCCAGTTTACCATTGGAGTACAGTTTACCATGGATGTCCAGTTTACCATAGATGTCCAGTTTACCATGGGAGTCCAGTTTAGCATGGGAGTCCAGTTTACCATGGATGTCCAGTTTACCAGGGGACTCCAGTTTACCATGGATGTCCAGTTTACCATGGGAGTCCAGGTTATCATGGGAGTCCAGTTTACCATGTGAGACCAGTTTACCATGTGAGACCAGTTTACCATGGGAGTCCAGTTTACCATGGGAGTCCAGTTTACCATGGATGTCCAGTTTACCATGGGAGACCAGTTTACCATGGATGTCCAGTTTACCATGGGAGTCCAGTTTACCAGGGGACTCCAGTTTACCATGGATGTCCAGTTTACCATGGGAGACGAGTTTACCATGGGAGACCAGTTTACCATGGAAGTCCAGTTCACCATGGGAGTCCAGTTTACCATGGATGTCCAGTTTACCATGGGAGTCCAGTTTACCATGGATGTCCAGTTTACCATGTGAGACCAGTTTACCATGGGAGTCCAGTTTACCATGGATGTCCAGTTTACCATCGGAGTCCAGTTTACCATGGATGTCCAGTTTACCATGGGAGTCCAGTTTACAATGGATGTCCCGTTTACCATGGGAGACCAGTTTACCATGGATGTCCAGTTTACCATGGGAGACCAGTTTACCATGGGAGTCCAGTTTACCATGGATGTCCAGTTTACCATGGCAGTCCAGATTACCATGGAAGTCCAGTTCACCATTGGAGTCCAGTTTACCATGGGAATCCAGTTTACCTTGGATGTCCACTTTACAATGGATGTCCAGTTTACCATGGGAGTCCAGTTTACCATGTGAGACCAGTTTACCATGGGAGTCCAGTTTACTATGGATGTCGAGTTTACCATGGGAGTCCAGATTACCATGGAAGTCCAGTTTACCAGGGGAGTCCAGTTTACCATGGATGTCCAGTTTACAATGGATGTCCAGTTTACCATGGGAGTCCAGTTTACCATGGATGTCCAGTTTACCTGGGGAGTCCAGTTTACCATGGGAGTCCAGTTTACGATGGATATCCAGTTTACCATGGGAGACCAGTTTACCATGGGAGTTCAGTTTACCATGGGAATCCAGTTTACCATGGATGTCCAGTTAACCATGGGAGTCCAGTTTACCATGGGAGTCCAGTTTACCATGGGAGTCCAGTTTACCATGGATGTCCAGTTTACCATGGGAGTCCAGTTTAGCATGGGAGTCCAGTTTACCATGGATGTCCAGTTTACCATTGGAGTCCAGTTTACCATGGATGTCCAGTTTACCATGGGAGTCCAGTTTACCATGGATGTCCAGTTTACCATGGGAGACCAGTTTACCATGGATGTCCAGTTTACCATGGGAGTCCAGTTTACCAGGGGACTCCAGTTTACCATGGATGTCCAGTTTACCATGGGAGACGAGTTTACCATGGGAGACCAGTTTACCATGGAAGTCCAGTTCACCATGGGAGTCCAGTTTACCATGGATGTCCAGTTTACCATGGGAGTCCAGTTTACCATGGATGTCCAGTTTACCATGTGAGACCAGTTTACCATGGGAGTCCAGTTTACCATGGATGTCCAGTTTACCATCGGAGTCCAGTTTACCATGGATGTCCAGTTTACCATGGGAGTCCAGTTTACAATGGATGTCCCGTTTACCATGGGAGACCAGTTTACCTTGGATGTCCAGTTTACCATGGGAGACCAGTTTACCATGGGAGTCCAGTTTACCATGGATGTCCAGTTTACCATGGCAGTCCAGATTACCATGGAAGTCCAGTTCACCATTGGAGTCCAGTTTACCATGGGAATCCAGTTTACCTTGGATGTCCACTTTACAATGGATGTCCAGTTTACCATGGGAGTCCAGTTTACCATGTGAGACCAGTTTACCATGGGAGTCCAGTTTACTATGGATGTCGAGTTTACCATGGGAGTCCAGATTACCATGGAAGTCCAGTTTACCAGGGGAGTCCAGTTTACCATGGATGTCCAGTTTACAATGGATGTCCAGTTTACCATGGGAGTCCAGTTTACCATGGATGTCCAGTTTACCTGGGGAGTCCAGTTTACCATGGGAGTCCAGTTTACGATGGATATCCAGTTTACCATGGGAGACCAGTTTACCATGGGAGTTCAGTTTACCATGGGAGTCCAGTTTACCATGGATGTCCAGTTAACCATGGGAGTCCAGTTTACCATGGGAGTCCAGTTTACCATGGGAGTCCAGTTTACCATGGATGTCCAGTTTACCATGGGAGTCCAGTTTAGCATGGGAGTCCAGTTTACCATGGATGTCCAGTTTACCAGGGGACTCCAGTTTACCATGGATGTCCAGTTTACCATGGGAGTCCAGGTTATCATGGGAGTCCAGTTTATCATGGGAGTCCAGTTTACAATGGAAGTCCAGTTTACCATGGATGTCCAGTTTACCATGGGAGACCAGTTTACCATGGGAGTCCAGTTTACCATGGATGTCCAGTTTACCATGGCAGTCCAGATTACCATGGAAGTCCAGTTCACCATTGGAGTCCAGTTTACCATGGGAATCCAGTTTACCATGGATGTCCACTTTACCATGGATGTCCAGTTTACCATTGGAGTCCAGTTTACCATGTGAGACCAGTTTACCATGGGAGTCCAGTTTACTATGGATGTCGAGTTTACCATGGGAGTCCATATTACCATGGAAGTCCAGTTCACCATGGGAGTCCAGTTTGCCATGGGAGTCCAGTTTACCATGGGAGACCAGTTTACCATGGATGTCCAGTTTACCATGGATGTCGAGTTTACCATGGGAGTCCAGTTTACCATCGGAGTCCATTTCACCATGGGAGTCCAGTTTACCATTGGAGTACAGTTTACCATGGATGTCCAGTTTACCATAGATGTCCAGTTTACCATGGGAGTCCAGTTTAGCATGGAAGTCCAGTTTACCATGGATGTCCAGTTTACCAGGGGAGTCCAGTTTACCATGGATGTCCAGTTTACCATGGGAGTCCAGGTTATCATGGGAGTCCAGTTTACCATGGGAGTCCAGTTTACCATGGGAGTCCAGTTTACCATGGGAGACCAGTTTACCATGGGAGTCCACTTTACCATGGAAGTCCAGTTTACCATGGGAGTCCAGTTTACCATGGGAGTCCTGTTTACCATGGATGTCCAGTTTACCATGGGAGTCCAGTTTACGATGGATGTCCAGTTTACCATGGGAGACCAGTTTACCATGGGAGTCCAGTTTACCATGGATGTCCAGTTTACCTGGGGAGTCCAGTTTACCATGGGAGTCCAGTTTACGATGGATGTCCAGTTTACCATGGGAGACCAGTTTACCATGGGAGTCCAGTTTACCATGGGAGTCCAGTTTACCATGGGAGACCAGTTTACCATGGATGTCCAGTTAACCATGGGAGTCCAGTTTACCATGGGAGTCCAGTTTACCATGGGAGTCCAGTTTACCATGGGAGTCCAGTTTACCATGGATGTCCAGGTAACCATGGGAGTCCAGTTTAGCATGGGAGTCCAGTTTACTATGGATGTCCAGTTTACCAGGGGACTCCAGTTTACCATGGATGTCCAGTTTACCATGGGAGTCCAGGTTATCATGGGAGTCCAGTTTACCATGGGAGTCCAGTTTACAATGGAAGTCCAGTTTACCATGGATGTCCAGTTTACCATGGGAGTCCAGGTTATCATGGGAGTCCAGTTTACCATGGGAGTCCAGTTTACCATGGGAGTCCAGTTTACCATGGGAGACCAGTTTACCATGGGAGTCCACTTTACCATGGAAGTCCAGTTTACCATGGGAGTCCAGTTTACCATGGGAGTCCTGTTTACCATGGATGTCCAGTTTACCATGGGAGTCCAGTTTACGATGGATGTCCAGTTTACCATGGGAGACCAGTTTACCATGGGAGTCCAGTTTACCATGGATGTCCAGTTTACCTGGGGAGTCCAGTTTACCATGGGAGTCCAGTTTACGATGGATGTCCAGTTTACCATGGGAGACCAGTTTACCATGGGAGTCCAGTTTACCATGGGAGTCCAGTTTACCATGGATGTCCAGTTAACCATGGGAGTCCAGTTTACCATGGGAGTCCAGTTTACCATGGGAGTCGAGTTTACCATGGGAGTTCAGTTTACCATGGATGTCCAGGTAACCATGGGAGTCCAGTTTAGCATGGGAGTCCAGTTTACTATGGATGTCCAGTTTACCAGGGGACTCCAGTTTACCATGGATGTCCAGTTTACCATGGGAGTCCAGGTTATCATGGGAGTCCAGTTTACCATGGGAGTCCAGTTTACAATGGAAGTCCAGTTTACCATGGATGTCCAGTTTACCATGGGAGACCAGTTTACCATGGGAGTCCAGTTTACCATGGATGTCCAGTTTACCATGGCAGTCCAGATTACCATGGAAGTCCAGTTCACCATTGGAGTCCAGTTTACCATGGGAATCCAGTTTACCATGGATGTCCACTTTACCATGGATGTCCAGTTTACCATGGGAGTCCAGTTTACCATGTGAGACCAGTTTACCATGGGAGTCCAGTTTACTATGGATGTCGAGTTTACCATGGGAGTCCAGATTACCATGGAAGTCCAGTTCACCATGGGAGTCCAGTTTGCCATGGGAGTCCAGTTTACCATGGGAGACCAGTTTACCATGGATGTCCAGTTTACCATGGATGTCGAGTTTACCATGGGAGTCCAGTTTACCATCGGAGTCCAGTTCACCATGGGAGTCCAGTTTACCATTGGAGTACAGTTTACCATGGATGTCCAGTTTACCATAGATGTCCAGTTTACCATGGGAGTCCAGTTTAGCATGGAAGTCCAGTTTACCATGGATGTCCAGTTTACCAGGGGAGTCCAGTTTACCATGGATGTCCAGTTTACCATGGGAGTCCAGGTTATCATGGGAGTCCAGTTTACCATGGGAGTCCAGTTTACCATGGGAGTCCAGTTTACCATGTGAGACCAGTTTACCATGGGAGTCCAGTTTACCATGGAAGTCCAGTTTACCATGGGAGTCCAGTTTACCATGGGAGTCCTGTTTACCATGGATGTCCAGTTTACCAGGGGAGTCCAGTTTACCATGGATGTCCAGTTTACCATGTGAGACCAGTTTACCATGGGAGTCCAGTTTACCATGGATGTCCAGTTTACCATCGGAGTCCAGTTTACCATGGATGTCCAGTTTACCATGGGAGTCCAGTTTACCATGGATGTCCAGTTTACCATGGGAGACCAGTTTACCATGGATGTCCAGTTTACCATGGGAGTCCAGTTTACCAGGGGACTCCAGTTTACCATGGATGTCCAGTTTACCATGGGAGACGAGTTTACCATGGGAGACCAGTTTACCATGGAAGTCCAGTTCACCATGGGAGTCCAGTTTACCATGGATGTCCAGTTTACCATGGGAGTCCAGTTTACCATGGATGTCCAGTTTACCATGTGAGACCAGTTTACCATGGGAGTCCAGTTTACCATGGATGTCCAGTTTACCATCGGAGTCCAGTTTACCATGGATGTCCAGTTTACCATGGGAGTCCAGTTTACCGTGGATGTCCAGTTTACCATGGGAGACCAGTTTACCATGGATGTCCAGTTTACCATGGGAGACCAGTTTACCATGGGAGTCCAGTTTACCATGGATGTCCAGTTTACCATGGCAGTCCAGATTACCATGGAAGTCCAGTTCACCATTGGAGTCCAGTTTACCATGGGAATCCAGTTTACCTTGGATGTCCACTTTACAATGGATGTCCAGTTTACCATGGGAGTCCAGTTTACCATGTGAGACCAGTTTACCATGGGAGTCCAGTTTACTATGGATGTCGAGTTTACCATGGGAGTCCAGATTACCATGGAAGTCCAGTTTACCAGGGGAGTCCAGTTTACCATGGATGTCCAGTTTACAATGGATGTCCAGTTTACCATGGGAGTCCAGTTTACCATGGATGTCCAGTTTACCTGGGGAGTCCAGTTTACCATGGGAGTCCAGTTTACGATGGATGTCCAGTTTACCATGGGAGACCAGTTTACCATGGGAGTCCAGTTTACTATGGGAGTCCAGTTTACCATGGGAGACCAGTTTACCATTTATGTCCAGTTAACCATGGGAGTCCAGTTTACCATCGGAGTCCAGTTCACCATGGGAGTCCAGTTTACCATTGGAGTACAGTTTACCATGGATGTCCAGTTTACCATAGATGTCCAGTTTACCATGGGAGTCCAGTTTAGCATGGAAGTCCAGTTTACCATGGATGTCCAGTTTACCAGGGGAGTCCAGTTTACCATGGATGTCCAGTTTACCATGGGAGTCCAGGTTATCATGGGAGTCCAGTTTACCATGGGAGTCCAGTTTACCATGGGAGTCCAGTTTACCATGTGAGACCAGTTTACCATGGGAGTCCAGTTTACCATGGAAGTCCAGTTTACCATGGGAGTCCAGTTTACCATGGGAGTCCTGTTTACCATGGATGTCCAGTTTACCAGGGGAGTCCAGTTTACCATGGATGTCCAGTTTACAATGGATGTCCAGTTTACCATGGGAGTCCAGTTTACCATGTGAGACCAGTTTACCATGGGAGTCCAGTTTACCATGGATGTCCAGTTTACCATCGGAGTCCAGTTTACCATGGATGTCCAGTTTACCATGGGAGTCCAGTTTACCATGGATGTCCAGTTTACCATGGGAGACCAGTTTACCATGGATGTCCAGTTTACCATGGGAGTCCAGTTTACCAGGGGACTCCAGTTTACCATGGATGTCCAGTTTACCATGGGAGACGAGTTTACCATGGGAGACCAGTTTACCATGGAAGTCCAGTTCACCATGGGAGTCCAGTTTACCATGGATGTCCAGTTTACCATGGGAGTCCAGTTTACCATGGATGTCCAGTTTACCATGTGAGACCAGTTTACCATGGGAGTCCAGTTTACCATGGATGTCCAGTTTACCATCGGAGTCCAGTTTACCATGGATGTCCAGTTTACCATGGGAGTCCAGTTTACCATGGATGTCCAGTTTACCATGGGAGACCAGTTTACCATGGATGTCCAGTTTACCATGGGAGACCAGTTTACCATGGGAGTCCAGTTTACCATGGATGTCCAGTTTACCATGGCAGTCCAGATTACCATGGAAGTCCAGTTCACCATTGGAGTCCAGTTTACCATGGGAATCCAGTTTACCTTGCATGTCCACTTTACAATGGATGTCCAGTTTACCATGGGAGTCCAGTTTACCATGTGAGACCAGTTTACCATGGGAGTCCAGTTTACTATGGATGTCGAGTTTACCATGGGAGTCCAGATTACCATGGAAGTCCAGTTTACCAGGGGAGTCCAGTTTACCATGGATGTCCAGTTTACAATGGATGTCCAGTTTACCATGGGAGTCCAGTTTACCATGGATGTCCAGTTTACCTGGGGAGTCCAGTTTACCATGGGAGTCCAGTTTACGATGGATGTCCAGTTTACCATGGGAGACCAGTTTACCATGGGAGTCCAGTTTACCATGGATGTCCAGTTAACCATGGGAGTCCAGTTTACCATGGGAGTCCAGTTTACCATGGGAGTTCAGTTTACCATGGATGTCCAGTTTACCATGGGAGTCCAGTTTAGCATGGGAGTCCAGTTTACCATGGATGTCCAGTTTACCAGGGGACTCCAGTTTACCATGGATGTCCAGTTTACCATGGGAGTCCAGGTTATCATGGGAGTCCAGTTTACCATGGGAGTCCAGTTTACAATGGAAGTCCAGTTTACCATGGATGTCCAGTTTACCATGGGAGACCAGTTTACCATGGGAGTCCAGTTTACCATGGATGTCCAGTTTACCATGGCAGTCCAGATTACCATGGAAGTCCAGTTCACCGTTGGAGTCCAGTTTACCATGGGAATCCAGTTTACCATGGATGTCCACTTTACCATGGATGTCCAGTTTACCATGGGAGTCCAGTTTACCATGTGAGACCAGTTTACCATGGGAGTCCAGTTTACTATGGATGTCGAGTTTACCATGGGAGTCCAGATTACCATGGAAGTCCAGTTCACCATGGGAGTCTAGTTTGCCATGGGAGTCCAGTTTACCATGGGAGACCAGTTTACCATGGATGTCCAGTTTACCATGGATGTCGAGTTTACCATGGGAGTCCAGTTTACCATCGGAGTCCAGTTCACCATGGGAGTCCAGTTTACCATTGGAGTACAGTTTACCATGGATGTCCAGTTTACCATAGATGTCCAGTTTACCATGGGAGTCCAGTTTAGCATGGAAGTCCAGTTTACCATGGATGTCCAGTTTACCAGGGGAGTCCAGTTTACCATGGATGTCCAGTTTACCATGGGAGTCCAGGTTATCATGGGAGTCCAGTTTACCATGGGAGTCCAGTTTACCATGGGAGTCCAGTTTACCATGGGAGACCAGTTTACCATGGGAGTCCAGTTTACCATGGAAGTCCAGTTTACCATTTCGAGTCCAGTTTACCATGGGAGTCCTGTTTACCATGGATGTCCAGTTTACCATGGGAGTCCAGTTTACGATGGATGTCCAGTTTACCATGGGAGACCAGTTTACCATGGGAGTCCAGTTTACTATGGATGTCGAGTTTACCATGGGAGTCCAGATTACCATGGAAGTCCAGTTTACCAGGGGAGTCCAGTTTACCATGGATGTCCAGTTTACAATGGATGTCCAGTTTACCATGGGAGTCCAGTTTACCATGGATGTCCAGTTTACCTGGGGAGTCCAGTTTACCATGGGAGTCCAGTTTACGATGGATGTCCAGTTTACCATGGGAGACCAGTTTACCATGGGAGTCCAGTTTACCATGGATGTCCAGTTAACCATGGGAGTCCAGTTTACCATGGGAGTCCAGTTTACCATGGGAGTTCAGTTTACCATGGATGTCCAGTTTACCATGGGAGTCCAGTTTAGCATGGGAGTCCAGTTTACCATGGATGTCCAGTTTACCAGGGGACTCCAGTTTACCATGGATGTCCAGTTTACCATGGGAGTCCAGGTTATCATGGGAGTCCAGTTTACCATGGGAGTCCAGTTTACAATGGAAGTCCAGTTTACCATGGATGTCCAGTTTACCATGGGAGACCAGTTTACCATGGGAGTCCAGTTTACCATGGATGTCCAGTTTACCATGGCAGTCCAGATTACCATGGAAGTCCAGTTCACCATTGGAGTCCAGTTTACCATGGGAATCCAGTTTACCATGGATGTCCACTTTACCATGGATGTCCAGTTTACCATGGGAGTCCAGTTTACCATGTGAGACCAGTTTACCATGGGAGTCCAGTTTACTATGGATGTCGAGTTTACCATGGGAGTCCAGATTACCATGGAAGTCCAGTTCACCATGGGAGTCTAGTTTGCCATGGGAGTCCAGTTTACCATGGGAGACCAGTTTACCATGGATGTCCAGTTTACCATGGATGTCGAGTTTACCATGGGAGTCCAGTTTACCATCGGAGTCCAGTTCACCATGGGAGTCCAGTTTACCATTGGAGTACAGTTTACCATGGATGTCCAGTTTACCATAGATGTCCAGTTTACCATGGGAGTCCAGTTTAGCATGGAAGTCCAGTTTACCATGGATGTCCAGTTTACCAGGGGAGTCCAGTTTACCATGGATGTCCAGTTTACCATGGGAGTCCAGGTTATCATGGGAGTCCAGTTTACCATGGGAGTCCAGTTTACCATGGGAGTCCAGTTTATCATGGGAGACCAGTTTACCATGGGAGTCCAGTTTACCATGGAAGTCCAGTTTACCATGGGAGTCCAGTTTACCATGGGAGTCCTGTTTACCATGGATGTCCAGTTTACCATGGGAGTCCAGTTTACGATGGATGTCCAGTTTACCATGGGAGACCAGTTTACCATGGGAGTCCAGTTTACCATGGATGTCCAGTTTACCTGGGGAGTCCAGTTTACCATGGGAGTCCAGTTTACGATGGATGTCCAGTTTACCATGGGAGACCAGTTTACCATGGATGTCCAGTTTACCATGGATGTCGAGTTTACCATGGGAGTCCAGTTAACCATCGGAGTCCAGTTCACCATGGGAGTCCAGTTTACCATTGGAGTACAGTTTACCATGGATGTCCAGTTTACCATAGATGTCCAGTTTACCATGGGAGTCCAGTTTAGCATGGAAGTCCAGTTTACCATGGATGTCCAGTTTACCAGGGGAGTCCAGTTTACCATGGATGTCCAGTTTACCATGGGAGTCCAGGTTATCATGGGAGTCCAGTTTACCATGGGAGTCCAGTTTACCATGGGAGTCCAGTTTACCATGGGAGACCAGTTTACCATGGGAGTCCAGTTTACCATGGAAGTCCAGTTTACCATGGGAGTCCAGTTTACCATGGGAGTCCTGTTTACCATGGATGTCCAGTTTACCATGGGAGTCCAGTTTACGATGGATGTCCAGTTTACCATGGGAGACCAGTTTACCATGGGAGTCCAGTTTACCATGGATGTCCAGTTTACCTGGGGAGTCCAGTTTACCATGGGAGTCCAGTTTACGATGGATGTCCAGTTTACCATGGGAGACCAGTTTACCATGGGAGTCCAGTTTACCATGGGAGTCCAGTTTACCATGGGAGACCAGTTTACCATGGATGTCCAGTTTACCATGGGAGTCCAGTTTACCATGGGAGTCCAGTTTACCATGGATGTCCAGTTTACCATGGGAGTCCAGTTTAGCATGGGAGTCCAGTTTACCATGGATGTCCAGTTTACCAGGGGACTCCAGTTTACCATGGATGTCCAGTTTACCATGGGAGTCCAGGTTATCATGGGAGTCCAGTTTACCATGGGAGTCCAGTTTACCAGGGGACTCCAGTTTACCATGGATGTCCAGTTTACCATGGGAGACGAGTTTACCATGGGAGACCAGCTTACCATGGAAGTCCAGTTCACCATGGGAGTCCAGTTTACCATGGATGTCCAGTTTACCATGGGAGTCCAGTTTACCATGGATGTCCAGTTTACCATGTGAGACCAGTTTACCATGGGAGTCCAGTTTACCATGGATGTCCAGTTTACCATCGGAGTCCAGTTTACCATGGATGTCCAGTTTACCATGGGAGTCCAGTTTACCATGGATGTCCAGTTTACCATGGGAGACCAGTTTACCATGGATGTCCAGTTTACCATGGGAGACCAGTTTACCATGGGAGTCCAGTTTACCATGGATGTCCAGTTTACCATGGCAGTCCAGATTACCATGGAAGTCCAGTTCACCATTGGAGTCCAGTTTACCATGGGAGTCCAGTTTACCATGTGAGACCAGTTTACCATGGGAGTCCAGTTTACTATGGATGTCGAGTTTACCATGGGAGTCCAGATTACCATGGAAGTCCAGTTTACCAGGGGAGTCCAGTTTACCATGGATGTCCAGTTTACAATGGATGTCCAGTTTACCATGGGAGTCCAGTTTACCATGGATGTCCAGTTTACCTGGGGAGTCCAGTTTACCATGGGAGTCCAGTTTACGATGGATGTCCAGTTTACCATGGGAGACCAGTTTACCATGGGAGTCCAGTTTACCATGGGAGTCCAGTTTACCATGGGAGACCAGTTTACCATTTATGTCCAGTTAACCATGGGAGTCCAGTTTACCATGGGAGTCAAGTTTACCATGGGAGTCCAGTTTACCATGGGAGTCCAGTTTACCATGGATGTCCAGTTTACCATGTGAGACCAGTTTACCATGGGAGTCCAGTTTACCATGGAAGTCCAGTTTACCATCGGAGTCCAGTTTACCATGGGAGTCCTGTTTACCATGGATGTCCAGTTTACCAGGGGAGTCCAGTTTACCATGGATGTCCAGTTTACAATGGATGTCCAGTTTACCATGGGAGTCCAGTTTACCATGGATGTCCAGTTTACCAGGGGAGTCCAGTTTACCATTGGAGTACAGTTTACCATGGATGTCCAGTTTACCATAGATGTCCAGTTTACCATGGGAGTCCAGTTTAGCATGGGAGTCCAGTTTACCATGGATGTCCAGTTTACCAGGGGACTCCAGTTTACCATGGATGTCCAGTTTACGATGGGAGTCCAGGTTATCATGGGAGTCCAGTTTACCATGTGAGACCAGTTTACCATGTGAGACCAGTTTACCATGGGAGTCCAGTTTACCATGTGAGACCAGTTTACCATGGGAGTCCAGTTTACCATGGAGGTCCAGTTTACCATTGGAGTCCAGTTTACCATGGATGTCCAGTTTACCATGGGAGTCCAGTTTACCATGGATGTCCAGTTTACCATGCGAGACCAGTTTACCATGGATGTCCAATTTACCATGGGAGTCCAGTTTACCAGGGGACTCCAGTTTACCATGGATGTCCAGTTTACCATGGGAGACGAGTTTACCATGGGAGACCAGTTTACCATGGAAGTCCAGTTCACCATGGGAGTCCAGTTTACCATGGATGTCCAGTTTACCATGGGAGTCCAGTTTACCATGGATGTCCAGTTTACCATGTGAGACCAGTTTACCATGGGAGTCCAGTTTACCATGGATGTCCAGTTTACCATCGGAGTCCAGTTTACCATGGATGTCCAGTTTACCATGGGAGTCCAGTTTACCATGGATGTCCAGTTTACCATGGGAGACCAGTTTACCATGGATGTCCAGTTTACCATGGGAGACCAGTTTACCATGGGAGTCCAGTTTACCATGGATGTCCAGTTTACCATGGCAGTCCAGATTACCATGGAAGTCCAGTTCACCATTGGAGTCCAGTTTACCATGGGAATCCAGTTTACCTTGGATGTCCACTTTACAATGGATGTCCAGTTTACCATGGGAGTCCAGTTTACCATGTGAGACCAGTTTACCATGGGAGTCCAGTTTACTATGGATGTCGAGTTTACCATGGGAGTCCAGATTACCATGGAAGTCCAGTTTACCAGGGGAGTCCAGTTTACCATGGATGTCCAGTTTACAATGGATGTCCAGTTTACCATGGGAGTCCAGTTTACCATGGATGTCCAGTTTACCTGGGGAGTCCAGTTTACCATGGGAGTCCAGTTTACGATGGATGTCCAGTTTACCATGGGAGACCAGTTTACCATGGGAGTCCAGTTTACCATGGATGTCCAGTTAACCATGGGAGTCCAGTTTACCATGGGAGTCCAGTTTACCATGGGAGTTCAGTTTACCATGGATGTCCAGTTTACCATGGGAGTCCAGTTTAGCATGGGAGTCCAGTTTACCATGGATGTCCAGTTTACCAGGGGACTCCAGTTTACCATGGATGTCCAGTTTACCATGGGAGTCCAGGTTATCATGGGAGTCCAGTTTACCATGGGAGTCCAGTTTACAATGGAAGTCCAGTTTACCATGGATGTCCAGTTTACCATGGGAGACCAGTTTACCATGGGAGTCCAGTTTACCATGGATGTCCAGTTTACCATGGCAGTCCAGATTACCATGGAAGTCCAGTTCACCGTTGGAGTCCAGTTTACCATAGGAATCCAGTTTACCATGGATGTCCACTTTACCATGGATGTCCAGTTTACCATGGGAGTCCAGTTTACCATGTGAGACCAGTTTACCATGGGAGTCCAGTTTACTATGGATGTCGAGTTTACCATGGGAGTCCAGATTACCATGGAAGTCCAGTTCACCATGGGAGTCTAGTTTGCCATGGGAGTCCAGTTTACCATGGGAGACCAGTTTACCATGGATGTCCAGTTTACCATGGATGTCGACTTTACCATGGGAGTCCAGTTTACCATCGGAGTCCAGTTCACCATGGGAGTCCAGTTTACCATTGGAGTACAGTTTACCATGGATGTCCAGTTTACCATAGATGTCCAGTTTACCATGGGAGTCCAGTTTAGCATGGAAGTCCAGTTTACCATGGATGTCCAGTTTACCAGGGGAGTCCAGTTTACCATGGATGTCCAGTTTACCATGGGAGTCCAGGTTATCATGGGAGTCCAGTTTACCATGGGAGTCCAGTTTACCATGGGAGTCCAGTTTACCATGGGAGACCAGTTTACCATGGGAGTCCAGTTTACCATGGAAGTCCAGTTTACCATGGGAGTCCAGTTTACCATGGGAGTCCTGTTTACCATGGATGTCCAGTTTACCATGGGAGTCCAGTTTACGATGGATGTCCAGTTTACCATGGGAGACCAGTTTACCATGGGAGTCCAGTTTACTATGGATGTCGAGTTTACCATGGGAGTCCAGATTACCATGGAAGTCCAGTTTACCAGGGGAGTCCAGTTTACCATGGATGTCCAGTTTACAATGGATGTCCAGTTTACCATGGGAGTCCAGTTTACCATGGATGTCCAGTTTACCTGGGGAGTCCAGTTTACCATGGGAGTCCAGTTTACGATGGATGTCCAGTTTACCATGGGAGACCAGTTTACCATGGGAGTCCAGTTTACCATGGATGTCCAGTTAACCATGGGAGTCCAGTTTACCATGGGAGTCCAGTTTACCATGGGAGTTCAGTTTACCATGGATGTCCAGTTTACCATGGGAGTCCAGTTTAGCATGGGAGTCCAGTTTACCATGGATGTCCAGTTTACCAGGGGACTCCAGTTTACCATGGATGTCCAGTTTACCATGGGAGTCCAGGTTATCATGGGAGTCCAGTTTACCATGGGAGTCCAGTTTACAATGGAAGTCCAGTTTACCATGGATGTCCAGTTTACCATGGGAGACCAGTTTACCATGGGAGTCCAGTTTACCATGGATGTCCAGTTTACCATGGCAGTCCAGATTACCATGGAAGTCCAGTTCACCATTGGAGTCCAGTTTACCATGGGAATCCAGTTTACCATGGATGTCCACTTTACCATGGATGTCCAGTTTACCATGGGAGTCCAGTTTACCATGTGAGACCAGTTTACCATGGGAGTCCAGTTTACTATGGATGTCGAGTTTACCATGGGAGTCCAGATTACCATGGATGTCCAGTTCACCATGGGAGTCTAGTTTGCCATGGGAGTCCAGTTTACCATGGGAGACCAGTTTACCATGGATGTCCAGTTTACCATGGATGTCGAGTTTACCATGGGAGTCCAGTTTACCATCGGAGTCCAGTTCACCATGGCAGTCCAGATTACCATGGAAGTCCAGTTCACCATTGGAGTCCAGTTTACCATGGGAATCCAGTTTACCATGGATGTCCACTTTACCATGGATGTCCAGTTTACCATGGGAGTCCAGTTTACCATGTGAGACCAGTTTACCATGGGAGTCCAGTTTACTATGGATGTCGAGTTTACCATGGGAGTCCAGATTACCATGGATGTCCAGTTCACCATGGGAGTCTAGTTTGCCATGGGAGTCCAGTTTACCATGGGAGACCAGTTTACCATGGATGTCCAGTTTACCATGGATGTCGAGTTTACCATGGGAGTCCAGTTTACCATCGGAGTCCAGTTCACCATGGGAGTCCAGTTTACCATTGGAGTACAGTTTACTATGGATGTCCAGTTTACCATAGATGTCCAGTTTACCATGGGAGTCCAGTTTAGCATGGAAGTCCAGTTTACCATGGATGTCCAGTTTACCAGGGGAGTCCAGTTTACCATGGATGTCCAGTTTACCATGGGAGTCCAGGTTATCATGGGAGTCCAGTTTACCATGGGAGTCCAGTTTACCATGGGAGTCCAGTTTACCATGGGAGACCAGTTTACCATGGGAGTCCAGTTTACCATGGAAGTCCAGTTTACCATGGGAGTCCAGTTTACCATGGGAGTCCTGTTTACCATGGATGTCCAGTTTACCATGGGAGTCCAGTTTACGATGGATGTCCAGTTTACCATGGGAGACCAGTTTACCATGGGAGTCCAGTTTACCATGGATGTCCAGTTTACCTGGGGAGTCCAGTTTACCATGGGAGTCCAGTTTACGAGGGATGTCCAGTTTACCATGGGAGACCAGTTTACCATGGGAGTCCAGTTTACCATGGGAGTCCAGTTTACCATGGGAGACCAGTTTACCATGGATGTCCAGTTTACCATGGGAGTCCAGTTTACCATGGGAGTCCAGTTTACCATGGATGTCCAGTTTACCATGGGAGTCCAGTTTAGCATGGGAGTCCAGTTTACCATGGATGTCCAGTTTACCAGGGGACTCCAGTTTACCATGGATGTCCAGTTTACCATGGGAGTCCAGGTTATCATGGGAGTCCAGTTTACCATGGGAGTCCAGTTTACAATGGAAGTCCAGTTTACCATGGATGTCCAGTTTACCATGGGAGACCAGTTTACCATGGGAGTCCAGTTTACCATGGATGTCCAGTTTACCATGGCAGTCCAGATTACCATGGAAGTCCAGTTCACCATTGGAGTCCAGTTTACCATGGGAATCCAGTTTACCATGGATGTCCACTTTACCATGGATGTCCAGTTTACCATGGGAGTCCAGTTTACCATGTGAGACCAGTTTACCATGGGAGTCCAGTTTACTATGGATGTCGAGTTTACCATGGGAGTCCAGATTACCATGGAAGTCCAGTTCACCATGGGAGTCCAGTTTGCCATGGGAGTCCAGTTTACCATGGGAGACCAGTTTACCATGGATGTCCAGTTTACCATGGATGTCGAGTTTACCATGGGAGTCCAGTTTACCATCGGAGTCCAGTTCACCATGGGAGTCCAGTTTACCATTGGAGTACAGTTTACCATGGATGTCCAGTTTACCATAGATGTCCAGTTTACCATGGGAGTCCAGTTTAGCATGGAAGTCCAGTTTACCATGGATGTCCAGTTTACCAGGGGAGTCCAGTTTACCATGGATGTCCAGTTTACCATGGGAGTCCAGGTTATCATGGGAGTCCAGTTTACCATGGGAGTCCAGTTTACCATGGGAGTCCAGTTTACCATGGAAGTCCAGTTTACCATGGGAGTCCAGTTTACCATGGGAGTCCTGTTTACCATGGATGTCCAGTTTACCAGGGGAGTCCAGTTTACCATGGATGTCCAGTTTACAATGGATGTCCAGTTTACCATGGGAGTCCAGTTTACCATGGATGTCCAGTTTACCAGGGGAGTCCAGTTTACCATTGGAGTACAGTTTACCATGGATGTCCAGTTTACCATAGATGTCCAGTTTACCATGGGAGTCCAGTTTAGCATGGGAGTCCAGTTTACCATGGATGTCCAGTTTACCAGGGGACTCCAGTTTACCATGGATGTCCAGTTTACCATGGGAGTCCAGGTTATCATGGGAGTCCAGTTTACCATGTGAGACCAGTTTACCATGGGAGTCCAGTTTACCATGGGAGTCCAGTTTACCATGTGAGACCAGTTTACCATGGGAGTCCAGTTTACCATGGATGTCCAGTTTACCATCGGAGTCCAGTTTACCATGGATGTCCAGTTTACCATGGGAGTCCAGTTTACCATGGATGTCCAGTTTACCATGGGAGACCAGTTTACCATGGATGTCCAGTTTACCATGGGAGTCCAGTTTACCAGGGGACTCCAGTTTACCATGGATGTCCAGTTTACCATGGGAGACGAGTTTACCATGGGAGACCAGTTTACCATGGAAGTCCAGTTCACCATGGGAGTCGAGTTTACCATGGATGTCCAGTTTACCATGGGAGTCCAGTTTACCATGGATGTCCAGTTTACCATGTGAGACCAGTTTACCATGGGAGTCCAGTTTACCATGGAAGTCCAGTTTACCATCGGAGTCCAGTTTACCATGGGAGTCCTGTTTACCATGGATGTCCAGTTTACCAGGGGAGTCCAGTTTACCATGGATGTCCAGTTTACAATGGATGTCCAGTTTACCATGGGAGTCCAGTTTACCATGGATGTCCAGTTTACCAGGGGAGTCCAGTTTACCATTGGAGTACAGTTTACCATGGATGTCCAGTTTACCATAGATGTCCAGTTTACCATGGGAGTCCAGTTTAGCATGGGAGTCCAGTTTACCATGGATGTCCAGTTTACCAGGGGACTCCAGTTTACCATGGATGTCCAGTTTACCATGGGAGTCCAGGTTATCATGGGAGTCCAGTTTACGATGTGAGACCAGTTTACCATGGGAGTCCAGTTTAACATGGGAGTCCAGTTTACCATGTGAGACCAGTTTACCATGGGAGTCCAGTTTACCATGGATGTCCAGTTTACCATCGGAGTCCAGTTTACCATGGATGTCCAGCTTACCATGGGAGTCCAGTTTACCATGGATGTCCAGTTTACCATGGGAGACAAGTTTACCATGGATGTCCAGTTTACCATGGGAGTCCAGTTTACCAGGGGACTCCAGTTTACCATGGATGTCCAGTTTACCATGGGAGACGAGTTTACCATGGGAGACCAGTTTACCATGGAAGTCCAGTTCACCATGGGAGTCCAGTTTACCATGGATGTCCAGTTTACCATGGGAGTCCAGTTTACCATGGATGTCCAGTTTACCATGTGAGACCAGTTTACCATGGGAGTCCAGTTTACCATGGATGTCCAGTTTACCATCGGAGTCCAGTTTACCATGGATGTCCAGTTTACCATGGGAGTCCAGTTTACCATGGATGTCCAGTTTACCATGGGAGACCAGTTTACCATGGATGTCCAGTTTACCATGGGAGACCAGTTTACCATGGGAGTCCAGTTTACCATGGATGTCCAGTTTACCATGGCAGTCCAGATTACCATGGAAGTCCAGTTCACCATTGGAGTCCAGTTTACCATGGGAATCCAGTTTACCTTGGATGTCCACTTTACAATGGATGTCCAGTTTACCATGGGAGTCCAGTTTACCATGTGAGACCAGTTTACCATGGGAGTCCAGTTTACTATGGATGTCGAGTTTACCATGGGAGTCCAGATTACCATGGAAGTCCAGTTTACCAGGGGAGTCCAGTTTACCATGGATGTCCAGTTTACAATGGATGTCCAGTTTACCATGGGAGTCCAGTTTACCATGGATGTCCAGTTTACCTGGGGAGTCCAGTTTACCATGGGAGTCCAGTTTACGATGGATGTCCAGTTTACCATGGGAGACCAGTTTACCATGGGAGTCCAGTTTACCATGGGAGTCCAGTTTACCATGGGAGACCAGTTTACCATGGATGTCCAGTTAACCATGGGAGTCCAGTTTACCATGGAAGTCCAGTTTACCATGGGAGTCCAGTTTACCATGGATGTCCAGTTTACCATGGGAGTCCAGGTTATCATGGGAGTCCAGTTTACCATGGGAGACCAGTTTACCATGGAAGTCCAGTTCACCATGGGAGTCCAGTTTACCATGGATGTCCAGTTTACCATGGATGTCCAGTTTACCATGGGAGTTCAGGTTATCATGGGAGTCCAGTTTACCATGGGAGTCCAGTTTACCATGGATGTCCAGTTTACCATGTGAGACCAGTTTACCATGGGAGTCCAGTTTACCATGGATGTCCAGTTTACCATCGGAGTCCAGTTTACCATGGATGTCCAGTTTACCATGGGAGTCCAGTTTACCATGGATGTCCAGTTTACCATGGGAGATCAGTTTACCATGGATGTCCAGTTTACCATGGGAGTCCAGTTTACCAGGGGACTCCAGTTTACCATGGATGTCCAGTTTACCATGGGAGACGAGTCTACCATGGGAGACCAGTTTACCATGGAAGTCCAGTTCACCATGGGAGTCCAGTTTACCATGGATGTCCAGTTTACCATGGGAGTCCAGTTTACCATGGATGTCCAGTTTACCATGTGAGACCAGTTTACCATGGGAGTCCAGTTTACCATGGATGTCCAGTTTACCATCGGAGTCCAGTTTACCATGGATGTCCCGTTTACCATGGGAGTCCAGTTTACCATGGATGTCCAGTTTACCATGGGAGACCAGTTTACCATGGATGTCCAGTTTACCATGGGAGACCAGTTTACCATGGGAGTCCAGTTTACCATGGATGTCCAGTTTACCATGGCAGTCCAGATTACCATGGAAGTCCAGTTCACCATTGGAGTCCAGTTTACCATGGGAATCCAGTTTACCTTGGATGTCCACTTTACAATGGATGTCCAGTTTACCATGGGAGTCCAGTTTACCATGTGAGACCAGTTTACCATGGGAGTCCAGTTTACTATGGATGTCGAGTTTACCATCGGAGTCCAGATTACCATGGAAGTCCAGTTTACCAGGGGAGTCCAGTTTACCATGGATGTCCAGTTTACAATGGATGTCCAGTTTACCATGGGAGTCCAGTTTACCATGGATGTCCAGTTTACCTGGGGAGTCCAGTTTACCATGGGAGTCCAGTTTACGATGGATGTCCAGTTTACCATGGGAGACCAGTTTACCATGGGAGTCCAGTTTACCATGGGAGTCCAGTTTACCATGGGAGACCAGTTTACCATGGATGTCCAGTTAACCATGGGAGTCCAGTTTACCATGGGAGTCCAGTTTACCATGGATGTCCAGTTTACCATGGGAGTCCAGGTTATCATGGGAGTCCAGTTTACCATGGGAGACCAGTTTACCATGGAAGTCCAGTTCACCATGGGAGTCCAGTTTACCATGGATGTCCAGTTTACCATGGATGTCCAGTTTACCATGGGAGTTCAGGTTATCATGGGAGTCCAGTTTACCATGGGAGTCCAGTTTACCATGGATGTCCAGTTTACCATGTGAGACCAGTTTACCATGGGAGTCCAGTTTACCATGGATGTCCAGTTTACCATCGGAGTCCAGTTTACCATGGGTGTCCAGTTTACCATGGGAGTCCAGTTTACCATGGATGTCCAGTTTACCATGGGAGATCAGTTTACCATGGATGTCCAGTTTACCATGGGAGTCCAGTTTACCAGGGGACTCCAGTTTACCATGGATGTCCAGTTTACCATGGGAGACGAGTTTACCATGGGAGACCAGTTTACCATGGAAGTCCAGTTCACCATGGGAGTCCAGTTTACCATGGATGTCCAGTTTACCATGGGAGTCCAGTTTACCATGGATGTCCAGTTTACCATGTGAGACCAGTTTACCATGGGAGTCCAGTTTACCATGGATGTCCAGTTTACCATCGGAGTCCAGTTTACCATGGATGTCCAGTTTACCATGGGAGTCCAGTTTACCATGGATGTCCAGTTTACCATGGGAGACCAGTTTACCATGGATGTCCAGTTTACCATGGGAGACCAGTTTACCATGGGAGTCCAGTTTACCATGGATGTCCAGTTTACCATGGCAGTCCAGATTACCATGGAAGTCCAGTTCACCATTGGAGTCCAGTTTACCATGGGAATCCAGTTTACCTTGGATGTCCACTTTACAATGGATGTCCAGTTTACCATGGGAGTCCAGTTTACCATGTGAGACCAGTTTACCATGGGAGTCCAGTTTACTATGGATGTCGAGTTTACCATGGGAGTCCAGATTACCATGGAAGTCCAGTTTACCAGGGGAGTCCAGTTTACCATGGATGTCCAGTTTACAATGGATGTCCAGTTTACCATGGGAGTCCAGTTTACCATGGATGTCCAGTTTACCTGGGGAGTCCAGTTTACCATGGGAGTCCAGTTTACGATGGATGTCCAGTTTACCATGGGAGACCAGTTTACCATGGGAGTCCAGTTTACCATGGGAGTCCAGTTTACCATGGGAGACCAGTTTACCATGGATGTCCAGTTAACCATGGGAGTCCAGTTTACCATGGGAGTCCAGTTTACCATGGGAGTCCAGTTTACCATGGATGTCCAGTTTACCATGGGAGTCCAGGTTATCATGGGAGTCCAGTTTACCATGGGAGACCAGTTTACCATGGAAGTCCAGTTCACCATGGGAGTCCAGTTTACCATGGATGTCCAGTTTACCATGGATGTCCAGTTTACCATGGGAGTTCAGGTTATCATGGGAGTCCAGTTTACCATGGGAGTCCAGTTTACCATGGATGTCCAGTTTACCATGTGAGACCAGTTTACCATGGGAGTCCAGTTTACCATGGATGTCCAGTTTACCATCGGAGTCCAGTTTACCATGGATGTCCAGTTTACCATGGGAGTCCAGTTTACCATGGATGTCCAGTTTACCATGGGAGATCAGTTTACCATGGATGTCCAGTTTACCATGGGAGTCCAGTTTACCAGGGGACTCCAGTTTACCATGGATGTCCAGTTTACCATGGGAGACGAGTTTACCATGGGAGACCAGTTTACCATGGAAGTCCAGTTCACCATGGGAGTCCAGTTTACCATGGATGTCCAGTTTACCATGGGAATCCAGTTTACCATGGATGTCCAGTTTACCATGTGAGACCAGTTTACCATGGGAGTCCAGTTTACCATGGATGTCCAGTTTACCATCGGAGTCCAGTTTACCATGGATGTCCAGTTTACCATGGGAGTCCAGTTTACCATGGATATCCAGTTTACCATGGGAGACCAGTTTACCATGGATGTCCAGTTTACCATGGGAGACCAGTTTACCATGGGAGTCCAGTTTACCATGGCAGTCCAGATTACCATGGAAGTCCAGTTCACCATTGGAGTCCAGTTTACCATGGGAATCCAGTTTACCTTGGATGTCCACTTTACAATGGATGTCCAGTTTACCATGGGAGTCCAGTTTACCATGTGAGACCAGTTTACCATGGGAGTCCAGTTTACTATGGATGTCGAGTTTACCATGGGAGTCCAGATTACCATGGAAGTCCAGTTTACCAGGGGAGTCCAGTTTACCATGGATGTCCAGTTTACAATGGATGTCCAGTTTACCATCGGAGTCCAGTTTACCATGGATGTCCAGTTTACCTGGGGAGTCCAGGTTACCATGGGAGTCCAGTTTACGATGGATGTCCAGTTTACCATGGGAGTCCAGTTTACCATGGGAGTCCAGTTTACCATGGGAGACCAGTTTACCATGGATGTCCAGTTAACCATGGGAGTCCAGTTTACCATGGGAGTCCAGTTTACCATGGGAGTCCAGTTTACCATGGATGTCCAGTTTACCATGGGAGTCCAGGTTATCATGGGAGTCCAGTTTACCATGGGAGACCAGTTTACCATAGAAGTCCAGTTCACCATGGGAGTCCAGTTTACCATGGATGTCCAGTTTACCATGGATGTCCAGTTTACCATGGGAGTTCAGGTTATCATGGGAGTCCAGTTTACCATGGGAGTCCAGTTTACCATGGATGTCCAGTTTACCATGTGAGACCAGTTTACCATGGGAGTCCAGTTTACCATGGATGTCCAGTTTACCATCGGAGTCCAGTTTACCATGGATGTCCAGTTTACCATGGGAGTCCAGTTTACCATGGATGTCCAGTTTACCATGGGAGATCAGTTTACCATGGATGTCCAGTTTACCATGGGAGTCCAGTTTACCAGGGGACTCCAGTTTACCATGGATGTCCAGTTTACCATGGGAGACGAGTTTACCATGGGAGACCAGTTTACCATGGAAGTCCAGTTCACCATGGGAGTCCAGTTTACCATGGATGTCCAGTTTACCATGGGAGTCCAGTTTACCATGGATGTCCAGTTTACCATGGGAGTCCAGTTTGCCATGGATGTCCAGTTTACCATGTGAGACCAGTTTACCATGGGAGTCCAGTTTACCATGGATGTCCAGTTTACCATCGGAGTCCAGTTTACCATGGATGTCCAGTTTACCATGGGAGTCCAGTTTACCATGGATGTCCAGTTTACCATGGGAGACCAGTTTACCATGGATGTCCAGTTTACCATGGGAGTCCAGTTTACCAGGGGACTCCAGTTTACCATGGATGTCCAGTTTACCATGGGAGACGAGTTTACCATGGGAGACCAGTTTACCATGGAAGTCCAGTTCACCATGGGAGTCCAGTTTACCATGGATGTCCAGTTTACCATGGGAGTCCAGTTTACCATGGATGTCCAGTTTACCATGTGAGACCAGTTTACCATGGGAGTCCAGTTTACCATGGATGTCCAGTTTACCATCGGAGTCCAGTTTACCATGGATGTCCAGTTTACCATGGGAGTCCAGTTTACCATGGATGTCCAGTTTACCATGGGAGTCCAGGTTATCATGGGAGTCCAGTTTACCATGGGAGACCAGTTTACCATGGAAGTCCAGTTCACCATGGGAGTCCAGTTTACCATGGATGTCCAGTTTACCATGGAAGTCCAGTTCACCATGGGAGTCCAGTTTACCATGGATGTCCAGTTTACCATGGGAGTCCAGTTTACCATGGATGTCCAGTTTACCATGTGAGACCAGTTTACCATGGGAGTCCAGTTTACCATGGATGTCCAGTTAACCATGGGAGTCCAGTTTACCATGGGAGTCCAGTTTACCATGGGAGTCCAGTTTTCCATGGATGTCCAGTTTACCATGGGAGTCCAGGTTATCATGGGAGTCCAGTTTACCATGGGAGACCAGTTTACCATGGAAGTCCAGTTCACCATGGGAGTCCAGTTTACCATGGGAGTCCAGTTTACCATGGATGTCCAGTTTACCATGGGAGATCAGTTTACCATGGATGTCCAGTTTACCATGGGAGTCCAGTTTACCAGGGGACTCCAGTTTACCATGGATGTCCAGTTTACCATGGGAGACGAGTTTACCATGGGAGACCAGTTTACCATGGAAGTCCAGTTCACCATGGGAGTCCAGTTTACCATGGATGTCCAGTTTACCATGGGAATCCAGTTTACCATGGATGTCCAGTTTACCATGTGAGACCAGTTTACCATGGGAGTCCAGTTTACCATGGATGTCCAGTTTACCATCGGAGTCCAGTTTACCATGGATGTCCAGTTTACCATGGGAGTCCAGTTTACCATGGATATCCAGTTTACCATGGGAGACCAGTTTACCATGGATGTCCAGTTTACCATGGGAGACCAGTTTACCATGGGAGTCCAGTTTACCATGGCAGTCCAGATTACCATGGAAGTCCAGTTCACCATTGGAGTCCAGTTTACCATGGGAATCCAGTTTACCTTGGATGTCCACTTTACAATGGATGTCCAGTTTACCATGGGAGTCCAGTTTACCATGTGAGACCAGTTTACCATGGGAGTCCAGTTTACTATGGATGTCGAGTTTACCATGGGAGTCCAGATTACCATGGAAGTCCAGTTTACCAGGGGAGTCCAGTTTACCATGGATGTCCAGTTTACAATGGATGTCCAGTTTACCATCGGAGTCCAGTTTACCATGGATGTCCAGTTTACCTGGGGAGTCCAGGTTACCATGGGAGTCCAGTTTACGATGGATGTCCAGTTTACCATGGGAGTCCAGTTTACCATGGGAGTCCAGTTTACCATGGGAGACCAGTTTACCATGGATGTCCAGTTAACCATGGGAGTCCAGTTTACCATGGGAGTCCAGTTTACCATGGGAGTCCAGTTTACCATGGATGTCCAGTTTACCATGGGAGTCCAGGTTATCATGGGAGTCCAGTTTACCATGGGAGACCAGTTTACCATAGAAGTCCAGTTCACCATGGGAGTCCAGTTTACCATGGATGTCCAGTTTACCATGGATGTCCAGTTTACCATGGGAGTTCAGGTTATCATGGGAGTCCAGTTTACCATGGGAGTCCAGTTTACCATGGATGTCCAGTTTACCATGTGAGACCAGTTTACCATGGGAGTCCAGTTTACCATGGATGTCCAGTTTACCATCGGAGTCCAGTTTACCATGGATGTCCAGTTTACCATGGGAGTCCAGTTTACCATGGATGTCCAGTTTACCATGGGAGATCAGTTTACCATGGATGTCCAGTTTACCATGGGAGTCCAGTTTACCAGGGGACTCCAGTTTACCATGGATGTCCAGTTTACCATGGGAGACGAGTTTACCATGGGAGACCAGTTTACCATGGAAGTCCAGTTCACCATGGGAGTCCAGTTTACCATGGATGTCCAGTTTACCATGGGAGTCCAGTTTACCATGGATGTCCAGTTTACCATGGGAGTCCAGTTTGCCATGGATGTCCAGTTTACCATGTGAGACCAGTTTACCATGGGAGTCCAGTTTACCATGGATGTCCAGTTTACCATCGGAGTCCAGTTTACCATGGATGTCCAGTTTACCATGGGAGTCCAGTTTACCATGGATGTCCAGTTTACCATGGGAGACCAGTTTACCATGGATGTCCAGTTTACCATGGGAGTCCAGTTTACCAGGGGACTCCAGTTTACCATGGATGTCCAGTTTACCATGGGAGACGAGTTTACCATGGGAGACCAGTTTACCATGGAAGTCCAGTTCACCATGGGAGTCCAGTTTACCATGGATGTCCAGTTTACCATGGGAGTCCAGTTTACCATGGATGTCCAGTTTACCATGTGAGACCAGTTTACCATGGGAGTCCAGTTTACCATGGATGTCCAGTTTACCATCGGAGTCCAGTTTACCATGGATGTCCAGTTTACCATGGGAGTCCAGTTTACCATGGATGTCCAGTTTACCATGGGAGTCCAGGTTATCATGGGAGTCCAGTTTACCATGGGAGACCAGTTTACCATGGAAGTCCAGTTCACCATGGGAGTCCAGTTTACCATGGATGTCCAGTTTACCATGGAAGTCCAGTTCACCATGGGAGTCCAGTTTACCATGGATGTCCAGTTTACCATGGGAGTCCAGTTTACCATGGATGTCCAGTTTACCATGTGAGACCAGTTTACCATGGGAGTCCAGTTTACCATGGATGTCCAGTTAACCATGGGAGTCCAGTTTACCATGGGAGTCCAGTTTACCATGGGAGTCCAGTTTTCCATGGATGTCCAGTTTACCATGGGAGTCCAGGTTATCATGGGAGTCCAGTTTACCATGGGAGACCAGTTTACCATGGAAGTCCAGTTCACCATGGGAGTCCAGTTTACCATGGATGTCCAGTTTACCATGGATGTCCAGTTTACCATGGGAGTTCAGGTTATCATGGGAGTCCAGTTTACCATGGGAGTCCAGTTTACCATGGATGTCCAGTTTACCATGGGAGACCAGTTTACCATGGGAGTCCAGTTTACCATGGATGTCCAGTTTACCATGGCAGTCCAGATTACCATGGAAGTCCAGTTCACCATTGGAGTCCAGTTTACCATGGGAATCCAGTTTACCTTGGATGTCCACTTTACAATGGATGTCCAGTTTACCATGGGAGTCCAGTTTACCATGTGAGACCAGTTTACCATGGGAGTCCAGTTTACTATGGATGTCGAGTTTACCATGGGAGTCCAGATTACCATGGAAGTCCAGTTTACCAGGGGAGTCCAGTTTACCATGGATGTCCAGTTTACAATGGATGTCCAGTTTACCATGGGAGTCCAGTTTACCATGGATGTCCAGTTTACCTGGGGAGTCCAGTTTACCATGGGAGTCCAGTTTACGATGGATGTCCAGTTTACCATGGGAGACCAGTTTACCATGGGAGTCCAGTTTACCATGGGAGTCCAGTTTGCCAAGGGAGACCAGTTTACCATGGATGTCCAGTTAACCATGGGAGTCCAGTTTACCATGGGAGTCCAGTTTACCATGGGAGTCCAGTTTACCATGGATGTCCAGTTTACCATGGGAGTCCAGGTTATCATGGGAGTCCAGTTTACCATGGGAGACCAGTTTACCATGGAAGTCCAGTTCACCATGGGAGTCCAGTTTACCATGGATGTCCAGTTTACCATGGATGTCCAGTTTACCATGGGAGTTCAGGTTATCATGGGAGTCCAGTTTACCATGGGAGTCCAGTTTACCATGGATGTCCAGTTTATCATGTGAGACCAGTTTACCATGGGAGTCCAGTTTACCATGGATGTCCAGTTTACCATCGGAGTCCAGTTTACCATGGATGTCCAGTTTACCATGGGAGTCCAGTTTACCATGGATGTCCAGTTTACCATGGGAGACCAGTTTACCATGGATGTCCAGTTTACCATGGGAGTCCAGTTTACCAGGGGACTCCAGTTTACCATGGATGTCCAGTTTACCATGGGAGACGAGTTTACCATGGGAGACCAGTTTACCATGGAAGTCCAGTTCACCATGGGAGTCCAGTTTACCATGGATGTCCAGTTTACCATGGGAGTCCAGTTTACCATAGATGTCCAGTTTACCATGTGAGACCAGTTTACCATGGGAGTCCAGTTTACCATGGATGTCCAGTTTACCATCGGAGTCCAGTTTACCATGGATGTCCAGTTTACCATGGGAGTCCAGTTTACCATGGATGTCCAGTTTACCATGGGAGACCAGTTTACCATGGATGTCCAGTTTACCATGGGAGACCAGTTTACCATGGGAGTCCAGTTTACCATGGATGTCCAGTTTACCATGGCAGTCCAGATTACCATGGAAGTCCAGTTCACCATTGGAGTCCAGTTTACCATGGGAATCCAGTTTACCTTGGATGTCCACTTTACAATGGATGTCCAGTTTACCATGGGAGTCCAGTTTACCATGTGAGACCAGTTTACCATGGGAGTCCAGTTTACTATGGATGTCGAGTTTACCATGGGAGTCCAGATTACCATGGAAGTCCAGTTTACCAGGGGAGTCCAGTTTACCATGGATGTCCAGTTTACAATGGATGTCCAGTTTACCATGGGAGTCCAGTTTACCATGGATGTCCAGTTTACCTGGGGAGTCCAGTTTACCATGGGAGTCCAGTTTACGATGGATGTCCAGTTTACCATGGGAGACCAGTTTACCATGGGAGTCCAGTTTACCATGGGAGTCCAGTTTGCCAAGGGAGACCAGTTTACCATGGATGTCCAGTTAACCATGGGAGTCCAGTTTACCATGGGAGTCCAGTTTACCATGGGAGTCCAGTTTACCATGGATGTCCAGTTTACCATGGGAGTCCAGGTTATCATGGGAGTCCAGTTTACCATGGGAGACCAGTTTACCATGGAAGTCCAGTTCACCATGGGAGTCCAGTTTACCATGGATGTCCAGTTTACCATGGATGTCCAGTTTACCATGGGAGTTCAGGTTATCATGGGAGTCCAGTTTACCATGGGAGTCCAGTTTACCATGGATGTCCAGTTTATCATGTGAGACCAGTTTACCATGGGAGTCCAGTTTACCATGGATGTCCAGTTTACCATCGGAGTCCAGTTTACCATGGATGTCCAGTTTACCATGGGAGTCCAGTTTACCATGGATGTCCAGTTTACCATGGGAGACCAGTTTACCATGGATGTCCAGTTTACCATGGGAGTCCAGTTTACCAGGGGACTCCAGTTTACCATGGATGTCCAGTTTACCATGGGAGACGAGTTTACCATGGGAGACCAGTTTACCATGGAAGTCCAGTTCACCATGGGAGTCCAGTTTACCATGGATGTCCAGTTTACCATGGGAGTCCAGTTTACCATAGATGTCCAGTTTACCATGTGAGACCAGTTTACCATGGGAGTCCAGTTTACCATGGATGTCCAGTTTACCATCGGAGTCCAGTTTACCATGGATGTCCAGTTTACCATGGGAGTCCAGTTTACCATGGATGTCCAGTTTACCATGGGAGACCAGTTTACCATGGATGTCCAGTTTACCATGGGAGACCAGTTTACCATGGGAGTCCAGTTTACCATGGATGTCCAGTTTACCATGGCAGTCCAGATTACCATGGAAGTCCAGTTCACCATTGGAGTCCAGTTTACCATGGGAATCCAGTTTACCTTGGATGTCCACTTTACAATGGATGTCCAGTTTACCATGGGAGTCCAGTTTACCATGTGAGACCAGTTTACCATGGGAGTCCAGTTTACTATGGATGTCGAGTTTACCATGGGAGTCCAGATTACCATGGAAGTCCAGTTTACCAGGGGAGTCCAGTTTACCATGGATGTCCAGTTTACAATGGATGTCCAGTTTACCATGGGAGTCCAGTTTACCATGGATGTCCAGTTTACCTGGGGAGTCCAGTTTACCATGGGAGTCCAGTTTACGATGGATGTCCAGTTTACCATGGGAGACCAGTTTACCATGGGAGTCCAGTTTACCATGGGAGTCCAGTTTACCATGGATGTCCAGTTAACCATGGGAGTCCAGTTTACCATGGGAGTCCAGTTTACCATGGGAGTCCAGTTTACCATGGATGTCCAGTTTACCATGGGAGTCCAGGTTATCATGGGAGTCCAGTTTACCATGGGAGACCAGTTTACCATGGAAGTCCAGTTCACCATGGGAGTCCAGTTTACCATGGTTGTCCAGTTTACCATGGATGTCCAGTTTACCATGGGAGTTCAGGTTATCATGGGAGTCCAGTTTACCATGGGAGTCCAGTTTACCATGGATGTCCAGTTTACCATGTGAGACCAGTTTACCATGGGAGTCCAGTTTACCATGGATGTCCAGTTTACCATCGGAGTCCAGTTTACCATGGATGTCCAGTTTACCATGGGAGTCCAGTTTACCATGGATGTCCAGTTTACCATGGGAGACCAGTTTACCATGGATGTCCAGTTTACCATGGGAGTCCAATTTACCAGGGGACTCCAGTTTACCATGGATGTCCAGTTTACCATGGGAGACGAGTTTACCATGGGAGACCAGTTTACCATGGAAGTCCAGTTCACCATGGGAGTCCAGTTTACCACGGATGTCCAGTTTACCATGGGAGTCCAGTTTACCATGGATGTCCAGTTTACCATGTGAGACCAGTTTACCATGGGAGTCCAGTTTACCATGGATGTCCAGTTTACCATCGGAGTCCAGTTTACCATGGATGTCCAGTTTACCATGGGAGTCCAGTTTACCATGGATGTCCAGTTTACCATGGGAGACCAGTTTACCATGGATGTCCAGTTTACCATGGGAGACCAGTTTACCATGGGAGTCCAGTTTACCATGGATGTCCAGTTTACCATGGCAGTCCAGATTACCATGGAAGTCCAGTTCACCATTGGAGTCCAGTTTACCATGGGAATCCAGTTTACCTTGGATGTCCACTTTACAATGGATGTCCAGTTTACCATGGGAGTCCAGTTAACCATGTGAGACCAGTTTACCATGGGAGTCCAGTTTACTATGGATGTCGAGTTTACCATGGGAGTCCAGATTACCATGGAAGTCCAGTTTACCAGGGGAGTCCAGTTTACCATGGATGTCCAGTTTACAATGGATGTCCAGTTTACCATGGGAGTCCAGTTTACCATGGATGTCCAGTTTACCTGGGGAGTCCAGTTTACCATGGGAGTCCAGTTTACGATGGATGTCCAGTTTACCATGGGAGACCAGTTTACCATGGGAGTCCAGTTTACCATGGGAGTCCAGTTTACCATGGATGTCCAGTTAACCATGGGAGTCCAGTTTACCATGGGAGTCCAGTTCACCATGGATGTCCAGTTTACCATGGGAGTCCAGTTTTCCAAGGATGTCCAGTTTACCATGGGAGTCCAGTTTACCATGGGAGTCCAGTTAACCATGGGAGACCAGTTTACCATGGGAGTCCAGGTAACCATGGTAGACCAGTGTACCATGGATGTCCAGTTTACCATGGGAGACCAGTTTACCTTAGGAGTCCAGTTTACCATGGGAGTCAAGTTTACCATGGGAGTCCAGTTTACCATGGGAGTCAAGTTTACCGTGGGAGTCCAGTTCACCAAGGATGTCGAGTTTACCATGGGAGTCCAGTTTACCATGGATGTCCAGTTCACCATGGGAGTCCAGTTTACCATGGGAGTCCAGTTTACCATGGGAGTCCAGTTTACCATGGGAGTCCAGTTCACCATGGATGTCCAGTTTACCATGGGAGTCCAGTTTACCATGGATGTCCAGTTCACCATGGGAGTCCAGTTTACCATTGGAGTCAAGTTTACCATGGGAGTCCAGTTTACCATGGGAGACCAGTTTACCATGGAAGTCCAGTTTACCATGGGAGTCCAGTTTACCATGGATGTCCAGTTTACCATGGGAGACCATTTTACCATGGGAGTCCACTTTACCATGGATTCCCAGTTTACCATGGGAGTCCAGTTTACCATGGGAGTCCAGTTTACCATGGATGTCCAGTTTACCATGGGAGACCAGTTTACCATGGGGACCAGTTTTCCATGGATGTCCAGTTTACCATGGATGTCGAGTTTACCATGGGAGTCCAGTTTACCATCGGAGTCCAGTTAACCATGGGAGACCAGTTTACCATGGAAGTCCAGTTCACCATGGGAGTCCAGTTTACCATGGATGTCCAGTTTACCATGGATGTCCAGTTTACCATGGGAGTCCAGATTACCATGGAAGTCCAGTTTACCATGGGAGTCCGGTTTACAATGGGAGACCAGTTTACCATGGATGTCCAGTTTACCATGGATGTCCATTTTACCATGAGAGCCCAGTTTACCATGGGATACCAGTTTACCATGGATGTCCAGTTTACCATGGATGTCCAGTTTACCATGGGAGTCAAGTTTACCATGGATGTCCAGTTTACCATGGGAGACCAGTTTACCATGGGAGTCCAGTTTACCATGGATGTCCAGTTTACCATGGGAGTCCAGTTTACCATGGGAGTCCAGTTTACCATGGATGTCCAGTTTACCAGGGGAGTCCAGTTTACCATGGATGTCCAGTTTACCATCGGAGTCAAGTTTACCATGGGAGTCCAGTTTACCATGGGAGACGAGTTTACCATGGGAGACCAGTTTACCATGGAAGTCCAGTTCACCATGGGAGTCCAGTTTACCATGGATGTCCAGTTTACCATGGATGTCCAGTTTACCATGGATGTCCAGTTTACCATGGGAGTTCAGGTTATCATGGGAGTCCAGTTTACCATGGGAGTCCAGTTTACCATGTGAGACCAGTTTACCATGGGAGTCCAGTTTACCATGGATTTCCAGTTTACCATCGGAGTCCAGTTTACCATGGATGTCCAGTTTACCATGGATGTCCAGTTTACCATGGGAGTCGAGGTTATCATGGGAGTCCAGTTTACCATGGGAGTCCAGTTTACCATGGATGTCCAGTTTACCATGGGAGTCCAGTTTAGCATGGAAGTCCAGTTTACCATGGATGTCCAGTTTACCAGGGGACTCCAGTTTACCATTGATGTCCAGTTTACCAGGGGAGTCCAGTTTACCATGGATGTCCAGTTTACCATCGGAGTCAAGTTTACCATGGGAGTCCAGTTTACCATGGGAGACGAGTTTACCATGGGAGACCAGTTTACCATGGAAGTCCAGTTCACCATGGGAGTCCAGTTTACCATGGATGTCCAGTTTACCATGGATGTCCAGTTTACCATGGGAGTCCAGTTTACCATGGGAGTCCAGTTTACCATGGGAGTTCAGGTTATCATGGGAGTCCAGTTTACCATGGGAGTCCAGTTTACCATGGATGTCCAGTTTACCAGGGGAGTCCAGTTTACCATGGATGTCCAATTTACCATCGGAGTCAAGTTTACCATGGGAGTCCAGTTTACCATGGGAGACGAGTTTACCATGGGAGACCAGTTTACCATGGAAGTCCAGTTCACCATGGGAGTCCAGTTTACCATGGATGTCCAGTTTACCATGGATGTCCAGTTTACCATGGGAGTCCAGTTTACCATGGGAGTCCAGTTTACCATGTGAGACCAGTTTACCATGGGAGTCCAGTTTACCATGGATGTCCAGTTTACCATCGGAGTCCAGTTTACCATGGATGTCCAGTTTACCATGGATGTCCAGTTTACCATGGGAGTCGAGGTTATCATGGGAGTCCAGTTTACCATGGGAGTCCAGTTTACCATGGATGTCCAGTTTACCATGGGAGACCAGTTTACCATGGGAGTCCAGTTTACCATGGGAGTCCAGTTTACCATGGGAGTCCAGTTTACCATGGATGTCCAGTTTACCATAGATGTCCAGTTTACCATGGGAGTCCAGTTTAGCATGGGAGTCCAGTTTACCATGGATGTCCAGTTTACCAGGGGACTCCAGTTTACCATGGATGTCCAGTTTACCATGGGAGTCCAGGTTATCATGGGAGTCCAGTTTACCATGGGAGTCCAGTTTACAATGGGAGTCCAGTTTACCATGGATGTCCAGTTTACCATGGGAGACCAGTTTACCATGGGAGTCCAGTTTACCATGGATGTCCAGTTTACCATGGCAGTCCAGATTACCATGGAAGTCCAGTTCACCATTGGAGTCCAGTTTACCATGGGAATCCAGTTTACCATGGATGTCCACTTTACCATGGATGTCCAGTTTACCATGGGAGTCCAGTTTACCATGTGAGACCAGTTTACCATGGGAGTCCAGTTTACTATGGATGTCGAGTTTACCATGGGAGTCCAGATTACCATGGAAGTCCAGTTCACCATGGGAGTCCAGTTTGCCATGGGAGTCCAGTTTACCATGGGAGACCAGTTTACCATGGATGTCCAGTTTACCATGGATGTCGAGTTTACCATGGGAGTCCAGTTTACCATTGGAGTACAGTTTACCATGGATGTCCAGTTTACCATAGATGTCCAGTTTACCATGGGAGTCCAGTTTAGCATGGAAGTCCAGTTTACCATGGATGTCCAGTTTACCAGGGGAGTCCAGTTTACCATGGATGTCCAGTTTACCATGGGAGTCCAGGTTATCATGGGAGTCCAGTTTACCATGGGAGTCCAGTTTACCATGGGAGTCCAGTTTACCATGGGAGACCAGTTTACCATGGGAGTCCAGTTTACCATGGAAGTCCAGTTTACCATGGGAGTCCTGTTTACCATGGATGTCCAGTTTACCAGGGGAGTCCAGTTTACCATGGATGTCCAGTTTACAATGGATGTCCAGTTTACCATGGGAGTCCAGTTTACCATGGATGTCCAGTTTACCAGGGGAGTCCAGTTTACCATTGGAGTACAGTTTACCATGGATGTCCAGTTTACCATAGATGTCCAGTTTACCATGGGAGTCCAGTTTAGCATGGGAGTCCAGTTTACCATGGATGTCCAGTTTACCAGGGGACTCCAGTTTACCATGGATGTCCAGTTTACCATGGGAGTCCAGTTTACCATGGGAGTCCAGTTTACCATGGGAGTCCAGTTTACCATGGGAGACCAGTTTACCATGGGAGTCCAGTTTACCATGGATGTCCAGTTTACCATGGCAGTCCAGATTACCATGGAAGTCCAGTTCACCATTGGAGTCCAGTTTACCATGGGAATCCAGTTTACCATGGATGTCCACTTTACCATGGATGTCCAGTTTACCATGGGAGTCCAGTTTACCATGTGAGACCAGTTTACCATGGGAGTCCAGTTTACTATGGATGTCGAGTTTACCATGGGAGTCCAGATTACCATGGAAGTCCAGTTCACCATGGGAGTCCAGTTTGCCATGGGAGTCCAGTTTACCATGGGAGACCAGTTTACCATGGATGTCCAGTTTACCATGGATGTCGAGTTTACCATGGGAGTCCAGTTTACCATCGGAGTCCAGTTCACCATGGGAGTCCAGTTTACCATTGGAGTACAGTTTACCATGGATGTCCAGTTTACCATAGATGTCCAGTTTACCATGGGAGTCCAGTTTAGCATGGAAGTCCAGTTTACCATGGATGTCCAGTTTACCAGGGGAGTCCAGTTTACCATGGATGTCCAGTTTACCATGGGAGTCCAGTTTACCATGGGAGTCCAGTTTACCATGGATGTCCAGTTTACCATGGGAGACCAGTTTACCATGGGAGTCCAGTTTACCATGGAAGTCCAGTTTACCATGGGAGTCCAGTTTACCATGGGAGTCCTGTTTACCATGGATGTGCAGTTTACCAGGGGAGTCCAGTTTACCATGGATGTCCAGTTTACAATGGATGTCCAGTTTACCATGGGAGTCCAGTTTACCATGGATGTCCAGTTTACCAGGGGAGTCCAGTTTACCATGGGAGTCCAGTTTACGATGGATGTCCAGTTTACCATGGGAGATCAGTTTACCATGGGAGTCCAGTTTACCATGGGAGTCCAGTTTACCATGGGAGACCAGTTTACCATGGATGTCCAGTTAACCATGGGAGTCCAGTTTACCATGGGAGTCCAGTTCACCATGGATGTCCAGTTTACCATGGGAGTCCAGTTTTCCAAGGATGTCCAGTTTACCATGGGAGTCCAGTTTACCATGGGAGTCCAGTTTACCATGTGAGACCAGTTTACCATGGGAATCCAGTTTACTATGGATGTCGAGTTTACCATGGGAGTCCAGATTACCATGGAAGTCCAGTTCACCATGGGAGTCCAGTTTGCCATGGGAGTCCAGTTTACCATGGGAGACCAGTTTACCATGGATGTCCAGTTTACCATGGATGTCGAGTTTACCATGGGAGTCCAGTTTACCATGGGAGTCCAGTTTACCATGGGAGTCCAGTTTACCATGGATGTCCAGTTTACCATGGGAGTCCAGGTTATCATGGGAGTCCAGTTTACCATGGGAGACCAGTTTACCATGGAAGTCCAGTTCACCATGGGAGTCCAGTTTACCATGGATGTCCAGTTTACCATGGATGTCCAGTTTACCATGGGAGTTCAGGTTATCATGGGAGTCCAGTTTACCATGGGAGTCCAGTTTACCATGGATGTCCAGTTTATCATGTGAGACCAGTTTACCATGGGAGTCCAGTTTACCATGGATGTCCAGTTTACCATCGGAGTCCAGTTTACCATGGATGTCCAGTTTACCATGGGAGTCCAGTTTACCATGGATGTCCAGTTTACCATGGGAGACCAGTTTACCATGGATGTCCAGTTTACCATGGGAGTCCAGTTTACCAGGGGACTCCAGTTTACCATGGATGTCCAGTTTACCATGGGAGACGAGTTTACCATGGGAGACCAGTTTACCATGGAAGTCCAGTTCACCATGGGAGTCCAGTTTACCATGGATGTCCAGTTTACCATGGGAGTCCAGTTTACCATAGATGTCCAGTTTACCATGTGAGACCAGTTTACCATGGGAGTCCAGTTTACCATGGATGTCCAGTTTACCATCGGAGTCCAGTTTACCATGGATGTCCAGTTTACCATGGGAGTCCAGTTTACCATGGATGTCCAGTTTACCATGGGAGACCAGTTTACCATGGATGTCCAGTTTACCATGGGAGACCAGTTTACCATGGGAGTCCAGTTTACCATGGATGTCCAGTTTACCATGGCAGTCCAGATTACCATGGAAGTCCAGTTCACCATTGGAGTCCAGTTTACCATGGGAATCCAGTTTACCTTGGATGTCCACTTTACAATGGATGTCCAGTTTACCATGGGAGTCCAGTTTACCATGTGAGACCAGTTTACCATGGGAGTCCAGTTTACTATGGATGTCGAGTTTACCATGGGAGTCCAGATTACCATGGAAGTCCAGTTTACCAGGGGAGTCCAGTTTACCATGGATGTCCAGTTTACAATGGATGTCCAGTTTACCATGGGAGTCCAGTTTACCATGGATGTCCAGTTTACCTGGGGAGTCCAGTTTACCATGGGAGTCCAGTTTACGATGGATGTCCAGTTTACCATGGGAGACCAGTTTACCATGGGAGTCCAGTTTACCATGGGAGTCCAGTTTACCATGGATGTCCAGTTAACCATGGGAGTCCAGTTTACCATGGGAGTCCAGTTTACCATGGGAGTCCAGTTTACCATGGATGTCCAGTTTACCATGGGAGTCCAGGTTATCATGGGAGTCCAGTTTACCATGGGAGACCAGTTTACCATGGAAGTCCAGTTCACCATGGGAGTCCAGTTTACCATGGATGTCCAGTTTACCATGGATGTCCAGTTTACCATGGGAGTTCAGGTTATCATGGGAGTCCAGTTTACCATGGGAGTCCAGTTTACCATGGATGTCCAGTTTACCATGTGAGACCAGTTTACCATGGGAGTCCAGTTTACCATGGATGTCCAGTTTACCATCGGAGTCCAGTTTACCATGGATGTCCAGTTTACCATGGGAGTCCAGTTTACCATGGATGTCCAGTTTACCATGGGAGACCAGTTTACCATGGATGTCCAGTTTACCATGGGAGTCCAATTTACCAGGGGACTCCAGTTTACCATGGATGTCCAGTTTACCATGGGAGACGAGTTTACCATGGGAGACCAGTTTACCATGGAAGTCCAGTTCACCATGGGAGTCCAGTTTACCACGGATGTCCAGTTTACCATGGGAGTCCAGTTTACCATGGATGTCCAGTTTACCATGTGAGACCAGTTTACCATGGGAGTCCAGTTTACCATGGATGTCCAGTTTACCATCGGAGTCCAGTTTACCATGGATGTCCAGTTTACCATGGGAGTCCAGTTTACCATGGATGTCCAGTTTACCATGGGAGACCAGTTTACCATGGATGTCCAGTTTACCATGGGAGACCAGTTTACCATGGGAGTCCAGTTTACCATGGATGTCCAGTTTACCATGGCAGTCCAGATTACCATGGAAGTCCAGTTCACCATTGGAGTCCAGTTTACCATGGGAATCCAGTTTACCTTGGATGTCCACTTTACAATGGATGTCCAGTTTACCATGGGAGTCCAGTTAACCATGTGAGACCAGTTTACCATGGGAGTCCAGTTTACTATGGATGTCGAGTTTACCATGGGAGTCCAGATTACCATGGAAGTCCAGTTTACCAGGGGAGTCCAGTTTACCATGGATGTCCAGTTTACAATGGATGTCCAGTTTACCATGGGAGTCCAGTTTACCATGGATGTCCAGTTTACCTGGGGAGTCCAGTTTACCATGGGAGTCCAGTTTACGATGGATGTCCAGTTTACCATGGGAGACCAGTTTACCATGGGAGTCCAGTTTACCATGGGAGTCCAGTTTACCATGGATGTCCAGTTAACCATGGGAGTCCAGTTTACCATGGGAGTCCAGTTCACCATGGATGTCCAGTTTACCATGGGAGTCCAGTTTTCCAAGGATGTCCAGTTTACCATGGGAGTCCAGTTTACCATGGGAGTCCAGTTAACCATGGGAGACCAGTTTACCATGGGAGTCCAGGTAACCATGGTAGACCAGTGTACCATGGATGTCCAGTTTACCATGGGAGACCAGTTTACCTTAGGAGTCCAGTTTACCATGGGAGTCAAGTTTACCATGGGAGTCCAGTTTACCATGGGAGTCAAGTTTACCGTGGGAGTCCAGTTCACCAAGGATGTCGAGTTTACCATGGGAGTCCAGTTTACCATGGATGTCCAGTTCACCATGGGAGTCCAGTTTACCATGGGAGTCCAGTTTACCATGGGAGTCCAGTTTACCATGGGAGTCCAGTTCACCATGGATGTCCAGTTTACCATGGGAGTCCAGTTTACCATGGATGTCCAGTTCACCATGGGAGTCCAGTTTACCATTGGAGTCAAGTTTACCATGGGAGTCCAGTTTACCATGGGAGACCAGTTTACCATGGAAGTCCAGTTTACCATGGGAGTCCAGTTTACCATGGATGTCCAGTTTACCATGGGAGACCATTTTACCATGGGAGTCCACTTTACCATGGATTCCCAGTTTACCATGGGAGTCCAGTTTACCATGGGAGTCCAGTTTACCATGGATGTCCAGTTTACCATGGGAGACCAGTTTACCATGGGGACCAGTTTTCCATGGATGTCCAGTTTACCATGGATGTCGAGTTTACCATGGGAGTCCAGTTTACCATCGGAGTCCAGTTAACCATGGGAGACCAGTTTACCATGGAAGTCCAGTTCACCATGGGAGTCCAGTTTACCATGGATGTCCAGTTTACCATGGATGTCCAGTTTACCATGGGAGTCCAGATTACCATGGAAGTCCAGTTTACCATGGGAGTCCGGTTTACAATGGGAGACCAGTTTACCATGGATGTCCAGTTTACCATGGATGTCCATTTTACCATGAGAGCCCAGTTTACCATGGGATACCAGTTTACCATGGATGTCCAGTTTACCATGGATGTCCAGTTTACCATGGATGTCCAGTTTACCATGGGAGTCCAGTTTACCATGGGAGTCCAGTTTACCATGGGAGTTCAGGTTATCATGGGAGTCCAGTTTACCATGGGAGTCCAGTTTACCATGGATGTCCAGTTTACCAGGGGAGTCCAGTTTACCATGGATGTCCAATTTACCATCGGAGTCAAGTTTACCATGGGAGTCCAGTTTACCATGGGAGACGAGTTTACCATGGGAGACCAGTTTACCATGGAAGTCCAGTTCAACATGGGAGTCCAGTTTACCATGGATGTCCAGTTTACCATGGATGTCCAGTTTACCATGGGAGTCCAGTTTACCATGGGAGTCCAGTTTACCATGTGAGACCAGTTTACCATGGGAGTCCAGTTTACCATGGATGTCCAGTTTACCATCGGAGTCCAGTTTACCATGGATGTCCAGTTTACCATGGATGTCCAGTTTACCATGGGAGTCGAGGTTATCATGGGAGTCCAGTTTACCATGGGAGTCCAGTTTACCATGGATGTCCAGTTTACCATGGGAGACCAGTTTACCATGGGAGTCCAGTTTACCATGGGAGTCCAGTTTACCATGGGAGTCCAGTTTACCATAGATGTCCAGTTTACCATGGGAGTCCAGTTTAGCATGGGAGTCCAGTTTACCATGGATGTCCAGTTTACCAGGGGACTCCAGTTTACCATGGATGTCCAGTTTACCATGGGAGTCCAGGTTATCATGGGAGTCCAGTTTACCATGGGAGTCCAGTTTACAATGGGAGTCCAGTTTACCATGGATGTCCAGTTTACCATGGGAGACCAGTTTACCATGGGAGTCCAGTTTACCATGGATGTCCAGTTTACCATGGCAGTCCAGATTACCATGGAAGTCCAGTTCACCATTGGAGTCCAGTTTACCATGGGAATCCAGTTTACCATGGATGTCCACTTTACCATGGATGTCCAGTTTACCATGGGAGTCCAGTTTACCATGTGAGACCAGTTTACCATGGGAGTCCAGTTTACTATGGATGTCGAGTTTACCATGGGAGTCCAGATTACCATGGAAGTCCAGTTCACCATGGGAGTCCAGTTTGCCATGGGAGTCCAGTTTACCATGGGAGACCAGTTTACCATGGATGTCCAGTTTACCATGGATGTCGAGTTTACCATGGGAGTCCAGTTTACCATTGGAGTACAGTTTACCATGGATGTCCAGTTTACCATAGATGTCCAGTTTACCATGGGAGTCCAGTTTAGCATGGAAGTCCAGTTTACCATGGATGTCCAGTTTACCAGGGGAGTCCAGTTTACCATGGATGTCCAGTTTACCATGGGAGTCCAGGTTATCATGGGAGTCCAGTTTACCATGGGAGTCCAGTTTACCATGGGAGTCCAGTTTACCATGGGAGACCAGTTTACCATGGGAGTCCAGTTTACCATGGAAGTCCAGTTTACCATGGGAGTCCTGTTTACCATGGATGTCCAGTTTACCAGGGGAGTCCAGTTTACCATGGATGTCCAGTTTACAATGGATGTCCAGTTTACCATGGGAGTCCAGTTTACCATGGATGTCCAGTTTACCAGGGGAGTCCAGTTTACCATTGGAGTACAGTTTACCATGGATGTCCAGTTTACCATAGATGTCCAGTTTACCATGGGAGTCCAGTTTAGCATGGGAGTCCAGTTTACCATGGATGTCCAGTTTACCAGGGGACTCCAGTTTACCATGGATGTCCAGTTTACCATGGGAGTCCAGTTTACCATGGGAGTCCAGTTTACCATGGGAGTCCAGTTTACCATGGGAGACCAGTTTACCATGGGAGTCCAGTTTACCATGGATGTCCAGTTTACCATGGCAGTCCAGATTACCATGGAAGTCCAGTTCACCATTGGAGTCCAGTTTACCATGGGAATCCAGTTTACCATGGATGTCCACTTTACCATGGATGTCCAGTTTACCATGGGAGTCCAGTTTACCATGTGAGACCAGTTTACCATGGGAGTCCAGTTTACTATGGATGTCGAGTTTACCATGGGAGTCCAGATTACCATGGAAGTCCAGTTCACCATGGGAGTCCAGTTTGCCATGGGAGTCCAGTTTACCATGGGAGACCAGTTTACCATGGATGTCCAGTTTACCATGGATGTCGAGTTTACCATGGGAGTCCAGTTTACCATCGGAGTCCAGTTCACCATGGGAGTCCAGTTTACCATTGGAGTACAGTTTACCATGGATGTCCAGTTTACCATAGATGTCCAGTTTACCATGGGAGTCCAGTTTAGCATGGAAGTCCAGTTTACCATGGATGTCCAGTTTACCAGGGGAGTCCAGTTTACCATGGATGTCCAGTTTACCATGGGAGTCCAGTTTACCATGGGAGTCCAGTTTACCATGGATGTCCAGTTTACCATGGGAGTCCAGTTTACCATGGAAGTCCAGTTTACCATGGGAGTCCAGTTTACCATGGGAGTCCTGTTTACCATGGATGTGCAGTTTACCAGGGGAGTCCAGTTTACCATGGATGTCCAGGTTACAATGGATGTCCAGTTTACCATGGGAGTCCAGTTTACCATGGATGTCCAGTTTACCAGGGGAGTCCAGTTTACCATGGGAGTCCAGTTTACGATGGATGTCCAGTTTACCATGGGAGATCAGTTTACCATGGGAGTCCAGTTTACCATGGGAGTCCAGTTTACCATGGGAGACCAGTTTACCATGGATGTCCAGTTAACCATGGGAGTCCAGTTTACCATGGGAGTCCAGTTCACCATGGATGTCCAGTTTACCATGGGAGTCCAGTTTTCCAAGGATGTCCAGTTTACCATGGGAGTCCAGTTTACCATGGGAGTCCAGTTTACCATGTGAGACCAGTTTACCATGGGAATCCAGTTTACTATGGATGTCGAGTTTACCATGGGAGTCCAGATTACCATGGAAGTCCAGTTCACCATGGGAGTCCAGTTTGCCATGGGAGTCCAGTTTACCATGGGAGACCAGTTTACCATGGATGTCCAGTTTACCATGGATGTCGAGTTTACCATGGGAGTCCAGTTTACCATCGGAGTCCAGTTCACCATGGGAGTCCAGTTTACCATTGGAGTACAGTTTACCATGGATGTCCAGTTTACCATAGATGTCCAGTTTACCATGGGAGTCCAGTTTAGCATGGAAGTCCAGTTTACCATGGATGTCCAGTTTACCAGGGGAGTCCAGTTTACCATGGATGTCCAGTTTACCATGGGAGTCCAGGTTATCATGGGAGTCCAGTTTACCATGGGAGTCCAGTTTACCATGGGAGTCCAGTTTACCATGGATGTCCAGTTTACCATGGGAGACCAGTTTACCATGGGAGTCCAGTTTACCATGGAAGTCAAGTTTACCATGGGAGTCCAGTTTACCATGGGAGTCCTGTTTACCATGGATGTCCAGTTTACCAGGGGAGTCCAGTTTACCATGGATGTCCAGTTTACAATGGATGTCCAGTTTACCATGGGAGTCCAGTTTACCATGGATGTCCAGTTTACCAGGGGAGTCCAGTTTACCATGGGAGTCCAGTTTACGATGGATGTCCAGTTTACCATGGGAGATCAGTTTACCATGGGAGTCCAGTTTACCATGGGAGTCCAGTTTACCATGGGAGACCAGTTTACCATGGATGTCCAGTTAACCATGGGAGTCCAGTTTACCATGGGAGTCCAGTTCACCATGGATGTCCAGTTTACCATGGGAGTCCAGTTTTCCAAGGATGTCCAGTTTACCATGGGAGTCCAGTTTACCATGGGAGTCCAGTTAACCATGGGAGACCAGTTTACCATGGGAGTCCAGTTAACCATGGGAGACCAGTGTACCATGGATGTCCAGTTTACCATGGATGTCCAGTTTACCATGGAAGTCCAGTTTACCATGGATGTCCAGTTTACCATGGATATCCAGTTTACCATGGAATTCCAGATTACCATGGAAGTCCAGTTCACCATGGGAGTCCAGTTTGCCATGGGAGTCCAGTTTACCATAGGAGACCAGTTTAGCATGGATGTCCAGTTTACCATGGATGTCGAGTTTACCATGGGAGTCCAGTTTACCATGGGAGACCAGTTTACCATGGGAGACCAGTTTACCATGGAAGCCCAGTTCACCATGGGAGTCCAGTTTACCATGGGAGTCCAGTTTACCATGGATGTCCAGTTTACCATGGATGTCCAGTTTACCATGGGAGTCCATTTACCATGGATGTCCAGTTTACCATGGATGTTCAATTTACCATGGGAGTCCAGATTACCATGGAAGTCCAGTTCACCATGGGCGTCCGGTTTACCATGGGAGACCAGTTTGCCATGGGAGTTCAGTTTACCATGGGAGTCCAGTTTACCATGTATGTCCACTTTACCATGGATGTCCAGTTTACCATGGCAGTCCAGATTACCATGGAAGTTCAGTTCACCATTGGAGTCCAGTTTACCATGGGAATCCAGTTTACCATGGATGTCCACTTTACCATGGATGTCCAGTTTACCATGGGAGTCCAGTTTACCATGTGAGACCAGTTTACCATGGGAGTCCAGTTTACTATGGATGTCGAGTTTACCATGGGAGTCCAGATTACCATGGAAGTCCAGTTCACCATGGGAGTCCAGTTTACCATGGGAGTCCAGTTTACCATGGGAGACCAGTTTTCCATGGATGTCCAGTTTACCATGGATGTCGAGTTTACCATGGGAGTCCAGTTTACCATCGGAGTCCAGTTCACCATGGGAGTCCAGTTTACCATTGGAGTACAGTTTACCATGGATGTCCAGTTTACCATAGATGTCCAGTTTACCATGGGAGTCCAGTTTAGCATGGGAGTCCAGTTTACCATGGATGTCCAGTTTACCAGCGGAGTCCAGTTTACCATGGATGTCCAGTTTACCAGGGGAGTCCAGTTTACCATGGATGTCCAGTTTACAATGGATGTCCAGTTTACCATGGGAGTCCAGTTTACCATGGATGTCCAGTTTACCAGGGGAGTCCAGTTTACCATGGGAGTCCAGTTTACGATGGATGTCCAGTTTACCATGGGAGACCAGTTTACCATGGGAGTCCAGTTCACCATGGATGTCCAGTTTACCATGGGAGTCCAGTTTTCCAAGGATGTCCAGTTTACCATGGGAGTCCAGTTTACCATGGGAGTCCAGTTAACCATGGGAGACCAGTTTACCATGGGAGTCCAGTTAACCATGGGAGACCAGTGTACCATGGATGTCCAGTTTACCATGGATGTCCAGTTTACCATGGAAGTCCAGTTTACCATGGATGTCCAGTTTACCATGGATGTCCAGTTTACCATGGAATTCCAGTTCACCATGGGAGTCCAGTTTACCATGGGAGTCCAGTTTACCATGGGAGATCAGTTTACCATGGATGTCCAGTTTACCATGGATGTCCAGTTTACCATGGGAGTCCAGTTTACCATGTGAGACCAGTTTACCATGGATGTCCAGTTTACCATGGGAGTCCAGATTACCATGGAAGTCCAGTTCACCATGGGAGTCCAGTTTGCCATGGGAGTCCAGTTTACCATAGGAGACCAGTTTAGCATGGATGTCCAGTTTACCATGGATGTCGAGTTTACCATGGGAGTCCAGTTTACCATGGGAGACCAGTTTACCATGGGAGACCAGTTTACCATGGAAGTCCAGTTCACCATGGGAGTCCAGTTTACCATGGGAGTCCAGTTTACCATGGATGTCCAGTTTACCATGGATGTCCAGTTTACCATGGGAGTCCATTTACCATGGATGTCCAGTTTACCATGGATGTTCAATTTACCATGGGAGTCCAGATTACCATGGAAGTCCAGTTCACCATGGGCGTCCGGTTTACCATGGGAGACCAGTTTGCCATGGGAGTTCAGTTTACCATGGGAGTCCAGTTTACCATGTATGTCCACTTTACCATGGATGTCCAGTTTACCATGGCAGTCCAGATTACCATGGAAGTTCAGTTCACCATTGGAGTCCAGTTTACCATGGGAATCCAGTTTACCATGGATGTCCACTTTACCATGGATGTCCAGTTTACCATGGGAGTCCAGTTTACCATGTGAGACCAGTTTACCATGGGAGTCCAGTTTACTATGGATGTCGAGTTTACCATGGGAGTCCAGATTACCATGGAAGTCCAGTTCACCATGGGAGTCCAGTTTACCATGGGAGTCCAGTTTACCATGGGAGACCAGTTTTCCATGGATGTCCAGTTTACCATGGATGTCGAGTTTACCATGGGAGTCCAGTTTACCATCGGAGTCCAGTTCACCATGGGAGTCCAGTTTACCATTGGAGTACAGTTTACCATGGATGTCCAGTTTACCATGGATGTCCAGTTTACCAGCGGAGTCCAGTTTACCATGGATGTCCAGTTTACCATGGGAGTCCAGGTTATCATGGGAGTCCAGTTTACCATGGGAGTCCAGTTTACCATGGATGTCCAGTTTACCATGGGAGACCAGTTTACCATGGGAGTTCAGTTTACCATGGATGTCCAGTTTACCATGGGAGTCCAGTTTACCATGGGAGTCCTGTTTACCATGGATGTCCAGTTTACCAGGGGAGTCCAGTTTACCATGGATGTCCAGTTTACAATGGATGTCCAGTTTACCATGGGAGTCCAGTTTACCATGGATGTCCAGTTTACCAGGGGAGTCCAGTTTACCATGGGAGTCCAGTTTACGATGGATGTCCAGTTTACCATGGGAGACCAGTTTACCATGGGAGTCCAGTTTACCATGGGAGTCCAGTTTACCATGGATGTCCAGTTAACCATGGGAGTCCAGTTTACCATGGGAGTCCAGTTCACCATGGATGTCCAGTTTACTATGGGAGTCCAGTTTTCCAAGGATGTCCAGTTTACCATGGGAGTCCAGTTTACCATGGGAGTCCAGTTAACCATGGGAGACCAGTTTACCATGGGAGTCCAGTTAACCATGGGAGACCAGTGTACCATGGATGTCCAGTTTACCATGGATGTCCAGTTTACCATGGAAGTCCAGTTTACCATGGATGTCCAGTTTACCATGGATGTCCAGTTTACCATGGGAGTCCAGTTTACCATGGGAGTCCAGTTTACCATGGATGTCCAGTTTACCGTGGGAGTCCAGTTTACCATGTGAGACCAGTTTACCATGGATGTCCAGTTTACCATGGGAGTCCAGATTACCATGGAAGTCCAGTTCACCATGGGAGTCCAGTTTGCCATGGGAGTCCAGTTTACCATGGGAGACCAGTTTTACCATGGATGTCCAGTTTACCATGGATGTCGAGTTTACCTGGGAGTCCAGTTTACCATGGGAGACCAGTTTACCATGGGAGACCAGTTTACCATGGAAGTCCAGTTCACCATGGGAGTCCAGTTTACCATGGGAGTCCAGTTTACCATGGATGTCCAGTTTACCATGGACGTCCATTTTACCATGGGAGTCCATTTACCATGGATGTCCAGTTTACCATGGATGTTCAATTTACCATGGGAGTCCAGATTACCATGGAAGTCCAGTTCACCATGGGAGTCTGGTTTACCATGGGAGACCAGTTTGCCATGGGAGTCCAGTTTACCATGGATGTCCAGTTTACCATGGATGTCCAGTTTACCATGGGAGTCCAGTTTACCATGGGAGTCCAGTTCACCAGGGGAGACCAGTTTACCATGGGAGTCCAGTTTACCATGGATGTCCAGTTTACCATGGGAGTCCAGTTTACCATGGGAGACCAGTTTACCATGGGAGTCCAGTTTACCATGGATGTCCAGTTTACCATGGATGTCCATTTTACCATGAGAGTCCAGTTTACCATGGGATACCAGTTTACCATGGATGTCCAGTTTACCATGGATGTCCAGTTTACCATGGGAGTCTAGGTTATCATGGGAGTCCAGTTTACCATGGGAGTCAAGTTTACCATGGATGTCCAGTTTACCATGGGAGACCAGTTTACCATGGGAGTCCAGTTTACCATGGATGTCCAGTTTACCATGGGAGTCCAGTTTACCATGGGAGTCCAGTTTACCATGGATGTCCAGTTTACCAGGGGAGTCCAGTTTACCATGGATGTCCAGTTTACCATGGGAGTCAAGTTTACCATGGGAGTCCAGTTTACCATGGGAAACGAGTTTACCATGGGAGACCAGTTTACCATGGAAGTCCAGTTCACCATGGGAGTCCAGTTTACCATGGATGTCCAGTTTACCAGGGGAGTCCAGTTTACCATGGGAGTCCAGTTTACCATGGATGTCCAGTTTACCAGGGGAGTCCAGTTTACCATGGATGTCCAGTTTACCATGGGAGTCAAGTTTACCATGGGAGTCCAGTTTACCATGGGAAACGAGTTTACCATGGGAGACCAGTTTACCATGGAAGTCCAGTTCACCATGGGAGTCCAGTTTACCATTGATGTCCAGTTTACCATGGATGTCCAGTTTACCATGGGAGTCCAGTTTACCATGGGAGTCCAGTTTACCATGGATGTCCAGTTTACCACGGGGGTTCAGGTTATCATGGGAGTCCAGTTTACCATGGGAGTCCAGTTTACCATGGATGTCCAGTTTACCATGTGAGACCAGTTTACCATGGGAGTCCAGTTTACCATGGATGTCCAGTTTACCATCGGAGTCCAGTTTACCATGGGAGTCCAGTTTACCATGGATGTCCAGTTTACCATGGGAGACCAGTTTACCATGGGAGTCCAGTTTACCATGGGAGTCCAGTTTACCATGGGAGACCAGTTTACCATGGATGTCCAGTTAACCATGGGAGTCCAGTTTACCATGGGAGTCCAGTTCACCATGGCTGTCCAGTTTATCATGGGAGTCCAGTTTTCCAAGGATGTCCAGTTTACCATGGGAGACCAGTTTACCATGGATGTCCAGTTTACCATGGATGTCGAGTTTACCATGGGAGTCCAGTTTACCATGGGAGACCAGTTTACCATGGAAGTCCAGTTCACCATGGGAGTCCAGTTTACCATGGGAGTCCAGTTTACCATGGATGTCCAGTTTACCATGGATGTCCATTTACCATGGATGTCCAGTTTACCATGGATGTTCAATTTACCATGGGAGTCCAGATTACCATGGAAGTCCAGTTCACCATGGGAGTCCAGTTTACCATGGGAGATCAGTTTACCATGGATGTCCAGTTTACCATGGATGTCCATTTTACCATGAGAGCCCAGTTTACCATGGGATACCAGTTTACCATGGATGTCCAGGTTACCATGGATGTCCAGTTTACCATGGGAGTCCAGGTTATCATGGCGGTCCAGTTTACCATGGGAGTCAAGTTTACCATGGATGTCCAGTTTACCATGGGAGACCAGTTTACCATGGGAGTCCAGTTTACCATGGGAGTCCAGTTTACCATGGATGTCCACTTTACCATGGATGTCCAGTTTACCATGGCAGTCCAGATTACCATGGAAGTCCAGTTCACCATTGGAGTCCAGTTTACCATGGGAATCCAGTTTACCATGGATGTCCACTTTACCATGGATGTCCAGTTTACCATGGGAGTCCAGTTTACCATGTGAGACCAGTTTACCATGGGAGTCCAGTTTACTATGGATGTCGAGTTTACCATGGGAGTCCAGATTACCATGGAAGTCCAGTTCACCATGGGAGTCCAGTTTACAATGGGAGTGCAGTTTACCATGGGAGACCAGTTTACCATGGATGTCGAGTTTACCATGGGAGTCCAGTTTACCATGGGAGTCCAGTTTACCATGGATGTCCAGTTTACCACGGGGGTTCAGGTTATCATGGGAGTCCAGTTTACCATGGGAGTCCAGTTTACCATGGATGTCCAGTTTACCATGTGAGACCAGTTTACCATGGGAGTCCAGTTTACCATGGATGTCCAGTTTACCATCGGAGTCCAGTTTACCATGGGAGTCCAGTTTACCATGGATGTCCAGTTTACCATGGGAGACCAGTTTACCATGGGAGTCCAGTTTACCATGGGAGTCCAGTTTACCATGGGAGACCAGTTTACCATGGATGTCCAGTTAACCATGGGAGTCCAGTTTACCATGGGAGTCCAGTTCACCATGGCTGTCCAGTTTATCATGGGAGTCCAGTTTTCCAAGGATGTCCAGTTTACCATGGGAGACCAGTTTACCATGGATGTCCAGTTTACCATGGATGTCGAGTTTACCATGGGAGTCCAGTTTACCATGGGAGACCAGTTTACCATGGAAGTCCAGTTCACCATGGGAGTCCAGTTTACCATGGGAGTCCAGTTTACCATGGATGTCCAGTTTACCATGGATGTCCATTTACCATGGATGTCCAGTTTACCATGGATGTTCAATTTACCATGGGAGTCCAGATTACCATGGAAGTCCAGTTCACCATGGGAGTCCAGTTTACCATGGGAGATCAGTTTACCATGGATGTCCAGTTTACCATGGATGTCCATTTTACCATGAGAGCCCAGTTTACCATGGGATACCAGTTTACCATGGATGTCCAGGTTACCATGGATGTCCAGTTTACCATGGGAGTCCAGGTTATCATGGCGGTCCAGTTTACCATGGGAGTCAAGTTTACCATGGATGTCCAGTTTACCATGGGAGACCAGTTTACCATGGGAGTCCAGTTTACCATGGGAGTCCAGTTTACCATGGATGTCCACTTTACCATGGATGTCCAGTTTACCATGGCAGTCCAGATTACCATGGAAGTCCAGTTCACCATTGGAGTCCAGTTTACCATGGGAATCCAGTTTACCATGGATGTCCACTTTACCATGGATGTCCAGTTTACCATGGGAGTCCAGTTTACCATGTGAGACCAGTTTACCATGGGAGTCCAGTTTACTATGGATGTCGAGTTTACCATGGGAGTCCAGATTACCATGGAAGTCCAGTTCACCATGGGAGTCCAGTTTACAATGGGAGTCCAGTTTACCATGGGAGACCAGTTTACCATGGATGTCGAGTTTACCATGGGAGTCCAGTTTACCATCGGAGTCCAGTTCACCATGGGAGTCCAGTTTACCATTGGAGTACAGTTTACCATGGATGTCCAGTTTACCATAGATGTCCAGTTTACCATGGGAGTCCAGTTTAGCATGGGAGTCCAGTTTACCATGGATGTCCAGTTTACCAGCGGAGTCCAGTTTACCATGGATGTCCAGTTTACCATGGGAGTCCAGGTTATCATGGGAGTCCAGTTTACCATGGGAGTCCAGTTTACCATGGGAGTCCAGTTTACCATGGGAGTCCAGTTTTCCATGAGAGTCCTGTTTACCATGGATGTCCAGTTTACCAGGGGAGTCCAGTTTACCATGGATGTCCAGTTTACAATGGATGTCCAGTTTACCATGGGAGTCCAGTTTACCATGGATGTCCAGTTTACCAGGGGAGTCCAGTTTACCATGGGAGTCCAGTTTACGATGGATGTCCAGTTTACCATGGGAGACCAGTTTACCATGGGAGTCCAGTTTACCATGGGAGTCCAGTTTACCATGGGAGACCAGTTTACCATGGATGTCCAGTTAACCATGGGAGTCCAGTTTACCATGGGAGTCCAGTTCACCATGGATGTCCAGTTTACTATGGGAGTCCAGTTTTCCAAGGATGTCCAGTTTACCATGGGAGTCCACTTTACCATGGGAGTCCAGTTAACCATGGGAGACCAGTTTACCATGGGAGTCCAGTTAACCATGGGAGACCAGTGTACCATGGATGTCCAGTTTACCATGGATGTCCAGTTTACCATGGAAGTCCAGTTTACCATGGATGTCCAGTTTACCATGGAAGTCCAGTTCACCATGGGAGTCCAGTTCACCATGGGAGTCCAGTTCACCATGGGAGACCAGTTTACCATGGGAGTCCAGTTTACCATGGATGTCCAGTTTACCATGGGAGTCCAGTTTACCATGGGAGACCAGTTTACCATAGGAGTCCAGTTTACCATGGGAGACCAGTTTACCATGGATGTCCAGTTTACCATGGATGTCCATTTTACCATGAGAGTCCAGTTTACCATGGGATACCAGTTTACCATGGATGTCCAGTTTACCATGGATGTCCAGTTTACCATGGGAGTCTAGGTTATCATGGGAGTCCAGTTTACCATGGGAGTCAAGTTTACCATGGATGTCCAGTTTACCATGGGAGACCAGTTTACCATGGGAGTCCAGTTTACCATGGGAGACGAGTTTACCATGGGAGACCAGTTTACCATGGAAGTCCAGTTCACCATGGGAGTCCAGTTTACCATTGATGTCCAGTTTACCATGGGAGTCCAGTTTACCATGGGAGTCCAGTTTACCATGGATGTCCACTTTACCATGGATGTCCAGTTTACCATGGCAGTCCAGATTACCATGGAAGTCCAGTTCACCATTGGAGTCCAGTTTACCATGGGAATCCAGTTTACCATGGATGTCCACTTTACCATGGATGCCCAGTTTACCATGGGAGTCCAGTTTACCATGTGAGACCAGTTTACCATGGGAGACCAGTTTGCCATGGGAGTCCAGTTTACCATGGATGTCCAGTTTACCATGGGAGTCCAGTTTACCATGGGAGTCCAGTTCACCATGGGAGACCAGTTTACCATGGGAGTCCAGTTTACCATGGATGTCCAGTTTACCATGGGAGACCAGTTTACCATGGGATACCAGTTTACCATGGATGTCCAGTTTACCATGGATGTCCATTTTACCATGAGAGTCCAGTTTACCATGGGATACCAGTTTACCATGGATGTCCAGTTTACCATGGATGTCCAGTTTACCACGGGGGTTCAGGTTATCATGGGAGTCCAGTTTACCATGGGAGTCCAGTTTACCATGGATGTCCAGTTTACCATGTGAGACCAGTTTACCATGGGAGTCCAGTTTACCATGGATGTCCAGTTTACCATCGGAGTCCAGTTTACCATGGGAGTCCAGTTTACCATGGATGTCCAGTTTACCATGGGAGACCAGTTTACCATGGGAGTCCAGTTTACCATGGGAGTCCAGTTTACCATGGGAGACCAGTTTACCATGGATGTCCAGTTAACCATGGGAGTCCAGTTTACCATGGGAGTCCAGTTCACCATGGCTGTCCAGTTTATCATGGGAGTCCAGTTTTCCAAGGATGTCCAGTTTACCATGGGAGACCAGTTTACCATGGATGTCCAGTTTACCATGGATGTCGAGTTTACCATGGGAGTCCAGTTTACCATGGGAGACCAGTTTACCATGGAAGTCCAGTTCACCATGGGAGTCCAGTTTACCATGGGAGTCCAGTTTACCATGGATGTCCAGTTTACCATGGATGTCCATTTACCATGGATGTCCAGTTTACCATGGATGTTCAATTTACCATGGGAGTCCAGATTACCATGGAAGTCCAGTTCACCATGGGAGTCCAGTTTACCATGGGAGATCAGTTTACCATGGATGTCCAGTTTACCATGGATGTCCATTTTACCATGAGAGCCCAGTTTACCATGGGATACCAGTTTACCATGGATGTCCAGGTTACCATGGATGTCCAGTTTACCATGGGAGTCCAGGTTATCATGGCGGTCCAGTTTACCATGGGAGTCAAGTTTACCATGGATGTCCAGTTTACCATGGGAGACCAGTTTACCATGGGAGTCCAGTTTACCATGGGAGTCCAGTTTACCATGGATGTCCACTTTACCATGGATGTCCAGTTTACCATGGCAGTCCAGATTACCATGGAAGTCCAGTTCACCATTGGAGTCCAGTTTACCATGGGAATCCAGTTTACCATGGATGTCCACTTTACCATGGATGTCCAGTTTACCATGGGAGTCCAGTTTACCATGTGAGACCAGTTTACCATGGGAGTCCAGTTTACTATGGATGTCGAGTTTACCATGGGAGTCCAGATTACCATGGAAGTCCAGTTCACCATGGGAGTCCAGTTTACAATGGGAGTCCAGTTTACCATGGGAGACCAGTTTACCATGGATGTCGAGTTTACCATGGGAGTCCAGTTTACCATGGGAGTCCAGTTTACCATGGATGTCCAGTTTACCACGGGGGTTCAGGTTATCATGGGAGTCCAGTTTACCATGGGAGTCCAGTTTACCATGGATGTCCAGTTTACCATGTGAGACCAGTTTACCATGGGAGTCCAGTTTACCATGGATGTCCAGTTTACCATCGGAGTCCAGTTTACCATGGGAGTCCAGTTTACCATGGATGTCCAGTTTACCATGGGAGACCAGTTTACCATGGGAGTCCAGTTTACCATGGGAGTCCAGTTTACCATGGGAGACCAGTTTACCATGGATGTCCAGTTAACCATGGGAGTCCAGTTTACCATGGGAGTCCAGTTCACCATGGCTGTCCAGTTTATCATGGGAGTCCAGTTTTCCAAGGATGTCCAGTTTACCATGGGAGACCAGTTTACCATGGATGTCCAGTTTACCATGGATGTCGAGTTTACCATGGGAGTCCAGTTTACCATGGGAGACCAGTTTACCATGGAAGTCCAGTTCACCATGGGAGTCCAGTTTACCATGGGAGTCCAGTTTACCATGGATGTCCAGTTTACCATGGATGTCCATTTACCATGGATGTCCAGTTTACCATGGATGTTCAATTTACCATGGGAGTCCAGATTACCATGGAAGTCCAGTTCACCATGGGAGTCCAGTTTACCATGGATGTCCACTTTACCATGGATGTCCAGTTTACCATGAGAGCCCAGTTTACCATGGGATACCAGTTTACCATGGATGTCCAGGTTACCATGGATGTCCAGTTTACCATGGGAGTCCACTTTACCATGGATGTCCAGTTTACCATGGGAGTCCAGTTTACCATGTGAGACCAGTTTACCATGGGAGTCCAGTTTACTATGGATGTCGAGTTTACCATGGGAGTCCAGATTACCATGGAAGTCCAGTTCACCATGGGAGTCCAGTTTACAATGGGAGTCCAGTTTACCATGGGAGACCAGTTTACCATGGATGTCGAGTTTACCATGGGAGTCCAGTTTACCATCGGAGTCCAGTTCACCATGGGAGTCCAGTTTACCATTGGAGTACAGTTTACCATGGATGTCCAGTTTACCATAGATGTCCAGTTTACCATGGGAGTCCAGTTTAGCATGGGAGTCCAGTTTACCATGGATGTCCAGTTTACCAGCGGAGTCCAGTTTACCATGGATGTCCAGTTTACCATGGGAGTCCAGGTTATCATGGGAGTCCAGTTTACCATGGGAGTCCAGTTTACCATGGGAGTCCAGTTTACCATGGGAGTCCAGTTTTCCATGAGAGTCCTGTTTACCATGGATGTCCAGTTTACCAGGGGAGTCCAGTTTACCATGGATGTCCAGTTTACAATGGATGTCCAGTTTACCATGGGAGTCCAGTTTACCATGGATGTCCAGTTTACCAGGGGAGTCCAGTTTACCATGGGAGTCCAGTTTACGATGGATGTCCAGTTTACCATGGGAGACCAGTTTACCATGGGAGTCCAGTTTACCATGGGAGTCCAGTTTACCATGGGAGACCAGTTTACCATGGATGTCCAGTTAACCATGGGAGTCCAGTTTACCATGGGAGTCCAGTTCACCATGGATGTCCAGTTTACTATGGGAGTCCAGTTTTCCAAGGATGTCCAGTTTACCATGGGAGTCCACTTTACCATGGGAGTCCAGTTAACCATGGGAGACCAGTTTACCATGGGAGTCCAGTTAACCATGGGAGACCAGTGTACCATGGATGTCCAGTTTACCATGGATGTCCAGTTTACCATGGAAGTCCAGTTTACCATGGATGTCCAGTTTACCATGGAAGTCCAGTTCACCATGGGAGTCCAGTTCACCATGGGAGTCCAGTTCACCATGGGAGACCAGTTTACCATGGGAGTCCAGTTTACCATGGATGTCCAGTTTACCATGGGAGTCCAGTTTACCATGGGAGACCAGTTTACCATAGGAGTCCAGTTTACCATGGGAGACCAGTTTACCATGGATGTCCAGTTTACCATGGATGTCCATTTTACCATGAGAGTCCAGTTTACCATGGGATACCAGTTTACCATGGATGTCCAGTTTACCATGGATGTCCAGTTTACCATGGGAGTCTAGGTTATCATGGGAGTCCAGTTTACCATGGGAGTCAAGTTTACCATGGATGTCCAGTTTACCATGGGAGACCAGTTTACCATGGGAGTCCAGTTTACCATGGGAGACGAGTTTACCATGGGAGACCAGTTTACCATGGAAGTCCAGTTCACCATGGGAGTCCAGTTTACCATTGATGTCCAGTTTACCATGGGAGTCCAGTTTACCATGGGAGTCCAGTTTACCATGGATGTCCACTTTACCATGGATGTCCAGTTTACCATGGCAGTCCAGATTACCATGGAAGTCCAGTTCACCATTGGAGTCCAGTTTACCATGGGAATCCAGTTTACCATGGATGTCCACTTTACCATGGATGCCCAGTTTACCATGGGAGTCCAGTTTACCATGTGAGACCAGTTTACCATGGGAGACCAGTTTGCCATGGGAGTCCAGTTTACCATGGATGTCCAGTTTACCATGGGAGTCCAGTTTACCATGGGAGTCCAGTTCACCATGGGAGACCAGTTTACCATGGGAGTCCAGTTTACCATGGATGTCCAGTTTACCATGGGAGACCAGTTTACCATAGGAGTCCAGTTTACCATGGGAGACCAGTTTACCATGGATGTCCAGTTTACCATGGATGTCCATTTTACCATGAGAGTCCAGTTTACCATGGGATACCAGTTTACCATGGATGTCCAGTTTACCATGGATGTCCAGTTTACCATGGGAGTCTAGGTTATCATGGGAGTCCAGTTTACCATGGGAGTCAAGTTTACCATGGATGTCCAGTTTACCATGGGAGACCAGTTTACCATAGGAGTCCAGTTTACCATGGGAGACGAGTTTACCATGGGAGACCAGTTTACCATGGAAGTCCAGTTCACCATGGGAGTCCAGTTTACCATTGATGTCCAGTTTGCCATGGGAGTCCAGTTTACCATGGGAGTCCAGTTTACCATGGATGTCCACTTTACCATGGATGTCCAGTTTACCATGGCAGTCCAGATTACCATGGAAGTCCAGTTCACCATTGGAGTCCAGTTTACCATGGGAATCCAGTTTACCATGGATGTCCACTTTACCATGGATGTCCAGTTTACCATGGGAGTCCAGTTTACCATGTGAGACCAGTTTACCATGGGAGTCCAGTTTACTATGGATGTCGAGTTTACCATGGGAGTCCAGATTACCATGGAAGTCCAGTTCACCATGGGAGTCCAGTTTACAATGGGAGTCCAGTTTACCATGGGAGACCAGTTTTCCATGGATGTCCAGTTTACCATGGATGTCGAGTTTACCATGGGAGTCCAGTTTACCATTGGAGTCCAGTTCACCATGGGAGTCCAGTTTACCATTGGAGTACAGTTTACCATGGATGTCCAGTTTACCATAGATGTCCAGTTTACCATGGGAGTCCAGTTTAGCATGGGAGTCCAGTTTACCATGGATGTCCAGTTTACCAGCGGAGTCCAGTTTACCATGGATGTCCAGTTTACCATGGGAGTCCAGGTTATCATGGGAGTCCAGTTTACCATGGGAGTCCAGTTTACCATGGGAGTCCAGTTTACCATGGATGTCCAGTTTACCAGGGGAGTCCAGTTTACCATGGATGTCCAGTTTACAATGGATGTCCAGTTTACCATGGGAGTCCAGTTTACCATGGATGTCCAGTTTACCAGGGGAGTCCAGTTTACCATGGGAGTCCAGTTTACGATGGATGTCCAGTTTACCATGGGAGACCAGTTTACCATGGGAGTCCAGTTTACCATGGGAGTCCAGTTTACCATGGGAGACCAGTTTACCATGGATGTCCAGTTAACCATGGGAGTCCAGTTTACCATGGGAGTCCAGTTCACCATGGATGTCCAGTTTACTATGGGAGTCCAGTTTTCCAAGGATGTCCAGTTTACCATGGGAGTCCAGTTTACCATGGGAGTCCAGTTAACCATGGGAAACCAGTTTACCATGGATGTCCAGTTTACCATGGATGTCCAGTTTACCATGGAAGTCCAGTTTACCATGGATGTCCAGTTTACCATGGGAGTCCAGTTTACGATGGATGTCCAGTTTACCATGGGAGACCAGTTTACCATGGGAGTCCAGTTTACCATGGGAGTCCAGTTTACCATGGGAGACCAGTTTACCATGGATGTCCAGTTAACCATGGGAGTCCAGTTTACCATGGGAGTCCAGTTCACCATGGATGTCCAGTTTACTATGGGAGTCCAGTTTTCCAAGGATGTCCAGTTTACCATGGGAGTCCAGTTTACCATGGGAGTCCAGTTAACCATGGGAGACCAGTGTACCATGGATGTCCAGTTTACCATGGATGTCCAGTTTACCATGGAAGTCCAGTTTACCATGGATGTCCAGTTTACCATGGAAGTCCAGTTCACCATGGGAGTCCAGTTTACCATGGGAGTCCAGTTTACCACGGGAGATCAGTTTACCATGGATGTCCAGTTTACCATGGATGTCCAGTTTACTGTGGGAGTCCAGTTTACCATGGAAGTCCAGTTCACCATGGGAGTCCAGTTTGCCATGGGAGTCCAGTTTACCATGGGAGACCAGTTTACCATGGATGTCCAGTTTACCATGGATGTCGAGTTTACCTGGGAGTCCAGTTTACCATGGGAGACCAGTTTACCATGGGAGACCAGTTTACCATGGAAGTCCAGTTCACCATGGGAGTCCAGTTTACCATGGGAGTCCAGTTTACCATGGATGTCAATTTTACCATGGGAGTCCATTTACCATGGATGTCCAGTTTACCATGGATGTTCAATTTACCATGGGAGTCCAGATTGCCATGGAAGTCCAGTTCACCATGGGAGTCTGGTTTACCATGGGAGACCAGTTTGCCATGGGAGTCCAGTTTACCATGGATGTCCAGTTTACCATGGATGTCCAGTTTACCATGGGAGTCCAGTTTACCATGGGAGTCCAGTTCACCATGGGAGACCAGTTTACCATGGATGTCCAGTTTACCATGGATGTCCAGTTTACCATGGAAGTCCAGTTTACCATGGATGTCCAGTTTACCATGGGAGTCCAGTTTACGATGGATGTCCAGTTTACCATGGGAGACCAGTTTACCATGGATGTCCAGTTAACCATGGGAGTCCAGTTTACCATGGGAGTCCAGTTCACCATGGATGTCCAGTTTACTATGGGAGTCCAGTTTTCCAAGGATGTCCAGTTTACCATGGGAGTCCAGTTTACCATGGGAGTCCAGTTAACCATGGGAGACCAGTGTACCATGGATGTCCAGTTTACCATGGATGTCCAGTTTACCATGGAAGTCCAGTTTACCATGGATGTCCAGTTTACCATGGAAGTCCAGTTCACCATGGGAGTCCAGTTTACCATGGGAGTCCAGTTTACCACGGGAGATCAGTTTACCATGGATGTCCAGTTTACCATGGATGTCCAGTTTACCGTGGGAGTCCAGTTTACCATGGAAGTCCAGTTCACCATGGGAGTCCAGTTTGCCATGGGAGTCCAGTTTACCATGGGAGACCAGTTTACCATGGATGTCCAGTTTACCATGGATGTCGAGTTTACCTGGGAGTCCAGTTTACCATGGGAGACCAGTTTACCATGGGAGACCAGTTTACCATGGAAGTCCAGTTCACCATGGGAGTCCAGTTTACCATGGGAGTCCAGTTTACCATGGATGTCAATTTTACCATGGGAGTCCATTTACCATGGATGTCCAGTTTACCATGGATGTTCAATTTACCATGGGAGTCCAGATTGCCATGGAAGTCCAGTTCACCATGGGAGTCTGGTTTACCATGGGAGACCAGTTTGCCATGGGAGTCCAGTTTACCATGGATGTCCAGTTTACCATGGATGTCCAGTTTACCATGGGAGTCCAGTTTACCATGGGAGTCCAGTTCACCATGGGAGACCAGTTTACCATGGGAGTCCAGTTTACCATGGATGTCCAGTTTACCATGGGAGTCCAGTTTACCATGGGAGACCAGTTTACCATAGGAGTCCAGTTTACCATGTGAGACCAGTTTACCATGGGAGTCCAGTTTACTATGGATGTCGAGTTTACCATGGGAGTCCAGATTACCATGGAAGTCCAGTTCACCATGGGAGTCCAGTTTACAATGGGAGTCCAGTTTACCATGGGAGACCAGTTTTCCATGGATGTCCAGTTTACCATGGATGTCCAGTTTACAATGGATGTCCAGTTTACCATGGGAGTCCAGTTTACCATGGATGTCCAGTTTACCAGGGGAGTCCAGTTTACCATGGGAGTCCAGTTTACGATGGATGTCCAGTTTACCATGGGAGACCAGTTTACCATGGGAGTCCAGTTTACCATGGGAGTCCAGTTTACCATGGGAGACCAGTTTACCATGGATGTCCAGTTAACCATGGGAGTCCAGTTTACCATGGGAGTCCAGTTCACCATGGATGTCCAGTTTACTATGGGAGTCCAGTTTTCCAAGGATGTCCAGTTTACCATGGGAGTCCAGTTTACCATGGGAGTCCAGTTAACCATGGGAAACCAGTTTACCATGGGAGTCCAGTTAACCATGGGAGACCAGTGTACCATGGATGTCCAGTTTACCATGGATGTCCAGTTTACCATGGAAGTCCAGTTTACCATGGATGTCCAGTTTACCATGGAAGTCCAGTTCACCATGGGAGTCCAGTTTACCATGGGAGTCCAGTTTACCACGGGAGATCAGTTTACCATGGATGTCCAGTTTACCATGGATGTCCAGTTTACCGTGGGAGTCCAGTTTACCATGGAAGTCCAGTTCACCATGGGAGTCCAGTTTGCCATGGGAGTCCAGTTTACCATGGGAGACCAGTTTACCATGGATGTCCAGTTTACCATGGATGTCGAGTTTACCTGGGAGTCCAGTTTACCATGGGAGACCAGTTTACCATGGGAGACCAGTTTACCATGGAAGTCCAGTTCACCATGGGAGTCCAGTTTACCATGGGAGTCCAGTTTACCATGGATGTCAATTTTACCATGGGAGTCCATTTACCATGGATGTCCAGTTTACCATGGATGTTCAATTTACCATGGGAGTCCAGATTGCCATGGAAGTCCAGTTCACCATGGGAGTCTGGTTTACCATGGGAGACCAGTTTGCCATGGGAGTCCAGTTTACCATGGATGTCCAGTTTACCATGGATGTCCAGTTTACCATGGGAGTCCAGTTTACCATGGGAGTCCAGTTCACCATGGGAGACCAGTTTACCATGGGAGTCCAGTTTACCATGGATGTCCAGTTTACCATGGGAGTCCAGTTTACCATGGGAGACCAGTTTACCATAGGAGTCCAGTTTACCATGGGAGACCAGTTTACCATGGATGTCCAGTTTACCATGGATGTCCATTTTACCATGAGAGTCCAGTTTACCATGGGATACCAGTTTACCATGGATGTCCAGTTTACCATGGATGTCCAGGTTACCATGGGAGTCTAGGTTATCATGGGAGTCCAGTTTACCATGGGAGTCAAGTTTACCATGGATGTCCAGTTTACCATGGGAGACCAGTTTACCATGGGAGTCCAGTTTACCATGGGAGACGAGTTTACCATGGGAGACCAGTTTACCATGGACGTCCAGTTCACCATGGGAGTCCAGTTTACCATTGATGTCCAGTTTACCATGGGAGTCCAGTTTACCATGGGAGTCCAGTTTACCATGGATGTCCAGTTTACCATGGGAGTTCAGGTTATCATGGGAGTCCAGTTTACCATGGGAGTCCAGTTTACCATGGATGTCCAGTTTACCATGGGAGACCAGTTTACCATGGGAGTCCAGTTTACCATGGGAGTCCAGTTTACCATGGGAGACCAGTTTACCATGGATGTCCAGTTAACCATGGGAGTCCAGTTTACCATGGGAGTCCAGTTCACCATGGATGTCCAGTTTACTATGGGAGTCCAGTTTTCCAAGGATGTCCAGTTTACCATGGGAGTCCAGTTTACCATGGGAGTCCAGTTAACCATGGGAAACCAGTTTACCATGGGAGTCCAGTTAACCATGGGAGACCAGTGTACCATGGATGTCCAGTTTACCATGGATGTCCAGTTTACCATGGAAGTCCAGTTTACCATGGATGTCCAGTTTACCATGGAAGTCCAGTTCACCATGGGAGTCCAGTTTACCATGGGAGTCCAGTTTACCACGGGAGATCAGTTTACCATGGAAGTCCAGTTTACCATGGATGTCCAGTTTACAATGGATGTCCAGTTTACCATGGGAGTCCAGTTTACCATGGATGTCCAGTTTACCAGGGGAGTCCAGTTTACCATGGGAGTCCAGTTTACGATGGATGTCCAGTTTACCATGGGAGACCAGTTTACCATGGGAGTCCAGTTTACCATGGGAGTCCAGTTTACCATGGGAGACCAGTTTACCATGGATGTCCAGTTAACCATGGGAGTCCAGTTTACCATGGGAGTCCAGTTCACCATGGATGTCCAGTTTACTATGGGAGTCCAGTTTTCCAAGGATGTCCAGTTTACCATGGGAGTCCAGTTTACCATGGGAGTCCAGTTAACCATGGGAAACCAGTTTACCATGGGAGTCCAGTTAACCATGGGAGACCAGTGTACCATGGATGTCCAGTTTACCATGGATGTCCAGTTTACCATGGAAGTCCAGTTTACCATGGATGTCCAGTTTACCATGGAAGTCCAGTTCACCATGGGAGTCCAGTTTACCATGGGAGTCCAGTTTACCACGGGAGATCAGTTTACCATGGATGTCCAGTTTACCATGGATGTCCAGTTTACCGTGGGAGTCCAGTTTACCATGGAAGTCCAGTTCACCATGGGAGTCCAGTTTGCCATGGGAGTCCAGTTTACCATGGGAGACCAGTTTACCATGGATGTCCAGTTTACCATGGATGTCGAGTTTACCTGGGAGTCCAGTTTACCATGGGAGACCAGTTTACCATGGGAGACCAGTTTACCATGGAAGTCCAGTTCACCATGGGAGTCCAGTTTACCATGGGAGTCCAGTTTACCATGGATGTCAATTTTACCATGGGAGTCCATTTACCATGGATGTCCAGTTTACCATGGATGTTCAATTTACCATGGGAGTCCAGATTGCCATGGAAGTCCAGTTCACCATGGGAGTCTGGTTTACCATGGGAGACCAGTTTGCCATGGGAGTCCAGTTTACCATGGATGTCCAGTTTACCATGGATGTCCAGTTTACCATGGGAGTCCAGTTTACCATGGGAGTCCAGTTCACCATGGGAGACCAGTTTACCATGGGAGTCCAGTTTACCATGGATGTCCAGTTTACCATGGGAGTCCAGTTTACCATGGGAGACCAGTTTACCATAGGAGTCCAGTTTACCATGGGAGACCAGTTTACCATGGATGTCCAGTTTACCATGGATGTCCATTTTACCATGAGAGTCCAGTTTACCATGGGATACCAGTTTACCATGGATGTCCAGTTTACCATGGATGTCCAGGTTACCATGGGAGTCTAGGTTATCATGGGAGTCCAGTTTACCATGGGAGTCAAGTTTACCATGGATGTCCAGTTTACCATGGGAGACCAGTTTACCATGGGAGTCCAGTTTACCATGGGAGACGAGTTTACCATGGGAGACCAGTTTACCATGGAAGTCCAGTTCACCATGGGAGTCCAGTTTACCATTGATGTCCAGTTTACCATGGGAGTCCAGTTTACCATGGGAGTCCAGTTTACCATGGATGTCCAGTTTACCATGGGAGTTCAGGTTATCATGGGAGTCCAGTTTACCATGGGAGTCCAGTTTACCATGGATGTCCAGTTTACCATGTGAGACCAGTTTACCATGGGAGTCCAGTTTACCATGGATGTCCAGTTTACCATCGGAGTCCAGTTTACCATGGGAGTCCAGTTTACCATGGATGTCCAGTTTACCATGGGAGACCAGTTTACCATGGGAGACCAGTTTACCATGGATGTCCAGTTTACCATGGGAGTCCAGTTTACCATGGGAGTCCAGTTTACCATGGGAGTCCAGTTTACCATGGGAGTCCAGTTCCCCATGGCTGTCCAGTTTATAATGGGAGTCCAGTTTTCCAAGGATGTCCAGTTTACCATGGGAGTCCAGTTTACCATGGGAGTCCAGTTAACCATGGTAGACCAGTTTACCATGGATGTCCAGTTTACCATGGGAGTCCAGTTCACCATGGGAGTCCAGTTTACCATGGAAGTCCAGTTTACCATGGAAGTCCAGTTTACCATTGGAGTCCAGTTTACCATGGGAATCCAGTTTACCATGGATGTCCACTTTACCATGGATGTCCAGTTTACCATGGGAGTCCAGTTTACCATGTGAGACCAGTTTACCATGGGAGTCCAGTTTACTATGGATGTCCAGTTTACCATGGGAGTCCAGATTACCATGGAAGTCCAGTTCACCATGGGAGTCCAGTTTACCATGGGAGTCCAGTTCCCCATGGCTGTCCAGTTTATAATGGGAGTCCAGTTTTCCAAGGATGTCCAGTTTACCATGGGAGTCCAGTTTACCATGGGAGTCCAGTTAACCATGGTAGACCAGTTTACCATGGATGTCCAGTTTACCATGGGAGTCCAGTTCACCATGGGAGTCCAGTTTACCATGGAAGTCCAGTTTACCATGGAAGTCCAGTTTACCATTGGAGTCCAGTTTACCATGGGAATCCAGTTTACCATGGATGTCCACTTTACCATGGATGTCCAGTTTACCATGGGAGTCCAGTTTACCATGTGAGACCAGTTTACCATGGGAGTCCAGTTTACTATGGATGTCCAGTTTACCATGGGAGTCCAGATTACCATGGAAGTCCAGTTCACCATGGGAGTCCAGTTTACCATGGGAGTCCAGTTTACCATGGGAGACCAGTTTTCCATGGATGTCCAGTTTACCATGGATGTCGAGTTTACCATGGGAGTCCAGTTTACCATGGATGTCCAGTTTACCATGGGAGTCCAGGTTATCATGGGAGTCCAGTTTACCATGGGAGTCCAGTTTACCATGGGAGACCAGTTTACCATGGATGTCCAGTTTACCTATGATGTCCAGTTTACCATGGGAGACCAGTTTACCATGGGAGTCCAGTTTACCATGGATGTCCAGTTTACCATGGGAGTCCAGTTTACCATGGGAGTCCTGTTTACCATGGATGTCCAGTTTACCAGGGGAGTCCAGTTTACCATGGATGTCCAGTTTACAATGGATGTCCAGTTTACCATGGGAGTCCAGTTTACCATGGATGTCCAGTTTACCAGGGGAGTCCAGTTTACCATGGGAGTCCAGTTTACGATGGATGTCCAGTTTACCATGGGAGACCAGTTTACCATGGGAGTCCAGTTTTCCATGGGAGTCCAGTTTACCATGGGAGACCAGTTTACCATGGATGTCCAGTTTACCATGGAAGTCCAGTTCACCATGGGAGTCCAGTTTACCATGGGAGTCCAGTTTACCATGGATGTCCAGTTTACCATGGATGTCCAGTTTACCATGGGAGTCCATTTACCATGGATGTCCAGTTTACCATGGATGTTCAATTTACCATGGGAGTCCACATTACCATGGAAGTCCAGCTCACCATAGGAGTCCGGTTTACCATGGGAGACCAGTTTGCCATGGGAGTCCAGTTTACCATGGGAGTCCAGTTTACCATGGATGTCCACTTTACCATGGATGTCCAGTTTACCATTGCAGTCCAGATTACCATGGAAGTCCAGTTCACCATTGGAGTCCAGTTTACCATGGGAATCCAGTTTACCATGGATGTCCACTTTACCATGGATGTCCAGTTTACCATGGGAGTCCAGTTTACCATGTGAGACCAGTTTACCATGGGAGTCCAGTTTACTATGGATGTCCAGTTTACCATGGGAGTCCAGATTACCATGGAAGTCCAGTTCACCATGGGAGTCCAGTTTACCATGGGAGTCCAGTTTACCATGGGAGACCAGTTTTCCATGGATGTCCAGTTTACCATGGATGTCGAGTTTACCATGGGAGTCCAGTTTACCATCGGAGTCCAGTTCACCATGGGAGTCCAGTTTACCATTGGAGTACAGTTTACCATGGATGTCCAGTTTACCATAGGTGTCCAGTTTACCATGGGAGTCCAGTTTAGCATGGGAGTCCAGTTTACCATGGATGTCCAGTTTACCAGGGGAGTCCAGTTTACCATGGATGTCCAGTTTACCATGGGAGTCCAGGTTATCATGGGAGTCCAGTTTACCATGGGAGTCCAGTTTACCATGGGAGTCCAGTTTACCTATGATGTCCAGTTTACCATGGGAGACCAGTTTACCATGGGAGTCCAGTTTACCATGGATGTCCAGTATACCATGGGAGTCCAGTTTACCATGGGAGTCCTGTTTACCATAGATGTCCAGTTTATCAGGGGAGTCCAGTTTACCATGGATGTCCAGTTTACAATGGATTTCCAGTTTACCATGGATGTCCAGTTTACCAGGGGAGTCCAGTTTACCATGGGAGTCCAGTTTACGATGGATGTCCAGTTTACCATGGGAGACCAGTTTACCATTGGAGTCCAGTTTACCATGGATGTCCAGTTAACCATGGGAGTCCAGTTTACCATGGGAGTCCAGTTCACCATGGATGTCCAGTTTACCATGGGAGTCCAGTTTTCCAAGGATGTCCAGTTTACCATGGGAGTCCAGTTTACCATGGGAGTCCAGTTTACCATGGGAGCCCAGTTAACCATGGGAGACCAGTGTACCATGGATGTCCAGTTTACCATGGATGTCCAGTTTACCATTGAAGTCCAGTTTACCATGGATGTCCAGTTTACCATGGAAGTCCAGTTCACCATGGGAGTCCAGTTTACCATGGGAGTCCAGTTTACCATGGGAGATCAGTTTACCATGGATGTCCAGTTTACCATGGATGTCCAGTTTTCCATGGGAGTCCAGTTTACCATGTGAGAAGAGTTAACCATGGATGTCCAGTTTACCATGGGAGTCCAGATTACCATGGAAGTCCAGTTCACCATGGGAGTCCAGTTTGCCATGGGAGTCCAGTTTACCATGGGAGACCAGTTTACCATGGATGTCCAGTTTACCATGGATGTCGAGTTTACCATGGGAGTCCATTTTACCATGGGAGACCAGTTTACCACGGGAGACCAGTTTACCATGGAAGTCCAGTTCACCATGGATGTCCAGTTTACCATGGGAGTCCAGTTTACCATGGATGTCTAGTTTACCATGGGAGTCCAGTTTACCATGGAAGTCCAGTTTACCATGGAAGTCCAGATTACCATGGAAGTGCAGTTCACCATTGGAGTCCAGTTTACCATGGGAGTCCAGTTTACCATGGGAGACCAGTTTTCCATGGATGTCCAGTTTACCATGGATGTCGAGTTTACCATGGGAGTCGAGTTTGCCATCGGAGTCCAGTTCACCATGGGAGTCCAGTTTACCATTGGAGTACAGTTTACCATGGATGTCCAGTTTACCATAGATGTCCAGTTTACCATGGGAGTCCAGTTTAGCATGGGAGTCCAGTTTACCATGGATGTCCAGTTTACCAGGGGAGTCCAGTTTACCATGGATGTCCAGTTTACCATGGGAGTCCAGGTTATCATGGGAGTCCAGTTTACCATGGGAGTCCAGGTTATCATGGGAGTCCAGTTTACCATGGGAGTCCAGTTTACCATGGGAGTCCAGTTTACAATGGATGTCCAGTTTACCATGGGAGACCAGTTTACCATGGGAGTCCAGTTTACCATGGATGTCCAGTTTACCATGGGAGTCCAGTTTACCATGGGAGTCCTGTTTACCATGGATGTCCAGTTTACCAGGGGAGTCCAGTTTACCATGGATGTCCAGTTTACAATGGATGTCCAGTTTACCATGGGAGTCCAGTTTACCATGGATGTCCAGTTTACCAGGGGAGTCAAGTTTACCATGGGAGTCCAGTTTACGATGGATGTCCAGTTTACCAGGGGAGTCAAGTTTACCATGGGAGTCCAGTTTACCATGGGAGTCCAGTTTACCATGGGAGTCCAGTTTACCATGGATGTCCAGTTAACCATGGGAGTCCAGTTTACCATGGGAGTTCAGTTCACCATGGATGTCCAGTTTACCATGGGAGTCCAGTTTTCCAAGGATGTCCAGTTTACCATGGGAGACCAGTTTACCATGGGAGTCCAGTTAACCATGAGAGACCAGTTTACCATGGATGTCCAGTTTACCATGGATGTCCAGTTTACCATGGAAGTCCAGTTCACCATGGGAGTCCAGTTTACCATGGGAGTCCAGTTTACCATGGGAGATCAGTTTACCATGGATGTCCAGTTTACCATGGATGTCCAGTTTACCATGTGAGACCAGTTTACCATGGATGTCCAGTTTACCATGGGAGTCCAGATTACCATGGAAGTCCAGTTCACCATGGGAGTCCAGTTTGCCATGGGAGTCCAGTTTACCATGGGAGACCAGTTTACCATGGATGTCCAGTTTACCATGGATGTCGAGTTTACCATGGGAGTCCAGTTTACCATGGGAGACCAGATTACTATGGGAGACCAGTTTACCATGGAAGTCCAGTTCACCATGGGAGTCCAGTTTACCATGGATGTCCAGTTTACCATGGATGTCCAGTTTACCATGGATGTCCATTTTACCATGGGAGTCCATTTACCATGGATGTCCAGTTTACCATGGATGTTCAATTTACCATGGGAGTCCAGATTACCATGGAAGTCCAGTTCACCATGGGAGTCCGGTTTACCATGGGAGACCAGTTTTCCATGGGAGTCCAGTTTACCATGGGAGTCCAGTTTACCATGGATGTCCAGTTTACCATGGATATCCAGTTTACCATGGGAGTCCAGTTTACCATGGGAGTCCAGTTTACCATGGAAGTCCAGTTCACCATGGGAGTCCAGTTTACCATGGGAGTCCAGTGTATCATGGATGTCCAGTTTACCATGGATGTCCAGTTTACCATGGGAGTCCAGTTTAGCATGGATGTCCAGTTTACCATGGATTTCCAGTTTACCATGGAAGTCCAGATTACCATGGATGTCCAGTTTACCATGGGAGTCCAGTTTAGCATGGATGTCCAGTTTACCATGGATTTCCAGTTTACCATGGAAGTCCAGATTACCATGGAAGTCCAGTTTACCATGGATGTCCAGTTTACCATGGATGTCCAGTTTACCATGGAAGTCCAGTTCACCATGGGAGTCCAGTTTACCATGGGAGATCAGTTTACCATGGATGTCCAGTTTACCATGGGAGTCCAGTTTACCATGTGAGACCAGTTTACCATGGATGTCCAGTTTACCATGGGAGTCCAGATTACCATGGAAGTCCAGTTCACCATGGGAGTCCAGTTTGCCATGGAAGTCCAGTTTACCATGGGAGACCCGTTTACAATGGATGTCTAGTTTACCATGGATGTCGAGTTTACCATGGGAGTCCAGCTTACCATGGGAGACCAGTTTACCATGGGAGACCAGTTTACCATGGAAGTCCAGTTCACCAATGGGAGTCCAGTTTACCATGGGAGTCCAGTTTTCCATGGATGTCCAGTTTACCATGGATGTCCAGTTTACCATGGATTTCCAGTTTACCATGGGAGTCCAGATTACCATGGAAGTCCAGTTCACCATGGGAGTCCAGTTTACCATGGGAGTCCAGTTTACCATAGATGTCCAGTTTACCATGGATGTCCAGTTTACCATGGGAGTCCAGTTTACCATGTGAGACCAGTTTACCATGGATGTCCAGTTTACCATGGATGTACAGTTTACCATGGGAGTCCAGTTTACCATGTGAGACCAGTTTACCATGGGAGTCCAGTTTACCATGGATGTCCAGTTTACCATGGGAGACCAGTTTACCATAGGAGTCCAGTTTACCATGGGAGTCCAATTTACCATGGGACGCCAGTTTACCATGGATGTCCAGTTAACCATGGGAGTCCAGTTTACCATGGATGTCCAGTTTACCATGGGAGACCAGTTTACCATGGATGTCCAGATTACCATGGGAGTCCAGTTTACCATGGGAGTCCAGTTTACCATGGGAGACCAGTTTACCATGGATGTCCAGTTAACCATGGCAGTCCAGTTTACCATGGGAGTCCAGTTCACCATGGATGTCCAGTTTACCATGGGAGTCCAGTTTTCCAAGGATGTCCAGTTTACCATGGGAGTCCAGTTTACCATGGGAGTCCAGTTAACCATGGGAGACCAGTTTACGATGGGAGTCCAGTTAACCATGGGAGACCAGTGTACCATCGATGTCCAGTTTACCATGGGAGTCCAGTTTACCATGAATGTCTAGTTTACCATGGATGTCCAGTTTACCATGGATGTCCAGTTTACCATGGGAGTCCAGATTACCATGGAAGTCCAGTTCACCATGGGAGTCCAGTTTACCATGGGAGTCCAGTTTACCATGGGAGACCAGTTTACCATGGATGTCAAGTTTACCATGGATGTCCAGTTTACCATGGGAGTCCAGTTTACTATGTGAGACCAGTTTACCATGGGAGTCCAGTTTACCATTGATGTCCAGTTTACCATGGGAGTCCTTATTACCATGGAAGTCCAGTTCACCATGGGAGTCCAGTTCGTCATGGGAGTCCAGTTTACCATTGGAGACCAGTTTACCATGGATGTCCAGTTTACCATGGATGTCGAGTTTACCATGGGAGTCCAGCTTACCATGGGAGTCCAGTTTACCATGGGAGACCAGTTTACCATGGGACACCAGTTTACCATGGAAGTCCAGTTCACCATGGGAGTCCAGTTTACCATGGGAGTCCAGTTTACCATGGGAGACCAGTTTACCATGGATGTCGAGTTTACCATAGGAGTCCAGTTTACCATCGGAGTCCAGTTCACCATGGGAGTCAAGTTTACCATTGGAGTACAGTTTACCATGGATGTCCAGTTTACCATAGATGTCCAGTTTACCATGGGAGTCCAGTTTAGCATGGGAGTCCAGTTTACCATGGATGTCCAGTTTACCAGGGGAGTCCAGTTTACCATGGATGTCCAGTTTACCATGGTAGTCCAGTTTACCATGGGAGTCCAGTTTACCATGGGAGTCCAGTTTACCATGGATTTACAGTTTTCCAGGGGAGTCCAGTTTACCATGGATGTCCAGTTTACAATGGATGTCCAGTTTACCATGGGAGTCCAGTTTACCATGGATGTCCAGTTTACCAGGGGAGTCCAGTTTACCATGGGAGACCAGTTTACCATGGATGTCCAGTTTACCATGGGAGTCCAGTTTACCATGGGAGTCCAGTTTACCATGGATGTCCAGTTAACCATGGGAGTCCAGTTTACCATGGGAGTCCAGTTAACTATGGGAGACCAGTGTACCGTGGATGTCCAGTTTACCATGGGAGTCCAGTTTACCATGGATGTCTAGTTTACCATGGGAGTCCAGTTTACCATGGAAGTCCAGTTTACCATGGATGTCCAGTTTACCATGGATGTCCAGTTTACCATGGGAGTCCAGTTTACCATGGGAGTCCAGTTTACCATGGATGTCCAGTTTACCATGGGAGTCCAGTTTACCATGTGAGACCAGTTTACCATGGATGTCCAGTTTACCATGGGAGTCCAGATTACCATGGAAGTCCAGTTCACCATGGGAGTCCAGTTTGCCATGGGAGTCCAGTTTACCATGGGAGACCAGTTTACCATGGATGTCCAGTTTACCATGGATGTTGAGTTTTCCATGGGAGTCCAGTTTACCATGGGAGACCAGTTTACCATGGAAGTCCAGTTCACCATCGGAGTCCAGTTTACCATGGGAGTCCAGTTTACCATGGATGTCCAGTTTACCATGGATGTCCAGTTTACCATGGATTTCCAGTTTACCATGGGAGTCCAGATTACCATGGAAGTCCAGTTCACCATGGGAGTCCAGTTTACCATGGGAGTCCAGTTTACCATGGATGTCCAGTTTACCATGGGAGTCCAGATTACCATGTGAGACGAGTTTACCATGGGAGTCCAGTTTACCATGGATGTCCAGTTTACCATGGATGTCCAGTTTACCATGGGAGTCCAGTTTACCATGTGAGACCAGTTTACCATGGGAGTCCAGTTTACCATGGATGTCCAGTTTACCATGGGAGACCAGTTTACCATAGGAGTCCAGTTTACCATGGGAGTCCAGTTTACCATGGGAGACCAGTTTACCATGGATGTCCAGTTAACCATGGGAGTCCAGATTACCATGGATGTCCAGTTTACCATGGGAGTCCAGTTTTCCAAGGATGTCCAGTTTACCATGGGAGTCCAGTTTACCATGGGAGTCCAGTTAACCATGGGAGACCAGTTTACCATGGGAGTCCAGTTAACCATGGGAGACCAGTGTACCATGGATGTCCAGTTTACCATGGGAGTCCAGTTTACCATGGATGTCTAGTTTACCATGGGAGTCCAGTTTACCATGGATGTCCAGTTTACCATGGAAGTCCAGTTTACCATGGATGTCCAGTGTACTATGGGAGTCCAGATTACCATGGAAGTCCAGTTCACCATGGGAGTCCAGTTTGCCATGGGAGTCCAGTTTACCATGGGAGACCAGTTTACCATTGATGTCCAGTTTACCATGGATGTCGAGTTTACCATGGGAGTCCAGTTTACCATGGGAGACCAGTTTACCATGGGAGTCCAGATTACCATGGAAGTCCAGTTCACCATGGGAGTCCAGTTTGCCATGGGAGTCCAGTTTACCATGGGAGACCAGTTTACCATGGGAGTACAGTTTACCATGGGAGTCCAGTTTACCATGGGAGACCAGTTTACCATGGATGTCCAGTTAACCATGGGAGTCCAGTTTACCATGGGAGTCCAGTTCACCATGGATGTCCAGTTTACCATGGGAGACCAGTTTACCATTGATGTCCAGTTTACCATGGGAGTCCAGTTTACCATGGGAGACCAGTTTACCATGGAAGTCCAGTTCACCATGGGAGTCCAGTTTACCATGGAAGTCCAGTTTACCATGGATGTCCAGTTTACCATGGACGTCCAGTTTACCATAGGAGTCCAGTTTACCATGGGAGACCAGTTTACCATGGATGTCCAGTTAACCATGGGAGTCCAGTTTACCATGGATGTCCAGCTTACCATGGGAGACCAGTTTACCATGGATGTCCAGTTTACCATGGGAGTCCAGTGTACCATGGGAGTCCAGTTTACCATGGGAGACCAGTTTACCATGGATGTCCAGTTAACCATGGGAGTCCAGTTTTATCATGGGAGTCCAGTTCACCATGGATGTCCAGTTTACCATGGGAGTCCAGTTTTCCAAGGATGTCCAGTTTACCATGGGAGTCCAGTTTACCATGGGAGTCCAGTTTACCATGGGAGACCAGTTTACCATGGGAGTCCAGTTAACCATGGGAGACCAGGGTACCATGGATGTCCAGTTTACCATGGGAGTCCAGTTTACCAAGGATGTCTAGTTTACCATGGGAGTCCAGTTTACCATGGATGTCCAGTTTACCATGGAAGTCCAGTTTACCATGGAAGTCCAGTTCACCATGGGAGTCCAGTTTACCATGGGAGTCCAGTTTACCATGGGAGATCAGTTTACCATGGATGTCCAGTTTACCATGGGAGTCCAGTTTACCATGTGAGACCAGTTTACCATGGATGTCCAGTTTACTATGGGAGTCCAGATTACCATGGAAGTCCAGTTCACCATGGGAGTCCAATTTGCCATGGGAGTCAAGTTTACCATGGGAGACCAGTTTACCATGGATGTCCAGTTTACCATGGATGTCGAGTTTACCATGGGAGTCCAGTTTACCATGGGACACCAGTTTACCTTGGGAGACCAGTTTACCATGGAAGTCCAGTTCACCATGGGAGTCCAGTTTACCATGGGAGACCAGTTTACCATGGATGTACAGTTTACCATGGGAGTCCAGTTTACCATGGGAGTCCAGTTAACCATGGGAGACCAGTTTACCATGGGAGTCCATTTAACCATGGGAGACCAGTGTACCATGGCTATCCAGTTTACCATGGGAGTCCAGTTTACCATAGATGTCCAGTTTACCATGGATGTCTAGTTTACCATGGGAGTCCAGTTTACCATGGATGTCCAGTTTACCATGGAAGTCCAGTTTACCATGGATGTCCAGTTTACCATGGAAGTCCAGTTCACCATGGGAGTCCAGTTTACCATGGGAGTCCAGTTTACCATGGGAGATGAGTTTACCGTGGATGTCCAGTTTACCATGGGAGTCCAGTTTACCATGTGAGACCAGTTTACCATGGGAGTCTAGTTTACCATGGATGTCTAGTTTACCATGGGAGTCCAGTTTACCATGGATGTCCAGTTTACCATGGAAGTCCAGTTTACCATGGATGTCCAGTTTACCATGGATGTCCAGTTTACCATGGAAGTCCAGTTCACCATGGGAGTCCAGTTTACCATGGGAGTCCAGTTTACCATGGGAGATCAGTTTACCATGGATGTCCAGTTTACCATGGGAGTCCAGTTTACCATGTGAGACCAGTTTACCATGGATGTCCAGTTTACTATGGGAGTCCAGATTACCATGGAAGTCCAGTTCACCATGGGAGTCCAGTTTGCCATGGGAGTCCAGTTTACCATGGGAGACCAGTTTACCATGGATGTCCAGTTTACCATGGATGTCGAGTTTACCATGGGAGACCAGTTTACCATGGGAGACCAGTTTACCATGGAAGTCCAGTTCACCATGGGAGTCCAGTTTACCATGGGAGACCAGTTTACCATGGATGTCCAGTTTACCATGGGAGTCCAGTTTACCATGGATGTCCAGTTTACCATGGGAGTCCAGTTTTCCAATGATGTCCAGTTTATCATGGGAGTCCAGTTTACCATGGGAGTCCAGTTAACCATGGGAGACCAGGTTACCATGGGAGTCCATTTAACCATGGGAGACCAGTGTAAAATGGCTGTCCAGTTTACCATGGGAGTCCAGTTTACCATAGATGTCCAGTTTACCATGGATGTCTAGTTTACCATGGGAGTCCAATTTACCATGGATGTCCAGTTTACCATGGATGTCCAGTTTACCATTGAAGTCCAGTTCACCACGGGAGTCCAGTTTACCATGGGAGTCCAGTTTACCATGGGAGATCAGTTTACCATGGATGTCCAGTTTACCATGGGAGTCCAGTTCACCATGTGAGACCAGTTTACCATGGATGTCCAGTTTACCATGGGAGTCCACATTACCATGGAAGTCCAGTTCACCATGGGAGTCCAGTTTGCCATGGGAGTCCAGTTTACCATGGGAGACCAGTTTACCATGGATGTCCAGTTTACCATGGATGTCGAGTATACCATGGGAGACCAGTTTACAATGGGAGACCAGTTTACCATGGAAGTCCAGTTCACCATGGGAGTCCAGTTTACCATGGGAGTCCAGTTTACCATGGATGTCCAGTTTACCATGGATGTCCAGTTTACCATGGGAGTCCAGTTTACCATGGATGTCCAGTTTACCATGGATTTCCAGTTTACCATGGGAGTCCAGATTACCATGGAAGTCTAGTTCACCATGGGAGTCCAGTTTACCATGGGAGTCCAGTTTACCATGGATGTCCAGTTTACCATGGATGTCCAGTTTACCATGTGAGACCAGTTTACCATGGGAGTCCAGTTTACCATGGATGTCCAGTTTACCATAGATGTCCAGTTTACCATGGGAGTCCAGTTTACCATGTGAGACCAGTTTACCATGGGAGTCCAGTTTACCATGGATGTCCAGTTTACCATGGGAGACCAGTTTACCATAGGAGTCCAGTTTACCATGGGAGTCCAGTTTACCATGGGAGACCAGTTTACCATGGATGTCCAGTTAACCATGGGAGTCCAGTTTACCATGGATGTCCAGTTTATCATGGGAGACCAGTTTACCATGGATGTCCAGTTTACCATGGGAGTCCAGTTTACCATGGGAGTCCACTTTACCATGGGAGACCAGTTTACCCTGGATGTCCAGTTAACCATGGGAGTCCAGTTTACCATGGGAGTCCAGTTCACCATGGATGTCCAGTTTACCATGGGAGTCCAGTTTTCCAAGGATGTCCAGTTTACCATGGGAGTCCAGTTTACCATGGGAGTCCAGTTAACCATGGGAGACCAGTTTACTATGGGAGTCCAGTTAACCATGGGAGACCAGTGTACCATGGATGTCCAGTTTACCATGGGAGTCCAGTTTACCATGGATGTCTAGTTTACCATGGGAGTCCAGTTTACCATGGATGTCAAGTTTACCATGGAAGTCCAGATTACCATGGATGTCCAGTTTACCCTGGATGTCCAGTTAACCATGGGAGTCCAGTTTACCATGGGAGTCCAGTTCACCATGGATGTCCAGTTTACCATGGGAGTCCAGTTTTCCAAGGATGTCCAGTTTACCATGGGAGTCCAGTTTACCATGGGAGTCCAGTTAACCATGGGACACCAGTTTACCATGGGAGTCCATTTAACCATGGGAGACCAGTGTACCATGGCTATCCAGTTTACCATGGGAGTCCAGTTTACCATAGATGTCCAGTTTACCATGGATGTCTAGTTTACCATGGGAGTCCAGTTTACCATGGATGTCCAGTTTACCATGGATGTCCAGTTTACCATGGGAGTCCAGTTTACCATGGGAGTCCAGTTTACCATGGGAGATCAGTTTACCATGGATGTCCAGTTTACCATGGGAGTCCAGTTTACCATGTGAGACCAGTTTACCATGGGAGTCCAGTTTACCATGGATGTCTAGTTTACCATGGGAGTCCAGTTTACCATGGATGTCCAGTTTACCATGGAAGTCCAGTTTACCATGGATGTCCAGTTTACCATGGATGTCCAGTTTACCATGGAAGTCCAGTTCACCATGGGAGTCCAGTTTACCATGGGAGTCCAGTTTACCATGGGAGATCAGTTTACCATGGATGTCCAGTTTACCATGGGAGTCCAATTTACCATGTGAGACCAGTTTACCATGGATGTCCAGTTTACTATGGGAGTCCAGATTACCATGGAAGTCCAGTTCACCATGGGAGTCCAGTTTGCCATTGGAGTCCAGTTTACCATGGGAGACCAGTTTACCATGGATGTCCAGTTTACCATGGATGTCGAGTTTACCATGGGAGTCCAGTTTACCATGGGAGACCAGTTTACCATGGGAGACCAGTTTACCATGGAAGTCCAGTTCACCATGGGAGTCCAGTTTACCATGGGAGACCAGTTTACCATGGATGTCCAGTTTACCATGGGAGTCCAGTTTACCATGGGAGTCCAGTTTACCATGGATGTCCAGTTAACCATGGGAGTCCAGTTTACCATGGGAGTCCAGTTCACCATGGATGTCCAGTTTACCATGGGAGTCCAGTTTTCCAAGGATGTCCAGTTTATCATGGGAGTCCAGTTTACCATGGGAGTCCAGTTAACCATGGGAGACCAGTTTACCATGGGAGTCCATTTAACCATGGGAGACCAGTGTAAAATGGCTGTCCAGTTTACCATGGGAGTCCAGTTCACCATGGATGTCCAGTTTACCATGGGAGTCCAGTTTTCCAAGGATGTCAAGTTTACCATGGGAGTCCAGTTTACCATGGGAGACCAGTTTACCATGGAAGTCCAGTTTACCATGGATGTCCAGTTTACCATGGATGTCCAGTTTACCATAGGAGTCCAGTTTACCATGGGAGACCAGTTTACCATGGATGTCCAGTTAACCATGGGAGTCCAGTTTACCATGGATGTCCAGCTTACCATGGGAGACCAGTTTACCATGGATGTCCAGTTTACCATGGGAGTCCAGTGTACCATGGGAGTCCAGTTTACCATGGGAGACCAGTTTACCATGGATGTCCAGTTAACCATGGGAGTCCAGTTTTATCATGGGAGTCCAGTTCACCATGGATGTCCAGTTTACCATGGATGTCCAGTTTACCATGGATGTCCAGTTTACCATGGAAGTCCAGTTCACCATGGGAGTCCAGTTTACCATGGGAGTCCAGTTTACCATGGGAGATCAGTTTACCATGGATGTCCAGTTTACCATGGGAGTCCAGTTTACCATGTGAGACCAGTTTACCATGGGAGTCCAGTTTACCATGGATGTCTAGTTTACCATGGGAGTCCAGTTTACCATGGATGTCCAGTTTACCATGGATGTCCAGTTTACCATGGATGTCCAGTTTACCATGGAAGTCCAGTTCACCATGGGAGTCCAGTTTACCATGGGAGTCCAGTTTACCATGGGAGATCAGTTTACCATGGATGTCCAGTTTACCATGGGAGTCCAATTTACCATGTGAGACCAGTTTACCATGGATGTCCAGTTTACTATGGGAGTCCAGATTACCATGGAAGTCCAGTTCACCATGGGAGTCCAGTTTGCCATTGGAGTCCAGTTTACCATGGGAGACCAGTTTACCATGGATGTCCAGTTTACCATGGATGTCGAGTTTACCATGGGAGTCCAGTTTACCATGGGAGACCAGTTTACCATGGGAGACCAGTTTACCATGGAAGTCCAGTTCACCATGGGAGTCCAGTTTACCATGGGAGACCAGTTTACCATGGATGTCCAGTTTACCATGGGAGTCCAGTTTACCATGGGAGTCCAGTTTACCATGGATGTCCAGTTAACCATGGGAGTCCAGTTTACCATGGGAGTCCAGTTCACCATGGATGTCCAGTTTACCATGGGAGTCCAGTTTTCCAAGGATGTCCAGTTTATCATGGGAGTCCAGTTTACCATGGGAGTCCAGTTAACCATGGGAGACCAGTTTACCATGGGAGTCCATTTAACCATGGGAGACCAGTGTAAAATGGCTGTCCAGTTTACCATGGGAGTCCAGTTCACCATGGATGTCCAGTTTACCATGGGAGTCCAGTTTTCCAAGGATGTCAAGTTTACCATGGGAGTCCAGTTTACCATGGGAGACCAGTTTACCATGGAAGTCCAGTTCACCATGGGAGTCCAGTTTACCATGGAAGTCCAGTTTACCATGGATGTCCAGTTTACCATGAATGTCCAGTTTACCATAGGAGTCCAGTTTACCATGGGAGACCAGTTTACCATGGATGTCCAGTTAACCATGGGAGTCCAGTTTACCATGGATGTCCAGCTTACCATGGGAGACCAGTTTACCATGGATGTCGAGTTTACCATGGGAGTCCAGTTTACCATGGGAGACCAGTTTACCATGGGAGACCAGTTTACCATGGAAGTCCAGTTCACCATGGGAGTCCAGTTTACCATGGGAGACCAGTTTACCATGGATGTCCAGTTTACCATGGGAGTCCAGTTTACCATGGGAGTCCAGTTTACCATGGATGTCCAGTTAACCATGGGAGTCCAGTTTACCATGGGAGTCCAGTTCACCATGGATGTCCAGTTTACCATGGGAGTCCAGTTTTCCAAGGATGTCCAGTTTATCATGGGAGTCCAGTTTACCATGGGAGTCCAGTTAACCATGGGAGACCAGTTTACCATGGGAGTCCATTTAACCATGGGAGACCAGTGTAAAATGGCTGTCCAGTTTACCATGGGAGTCCAGTTCACCATGGATGTCCAGTTTACCATGGGAGTCCAGTTTTCCAAGGATGTCAAGTTTACCATGGGAGTCCAGTTTACCATGGGAGACCAGTTTACCATGGAAGTCCAGTTTACCATGGATGTCCAGTTTACCATGGATGTCCAGTTTACCATAGGAGTCCAGTTTACCATGGGAGACCAGTTTACCATGGATGTCCAGTTAACCATGGGAGTCCAGTTTACCATGGATGTCCAGCTTACCATGGGAGACCAGTTTACCATGGATGTCCAGTTTACCATGGGAGTCCAGTGTACCATGGGAGTCCAGTTTACCATGGGAGACCAGTTTACCATGGATGTCCAGTTAACCATGGGAGTCCAGTTTTATCATGGGAGTCCAGTTCACCATGGATGTCCAGTTTACCATGGATGTCCAGTTTACCATGGATGTCCAGTTTACCATGGAAGTCCAGTTCACCATGGGAGTCCAGTTTACCATGGGAGTCCAGTTTACCATGGGAGATCAGTTTACCATGGATGTCCAGTTTACCATGGGAGTCCAGTTTACCATGTGAGACCAGTTTACCATGGGAGTCCAGTTTACCATGGATGTCTAGTTTACCATGGGAGTCCAGTTTACCATGGATGTCCAGTTTACCATGGATGTCCAGTTTACCATGGATGTCCAGTTTACCATGGAAGTCCAGTTCACCATGGGAGTCCAGTTTACCATGGGAGTCCAGTTTACCATGGGAGATCAGTTTACCATGGATGTCCAGTTTACCATGGGAGTCCAATTTACCATGTGAGACCAGTTTACCATGGATGTCCAGTTTACTATGGGAGTCCAGATTACCATGGAAGTCCAGTTCACCATGGGAGTCCAGTTTGCCATTGGAGTCCAGTTTACCATGGGAGACCAGTTTACCATGGATGTCCAGTTTACCATGGATGTCGAGTTTACCATGGGAGTCCAGTTTACCATGGGAGACCAGTTTACCATGGGAGACCAGTTTACCATGGAAGTCCAGTTCACCATGGGAGTCCAGTTTACCATGGGAGACCAGTTTACCATGGATGTCCAGTTTACCATGGGAGTCCAGTTTACCATGGGAGTCCAGTTTACCATGGATGTCCAGTTAACCATGGGAGTCCAGTTTACCATGGGAGTCCAGTTCACCATGGATGTCCAGTTTACCATGGGAGTCCAGTTTTCCAAGGATGTCCAGTTTATCATGGGAGTCCAGTTTACCATGGGAGTCCAGTTAACCATGGGAGACCAGTTTACCATGGGAGTCCATTTAACCATGGGAGACCAGTGTAAAATGGCTGTCCAGTTTACCATGGGAGTCCAGTTCACCATGGATGTCCAGTTTACCATGGGAGTCCAGTTTTCCAAGGATGTCAAGTTTACCATGGGAGTCCAGTTTACCATGGGAGACCAGTTTACCATGGAAGTCCAGTTCACCATGGGAGTCCAGTTTACCATGGAAGTCCAGTTTACCATGGATGTCCAGTTTACCATGAATGTCCAGTTTACCATAGGAGTCCAGTTTACCATGGGAGACCAGTTTACCATGGATGTCCAGTTAACCATGGGAGTCCAGTTTACCATGGATGTCCAGCTTACCATGGGAGACCAGTTTACCATGGATGTCCAGTTTACCATGGGAGTCCAGTGTACCATGGGAGTCCAGTTTACCATGGGAGACCAGTTTACCATGGATGTCCAGTTAACCATGGGAGTCCAGTTTTATCATGGGAGTCCAGTTCACCATGGATGTCCAGTTTACCATGGGAGTCCAGTTTTCCAAGGATGTCCAGTTTACCATGGGAGTCCAGTTTACCATGGGAGTCCAGTTAACCATGGGAGACCAGTTTACCATGGGAGTCCAGTTAACCATGGGAGACCAGGGTACCATGGATGTCCAGTTTACCATGGGAGTCCAGTTTACCAAGGATGTCTAGTTTACCATGGGAGTCCAGTTTACCATGGATGTCCAGTTTACCATGGATGTCCAGTTTACCATGGAAGTCCAGTTCACCATGGGAGTCCAGTTTACCATGGGAGTACAGTTTACCATGGGAGATCAGTTTACCATGGATGTCCAGTTTACCATGGGAGTCCAGTTTACCATGTGAGACCAGTTTACCATGGATGTCCAGTTTACTATGGGAGTCCAGATTACCATGGAAGTCCAGTTCACCATGGGAGTCCAGTTTGCCATGGGAGTCAAGTTTACCATGGGAGACCAGTTTACCATGGATGTCCAGTTTACCATGGATGTCGAGTTTACGATGGGAGTCCAGTTTACCATGGGACACCAGTTTACCTTGGGAGACCAGTTTACCATGGAAGTCCAGTTCACCATGGGAGTCCAGTTTACCATGGGAGACCAGTTTACCATGGATGTCCAGTTTACCATGGGAGTCCAGTTTACCATGGGAGTCCAGTTAACCATGGGAGACCAGTTTACCATGGGAGTCCATTTAACCATGGGAGACCAGTGTACCATGGCTATCCAGTTTACCATGGGAGTCCAGTTTACCATAGATGTCCAGTTTACCATGGATGTCTAGTTTACCATGGTAGTCCAGTTTACCATGGATGTCCAGTTTACCATGGAAGTCCAGTTTACCATGGATGTCCAGTTTACCATGGAAGTCCAGTTCACCAATGGAGTCCAGTTTACCATGGGAGTCCAGTTTACCATGGGAGATGAGTTTACCATGGATGTCCAGTTTACCATGGGAGTCCAGTTTACCATGTGAGACCAGTTTACCATGGGAGTCCAGTTTACCATGGATGTCTAGTTTACCATGGGAGTCCAGTTTACCATGGATGTCCAGTTTACCATGGAAGTCCAGTTTACCATGGATGTCCAGTTTACCATGGAAGTCCAGTTCACCATGGGAGTCCAGTTTACCATGGGAGTCCAGTTTACCATGGGAGATCAGTTTACCATGGATGTCCAGTTTACCATGGGAGTCCAGTTTACCATGTGAGACCAGTTTACCATGGATGTCCAGTTTACTATGGGAGTACAGTTTACCATGGGAGATCAGTTTACCATGGATGTCCAGTTTACCATGGGAGTCCAGTTTACCATGTGAGACCAGTTTACCATGGATGTCCAGTTTACTATGGGAGTCCAGATTACCATGGAAGTCCAGTTCACCATGGGAGTCCAGTTTGCCATGGGAGTCAAGTTTACCATGGGAGACCAGTTTACCATGGATGTCCAGTTTACCATGGATGTCGAGTTTACCATGGGAGTCCAGTTTACCATGGGACACCAGTTTACCTTGGGAGACCAGTTTACCATGGAAGTCCAGTTCACCATGGGAGTCCAGTTTACCATGGGAGACCAGTTTACCATGGATGTCCAGTTTACCATGGGAGTCCAGTTTACCATGGGAGTCCAGTTAACCATGGGAGACCAGTTTACCATGGGAGTCCATTTAACCATGGGAGACCAGTGTACCATGGCTATCCAGTTTACCATGGGAGTCCAGTTTACCATAGATGTCCAGTTTACCATGGATGTCTAGTTTACCATGGTAGTCCAGTTTACCATGGATGTCCAGTTTACCATGGAAGTCCAGTTTACCATGGATGTCCAGTTTACCATGGAAGTCCAGTTCACCAATGGAGTCCAGTTTACCATGGGAGTCCAGTTTACCATGGGAGATGAGTTTACCATGGATGTCCAGTTTACCATGGGAGTCCAGTTTACCATGTGAGACCAGTTTACCATGGGAGTCCAGTTTACCATGGATGTCTAGTTTACCATGGGAGTCCAGTTTACCATGGATGTCCAGTTTACCATGGAAGTCCAGTTTACCATGGATGTCCAGTTTACCATGGAAGTCCAGTTCACCATGGGAGTCCAGTTTACCATGGGAGTCCAGTTTACCATGGGAGATCAGTTTACCATGGATGTCCAGTTTACCATGGGAGTCCAGTTTACCATGTGAGACCAGTTTACCATGGATGTCCAGTTTACTATGGGAGTCCAGATTACCATGGAAGTCCAGTTCACCATGGGAGTCCAGTTTGCCATGGGAGTCCAGTTTACCATGGGAGACCAGTTTACCATGGATGTCCAGTTTACCATGGGAGTCCAGTTTACCATGTGAGACCAGTTTACCATGGATGTCCAGTTTACTATGGGAGTCCAGATTACCATGGAAGTCCAGTTCACCATGGGAGTCCAGTTTGCCATGGGAGTCCAGTTTACCATGGGAGACCAGTTTACCATGGATGTCCAGTTTACCATGGATGTCGAGTTTACCATGGGAGTCCAGTTTACCATGGGAGACCAGTTTACCATGGGAGACCAGTTTACCATGGAAGTCCAGTTCACCATGGGAGTCCAGTTTACCATGGGAGACCAGTTTACCATGGATGTCCAGTTAACCATGGGAGTCCAGTTTACCATGGGAGTCCAGTTCACCATGGATGTCCAGTTTACCATGGGAGTCCAGTTTTCCAAGGATGTCCAGTTTATCATGGGAGTCCAGTTTACCATGGGAGTCCAGTTAACCATGGGAGACCAGGTTACCATGGGATTCCATTTAACCATGGGAGACCAGTGTAAAATGGCTGTCCAGTTTACCATGGGAGTCCAGTTTACCATAGATGTCCAGTTTACCATGGATGTCTAGTTTACCATGGGAGTTCAATTTACCATGGATGTCCAGTTTACCATGGATGTCCAGTTTACCATGGATGTCCAGTTTACCATTGAAGTCCAGTTCACCACGGGAGTCCAGTTTGCCATGGATGTCCAGTTTACCATGGGAGTCCACATTACCATGGAAGTCCAGTTCACCATGGGAGTCCAGTTTGCCATGGGAGTCCAGTTAACCATGGGAGACCAGGGTACCATGGATGTCCAGTTTACCATGGGAGTCCAGTTTACCAAGGATGTCTAGTTTACCATGGGAGTCCAGTTTACCATGGATGTCCAGTTTACTATGGAAGTCCAGTTTACCATGGATGTCCAGTTTACCATGGATGTCCAGTTTACCATGGAAGTCCAGTTCACCATGGGAGTCCAGTTTACCATGGGTGTACAGTTTACCATGGGAGATCAGTTTACCATGGATGTCCAGTTTACCATGGGAGTCCAGTTTACCATGTGAGACCAGTTTACCATGGGAGACCAGTTTACCATGGATGTCCAGTTAACCATGGGAGTCCAGTTTACCATGGATGTCCAGCTTACCATGGGAGACCAGTTTACCATGGATGTCCAGTTTACCATGGGAGTCCAGTGTACCATGGGAGTCCAGTTTACCATGGGAGACCAGTTTACCATGGATGTCCAGTTAACCATGGGAGTCCAGTTTTATCATGGGAGTCCAGTTCACCATGGATGTCCAGTTTACCATGGGAGTCCAGTTTTCCAAGGATGTCCAGTTTACCATGGGAGTCCAGTTTACCATGGGAGTCCAGTTTACCATGGGAGACCAGTTTACCATGGGAGTCCAGTTAACCATGGGAGACCAGGGTACCATGGATGTCCAGTTTACCATGGGAGTCCAGTTTACCAAGGATGTCTAGTTTACCATGGGAGTCCAGTTTACCATGGATGTCCAGTTTACCATGGAAGTCCAGTTTACCATGGAAGTCCAGTTCACCATGGGAGTCCAGTTTACCATGGGAGTCCAGTTTACCATGGGAGATCAGTTTACCATGGATGTCCAGTTTACCATGGGAGTCCAGTTTACCATGTGAGACCAGTTTACCATGGATGTCCAGTTTACTATGGGAGTCCAGATTACCATGGAAGTCCAGTTCACCATGGGAGTCCAATTTGCCATGGGAGTCAAGTTTACCATCGGAGACCAGTTTACCATGGATGTCCAGTTTACCATGGATGTCGAGTTTACCATGGGAGTCCAGTTTACCATGGGACACCAGTTTACCTTGGGAGACCAGTTTACCATGGAAGTCCAGTTCACCATGGGAGTCCAGTTTACCATGGGAGACCAGTTTACCATGGATGTACAGTTTACCATGGGAGTCCAGTTTACCATGGGAGTCCAGTTAACCATGGGAGACCAGTTTACCATGGGAGTCCATTTAACCATGGGAGACCAGTGTACCATGGCTATCCAGTTTACCATGGGAGTCCAGTTTACCATAGATGTCCAGTTTACCATGGATGTCTAGTTTACCATGGGAGTCCAGTTTACCATGGATGTCCAGTTTACCATGGAAGTCCAGTTTACCATGGATGTCCAGTTTACCATGGAAGTCCAGTTCACCATGGGAGTCCAGTTTACCATGGGAGTCCAGTTTACCATGGGAGATGAGTTTACCGTGGATGTCCAGTTTACCATGGGAGTCCAGTTTACCATGTGAGACCAGTTTACCATGGGAGTCTAGTTTACCATGGATGTCTAGTTTACCATGGGAGTCCAGTTTACCATGGATGTCCAGTTTACCATGGAAGTCCAGTTTACCATGGATGTCCAGTTTACCATGGATGTCCAGTTTACCATGGAAGTCCAGTTCACCATGGGAGTCCAGTTTACCATGGGAGTCCAGTTTACCATGGGAGATCAGTTTACCATGGATGTCCAGTTTACCATGGGAGTCCAGTTTACCATGTGAGACCAGTTTACCATGGATGTCCAGTTTACTATGGGAGTCCAGATTACCATGGAAGTCCAGTTCACCATGGGAGTCCAGTTTGCCATGGGAGTCCAGTTTACCATGGGAGACCAGTTTACCATGGATGTCCAGTTTACCATGGATGTCGAGTTTACCATGGGAGACCAGTTTACCATGGGAGACCAGTTTACCATGGAAGTCCAGTTCACCATGGGAGTCCAGTTTACCATGGGAGACCAGTTTACCATGGATGTCCAGTTTACCATGGGAGTCCAGTTTACCATGGATGTCCAGTTTACCATGGGAGTCCAGTTTTCCAATGATGTCCAGTTTATCATGGGAGTCCAGTTTACCATGGGAGTCCAGTTAACCATGGGAGACCAGGTTACCATGGGAGTCCATTTAACCATGGGAGACCAGTGTAAAATGGCTGTCCAGTTTACCATGGGAGTCCAGTTTACCATAGATGTCCAGTTTACCATGGATGTCTAGTTTACCATGGGAGTCCAATTTACCATGGATGTCCAGTTTACCATGGATGTCCAGTTTACCATTGAAGTCCAGTTCACCACGGGAGTCCAGTTTACCATGGGAGTCCAGTTTACCATGGGAGATCAGTTTACCATGGATGTCCAGTTTACCATGGGAGTCCAGTTCACCATGTGAGACCAGTTTACCATGGATGTCCAGTTTACCATGGGAGTCCACATTACCATGGAAGTCCAGTTCACCATGGGAGTCCAGTTTGCCATGGGAGTCCAGTTTACCATGGGAGACCAGTTTACCATGGATGTCCAGTTAACCATGGATGTCGAGTATACCATGGGAGACCAGTTTACAATGGGAGACCAGTTTACCATGGAAGTCCAGTTCACCATGGGAGTCCAGTTTACCATGGGAGTCCAGTTTACCATGGATGTCCAGTTTACCATGGATGTCCAGTTTACCATGGGAGTCCAGTTTACCATGGATGTCCAGTTTACCATGGATTTCCAGTTTACCATGGGAGTCCAGATTACCATGGAAGTCTAGTTCACCATGGGAGTCCAGTTTACCATGGGAGTCCAGTTTACCATGGATGTCCAGTTTACCATGGATGTCCAGTTTACCATGTGAGACCAGTTTACCATGGGAGTCCAGTTTACCATGGATGTCCAGTTTACCATAGATGTCCAGTTTACCATGGGAGTCCAGTTTACCATGTGAGACCAGTTTACCATGGGAGTCCAGTTTACCATGGATGTCCAGTTTACCATGGGAGACCAGTTTACCATAGGAGTCCAGTTTACCATGGGAGTCCAGTTTACCATGGGAGACCAGTTTACCATGGATGTCCAGTTAACCATGGGAGTCCAGTTTACCATGGATGTCCAGTTTATCATGGGAGACCAGTTTACCATGGATGTCCAGTTTACCATGGGAGTCCAGTTTACCATGGGAGTCCACTTTACCATGGGAGACCAGTTTACCCTGGATGTCCAGTTAACCATGGGAGTCCAGTTTACCATGGGAGTCCAGTTCACCATGGATGTCCAGTTTACCATGGGAGTCCAGTTTTCCAAGGATGTCCAGTTTACCATGGGAGTCCAGTTTACCATGGGAGTCCAGTTAACCATGGGAGACCAGTTTACTATGGGAGTCCAGTTAACCATGGGAGACCAGTGTACCATGGATGTCCAGTTTACCATGGGAGTCCAGTTTACCATGGATGTCTAGTTTACCATGGGAGTCCAGTTTACCATGGATGTCAAGTTTACCATGGAAGTCCAGATTACCATGGATGTCCAGTTTACCCTGGATGTCCAGTTAACCATGGGAGTCCAGTTTACCATGGGAGTCCAGTTCACCATGGATGTCCAGTTTACCATGGGAGTCCAGTTTTCCAAGGATGTCCAGTTTACCATGGGAGTCCAGTTTACCATGGGAGTCCAGTTAACCATGGGACACCAGTTTACCATGGGAGTCCATTTAACCATGGGAGACCAGTGTACCATGGCTATCCAGTTTACCATGGGAGTCCAGTTTACCATAGATGTCCAGTTTACCATGGATGTCTAGTTTACCATGGGAGTCCAGTTTACCATGGATGTCCAGTTTACCATGGATGTCCAGTTTACCATGGAAGTCCAGTTCACCATGGGAGTCCAGTTTACCATGGGAGTCCAGTTTACCATGGGAGATCAGTTTACCATGGATGTCCAGTTTACCATGGGAGTCCAGTTTACCATGTGAGACCAGTTTACCATGGGAGTCCAGTTTACCATGGATGTCTAGTTTACCATGGGAGTCCAGTTTACCATGGATGTCCAGTTTACCATGGAAGTCCAGTTTACCATGGATGTCCAGTTTACCATGGATGTCCAGTTTACCATGGAAGTCCAGTTCACCATGGGAGTCCAGTTTACCATGGAAGTCCAGTTTACCATGGGAGATCAGTTTACCATGGATGTCCAGTTTACCATGGGAGTCCAATTTACCATGTGAGACCAGTTTACCATGGATGTCCAGTTTACTATGGGAGTCCAGATTACCATGGAAGTCCAGTTCACCATGGGAGTCCAGTTTGCCATTGGAGTCCAGTTTACCATGGGAGACCAGTTTACCATGGATGTCCAGTTTACCATGGATGTCGAGTTTACCATGGGAGTCCAGTTTACCATGGGAGACCAGTTTACCATGGGAGACCAGTTTACCATGGAAGTCCAGTTCACCATGGGAGTCCAGTTTACCATGGGAGACCAGTTTACCATGGATGTCCAGTTTACCATGGGAGTCCAGTTTACCATGGGAGTCCAGTTTACCATGGATGTCCAGTTAACCATGGGAGTCCAGTTTACCATGGGAGTCCAGTTCACCATGGATGTCCAGTTTACCATGGGAGTCCAGTTTTCCAAGGATGTCCAGTTTATCATGGGAGTCCAGTTTACCATGGGAGTCCAGTTAACCATGGGAGACCAGTTTACCATGGGAGTCCATTTAACCATGGGAGACCAGTGTAAAATGGCTGTCCAGTTTACCATGGGAGTCCAGTTCACCATGGATGTCCAGTTTACCATGGGAGTCCAGTTTTCCAAGGATGTCAAGTTTACCATGGGAGTCCAGTTTACCATGGGAGACCAGTTTACCATGGAAGTCCAGTTCACCATGGGAGTCCAGTTTACCATGGAAGTCCAGTTTACCATGGATGTCCAGTTTACCATGGATGTCCAGTTTACCATAGGAGTCCAGTTTACCATGGGAGACCAGTTTACCATGGATGTCCAGTTAACCATGGGAGTCCAGTTTACCATGGATGTCCAGCTTACCATGGGAGACCAGTTTACCATGGATGTCCAGTTTACCATGGGAGTCCAGTGTACCATGGGAGTCCAGTTTACCATGGGAGACCAGTTTACCATGGATGTCCAGTTAACCATGGGAGTCCAGTTTTATCATGGGAGTCCAGTTCACCATGGATGTCCAGTTTACCATGGATGTCCAGTTTACCATGGATGTCCAGTTTACCATGGAAGTCCAGTTCACCATGGGAGTCCAGTTTACCATGGGAGTCCAGTTTACCATGGGAGATCAGTTTACCATGGATGTCCAGTTTACCATGGGAGTCCAGTTTACCATGTGAGACCAGTTTACCATGGGAGTCCAGTTTACCATGGATGTCTAGTTTACCATGGATGTCCAGTTTACCATGGATGTCCAGTTTACCATGGATGTCCAGTTTACCATGGAAGTCCAGTTCACCATGGGAGTCCAGTTTACCATGGGAGTCCAGTTTACCATGGGAGATCAGTTTACCATGGATGTCCAGTTTACCATGGGAGTCCAATTTACCATGTGAGACCAGTTTACCATGGATGTCCAGTTTACTATGGGAGTCCAGATTACCATGGAAGTCCAGTTCACCATGGGAGTCCAGTTTGCCATTGGAGTCCAGTTTACCATGGGAGACCAGTTTACCATGGATGTCCAGTTTACCATGGATGTCGAGTTTACCATGGGAGTCCAGTTTACCATGGGAGACCAGTTTACCATGGGAGACCAGTTTACCATGGAAGTCCAGTTCACCATGGGAGTCCAGTTTACCATGGGAGACCAGTTTACCATGGATGTCCAGTTTACCATGGGAGTCCAGTTTACCATGGGAGTCCAGTTTACCATGGATGTCCAGTTAACCATGGGAGTCCAGTTTACCATGGGAGTCCAGTTCACCATGGATGTCCAGTTTACCATGGGAGTCCAGTTTTCCAAGGATGTCCAGTTTATCATCGGAGTCCAGTTTACCATGGGAGTCCAGTTAACCATGGGAGACCAGTTTACCATGGGAGTCCATTTAACCATGGGAGACCAGTGTAAAATGGCTGTCCAGTTTACCATGGGAGTCCAGTTCACCATGGATGTCCAGTTTACCATGGGAGTCCAGTTTTCCAAGGATGTCAAGTTTACCATGGGAGTCCAGTTTACCATGGGAGACCAGTTTACCATGGAAGTCCAGTTCACCATGGGAGTCCAGTTTACCATGGAAGTCCAGTTTACCATGGATGTCCAGTTTACCATGGATGTCCAGTTTACCATAGGAGTCCAGTTTACCATGGGAGACCAGTTTACCATGGATGTCCAGTTAACCATGGGAGTCCAGTTTACCATGGATGTCCAGCTTACCATGGGAGACCAGTTTACCATGGATGTCCAGTTTACCATGGGAGTCCAGTGTACCATGGGAGTCCAGTTTACCATGGGAGACCAGTTTACCATGGATGTCCAGTTAACCATGGGAGTCCAGTTTTATCATGGGAGTCCAGTTCACCATGGATGTCCAGTTTACCATGGGAGTCCAGTTTTCCAAGGATGTCCAGTTTACCATGGGAGTCCAGTTTACCATGGGAGTCCAGTTAACCATGGGAGACCAGTTTACCATGGGAGTCCAGTTAACCATGGGAGACCAGGGTACCATGGATGTCCAGTTTACCATGGGAGTCCAGTTTACCAAGGATGTCTAGTTTACCATGGGAGTCCAGTTTACCATGGATGTCCAGTTTACCATGGATGTCCAGTTTACCATGGAAGTCCAGTTCACCATGGGAGTCCAGTTTACCATGGGAGTACAGTTTACCATGGGAGATCAGTTTACCATGGATGTCCAGTTTACCATGGGAGTCCAGTTTACCATGTGAGACCAGTTTACCATGGATGTCCAGTTTACTATGGGAGTCCAGATTACCATGGAAGTCCAGTTCACCATGGGAGTCCAGTTTGCCATGGGAGTCAAGTTTACCATGGGAGACCAGTTTACCATGGATGTCCAGTTTACCATGGATGTCGAGTTTACCATGGGAGTCCAGTTTACCATGGGACACCAGTTTACCTTGGGAGACCAGTTTACCATGGAAGTCCAGTTCACCATGGGAGTCCAGTTTACCATGGGAGACCAGTTTACCATGGATGTCCAGTTTACCATGGGAGTCCAGTTTACCATGGGAGTCCAGTTAACCATGGGAGACCAGTTTACCATGGGAGTCCATTTAACCATGGGAGACCAGTGTACCATGGCTATCCAGTTTACCATGGGAGTCCAGTTTACCATAGATGTCCAGTTTACCATGGATGTCTAGTTTACCATGGTAGTCCAGTTTACCATGGATGTCCAGTTTACCATGGAAGTCCAGTTTACCATGGATGTCCAGTTTACCATGGAAGTCCAGTTCACCAATGGAGTCCAGTTTACCATGGGAGTCCAGTTTACCATGGGAGATGAGTTTACCATGGATGTCCAGTTTACCATGGGAGTCCAGTTTACCATGTGAGACCAGTTTACCATGGGAGTCCAGTTTACCATGGATGTCTAGTTTACCATGGGAGTCCAGTTTACCATGGATGTCCAGTTTACCATGGAAGTCCAGTTTACCATGGATGTCCAGTTTACCATGGAAGTCCAGTTCACCATGGGAGTCCAGTTTACCATGGGAGTCCAGTTTACCATGGGAGATCAGTTTACCATGGATGTCCAGTTTACCATGGGAGTCCAGTTTACCATGTGAGACCAGTTTACCATGGATGTCCAGTTTACTATGGGAGTACAGTTTACCATGGGAGATCAGTTTACCATGGATGTCCAGTTTACCATGGGAGTCCAGTTTACCATGTGAGACCAGTTTACCATGGATGTCCAGTTTACTATGGGAGTCCAGATTACCATGGAAGTCCAGTTCACCATGGGAGTCCAGTTTGCCATGGGAGTCAAGTTTACCATGGGAGACCAGTTTACCATGGATGTCCAGTTTACCATGGATGTCGAGTTTACCATGGGAGTCCAGTTTACCATGGGACACCAGTTTACCTTGGGAGACCAGTTTACCATGGAAGTCCAGTTCACCATGGGAGTCCAGTTTACCATGGGAGACCAGTTTACCATGGATGTCCAGTTTACCATGGGAGTCCAGTTTACCATGGGAGTCCAGTTAACCATGGGAGACCAGTTTACCATGGGAGTCCATTTAACCATGGGAGACCAGTGTACCATGGCTATCCAGTTTACCATGGGAGTCCAGTTTACCATAGATGTCCAGTTTACCATGGATGTCTAGTTTACCATGGTAGTCCAGTTTACCATGGATGTCCAGTTTACCATGGAAGTCCAGTTTACCATGGATGTCCAGTTTACCATGGAAGTCCAGTTCACCAATGGAGTCCAGTTTACCATGGGAGTCCAGTTTACCATGGGAGATGAGTTTACCATGGATGTCCAGTTTACCATGGGAGTCCAGTTTACCATGTGAGACCAGTTTACCATGGGAGTCCAGTTTACCATGGATGTCTAGTTTACCATGGGAGTCCAGTTTACCATGGATGTCCAGTTTACCATGGAAGTCCAGTTTACCATGGATGTCCAGTTTACCATGGAAGTCCAGTTCACCATGGGAGTCCAGTTTACCATGGGAGTCCAGTTTACCATGGGAGATCAGTTTACCATGGATGTCCAGTTTACCATGGGAGTCCAGTTTACCATGTGAGACCAGTTTACCATGGATGTCCAGTTTACTATGGGAGTCCAGATTACCATGGAAGTCCAGTTCACCATGGGAGTCCAGTTTGCCATGGGAGTCCAGTTTACCATGGGAGACCAGTTTACCATGGATGTCCAGTTTACCATGGGAGTCCAGTTTACCATGTGAGACCAGTTTACCATGGATGTCCAGTTTACTATGGGAGTCCAGATTACCATGGAAGTCCAGTTCACCATGGGAGTCCAGTTTGCCATGGGAGTCCAGTTTACCATGGGAGACCAGTTTACCATGGATGTCCAGTTTACCATGGATGTCGAGTTTACCATGGGAGTCCAGTTTACCATGGGAGACCAGTTTACCATGGGAGACCAGTTTACCATGGAAGTCCAGTTCACCATGGGAGTCCAGTTTACCATGGGAGACCAGTTTACCATGGATGTCCAGTTAACCATGGGAGTCCAGTTTACCATGGGAGTCCAGTTCACCATGGATGTCCAGTTTACCATGGGAGACCAGGTTACCATGGGATTCCATTTAACCATGGGAGACCAGTGTAAAATGGCTGTCCAGTTTACCATGGGAGTCCAGTTTACCATAGATGTCCAGTTTACCATGGATGTCTAGTTTACCATGGGAGTTCAATTTACCATGGATGTCCAGTTTACCATGGATGTCCAGTTTACCATGGATGTCCAGTTTACCATTGAAGTCCAGTTCACCACGGGAGTCCAGTTTACCATGGATGTCCAGTTTACCATGGGAGTCCACATTACCATGGAAGTCCAGTTCACCATGGGAGTCCAGTTTGCCATGGGAGTCCAGTTAACCATGGGAGACCAGGGTACCATGGATGTCCAGTTTACCATGGGAGTCCAGTTTACCAAGGATGTCTAGTTTACCATGGGAGTCCAGTTTACCATGGATGTCCAGTTTACTATGGAAGTCCAGTTTACCATGGATGTCCAGTTTACCATGGATGTCCAGTTTACCATGGAAGTCCAGTTCACCATGGGAGTCCAGTTTACCATGGGAGTACAGTTTACCATGGGAGATCAGTTTACCATGGATGTCCAGTTTACCATGGGAGTCCAGTTTACCATGTGAGACCAGTTTACCATGGATGTCCAGTTTACTATGGGAGTCCAGATTACCATGGAAGTCCAGTTCACCATGGGAGTCCAGTTTGCCATGGGAGTCAAGTTTACCATGGGAGACCAGTTTACCATGGATGTCCAGTTTACCATGGATGTCGAGTTTACCATGGGAGTCCAGTTTACCATGGGACACCAGTTTACCTTGGGAGACCAGTTTACCATGGAAGTCCAGTTCACCATGGGAGTCCAGTTTACCATGGGAGACCAGTTTACCATGGATGTCCAGTTTACCATGGGAGTCCAGTTTACCATGGGTGTCCAGTTAACCATGGGAGACCAGTTTACCATGGGAGTCCATTTAACCATGGGAGACCAGTGTACCATGGCTATCCAGTTTACCATGGGAGTCCAGTTTACCATAGATGTCCAGTTTACCATGGATGTCTAGTTTACCATGGGAGTCCAGTTTACCATGGATGTCCAGTTTACCATGGAAGTCCAGTTTACCATGGATGTCCAGTTTACCATGGAAGTCCAGTTCACCAATGGAGTCCAGTTTACCATGGGAGTCCAGTTTACCATGGGAGATGAGTTTACCATGGATGTCCAGTTTACCATGGGAGTCCAGTTTACCATGTGAGACCAGTTTACCATGGGAGTCCAGTTTACCATGGATGTCTAGTTTACCATGGGAGTCCAGTTTACCATGGATGTCCAGTTTACCATGGAAGTCCAGTTTACCATGGATGTCCAGTTTACCATGGAAGTCCAGTTCACCATGGGAGTCCAGTTTACCATGGGAGTCCAGTTTACCATGGATGTCCAGTTTACCATGGGAGTCCGGTTTACCATGTGAGACCAGTTTACCATGGATGTCCAGTTAACCATGGGAGTCCAGTTTACCATGGATGTCCAGTTTATCATGGGAGACCAGTTTACCATGGATGTCCAGTTTACCATGGGAGTCCAGTTTACCATGGGAGTCCAGTTTACCATGGGAGACCAGTTTACCCTGGATGTCCAGTTAACCATGGGAGTCCAGTTTACCATGGGAGTCCAGTTCACCATGGATGTCCAGTTTACCATGGGAGTCCAGTTTTCCAAGGATGTCCAGTTTACCATGGGAGTCCAGTTTACCATGGGAGTCCAGTTAACCATGGGAGACCAGTTTACTATGGGAGTCCAGTTAACCATGGGAGACCAGTGTACCATGGATGTCCAGTTTACCATGGGAGTCCAGTTTACTATGGATGTCTAGTTTACCATGGGAGTCCAGTTTACCATGGATGTCAAGTTTACCATGGAAGTCCAGTTTACCATGGATGTCCAGTTTATCCTGGATGTCCAGTTAACCATGGGAGTCCAGTTTACCATGGGAGTCCAGTTCACCATGGATGTCCAGTTTACCATGGGAGTCCAGTTTTCCAAGGATGTCCAGTTTACCATGGGAGTCCAGTTTACCATGGGAGTCCAGTTAACCATGGGACACCAGTTTACCATGGGAGTCCATTTAACCATGGGAGACCAGTGTACCATGGCTATCCAGTTTACCATGGGAGTCCAGTTTACCATAGATGTCCAGTTTACCGTGGATGTCCAGTTTACCATGGGAGTCCAGTTTACCATGTGAGACCAGTTTACCATGGGAGTCTAGTTTACCATGGATGTCTAGTTTACCATGGGAGTCCAGTTTACCATGGATGTCCAGTTTACCATGGAAGTCCAGTTTACCATGGATGTCCAGTTTACCATGGATGTCCAGTTTACCATGGAAGTCCAGTTCACCATGGGAGTCCAGTTTACCATGGGAGTCCAGTTTACCATGGGAGATCAGTTTACCATGGATGTCCAGTTTACCATGGGAGTCCAGTTTACCATGTGAGACCAGTTTACCATGGATGTCCAGTTTACTATGGGAGTCCAGATTACCATGGAAGTCCAGTTCACCATGGGAGTCCAGTTTGCCATGGGAGTCCAGTTTACCATGGGAGACCAGTTTACCATGGATGTCCAGTTTACCATGGATGTCGAGTTTACCATGGGAGACCAGTTTACCATGGGAGACCAGTTTACCATGGAAGTCCAGTTCACCATGGGAGTCCAGTTTACCATGGGAGACCAGTTTACCATGGATGTCCAGTTTACCATGGGAGTCCAGTTTACCATGGATGTCCAGTTTACCATGGGAGTCCAGTTTTCCAATGATGTCCAGTTTATCATGGGAGTCCAGTTTACCATGGGAGTCCAGTTAACCATGGGAGACCAGGTTACCATGGGAGTCCATTTAACCATGGGAGACCAGTGTAAAATGGCTGTCCAGTTTACCATGGGAGTCCAGTTTACCATAGATGTCCAGTTTACCATGGATGTCTAGTTTACCATGGGAGTCCAATTTACCATGGATGTCCAGTTTACCATGGATGTCCAGTTTACCATTGAAGTCCAGTTCACCACGGGAGTCCAGTTTACCATGGGAGTCCAGTTTACCATGGGAGATCAGTTTACCATGGATGTCCAGTTTACCATGGGAGTCCAGTTCACCATGTGAGACCAGTTTACCATGGATGTACAGTTTACCATGGGAGTCCACATTACCATGGAAGTCCAGTTCACCATGGGAGTCCAGTTTGCCATGGGAGTCCAGTTTACCATGGGAGACCAGTTTACCATGGATGTCCAGTTTACCATGGATGTCGAGTATACCATGGGAGACCAGTTTACAATGGGAGACCAGTTTACCATGGAAGTCCATTTAACCATGGGAGACCAGTGTAAAATGGCTGTCCAGTTTACCATGGGAGTCCAGTTTACCATAGATGTCCAGTTTACCATGGATGTCTAGTTTACCATGGGAGTCCAATTTACCATGGATGTCCAGTTTACCATGGATGTCCAGTTTACCATTGAAGTCCAGTTCACCACGGGAGTCCAGTTTACCATGGGAGTCCAGTTTACCATGGGAGATCAGTTTACCATGGATGTCCAGTTTACCATGGGAGTCCAGTTCACCATGTGAGACCAGTTTACCATGGATGTCCAGTTTACCATGGGAGTCCACATTACCATGGAAGTCCAGTTCACCATGGGAGTCCAGTTTGCCATGGGAGTCCAGTTTACCATGGGAGACCAGTTTACCATGGATGTCCAGTTTACCATGGATGTCGAGTATACCATGGGAGACCAGTTTACAATGGGAGACCAGTTTACCATGGAAGTCCAGTTCACCATGGGAGTCCAGTTTACCATGGGAGTCCAGTTTACCATGGATGTCCAGTTTACCATGGATGTCCAGTTTACCATGGGAGTCCAGTTTACCATGGATGTCCAGTTTACCATGGATTTCCAGTTTACCATGGGAGTCCAGATTACCATGGAAGTCTAGTTCACCATGGGAGTCCAGTTTACCATGGGAGTCCAGTTTACCATGGATGTCCAGTTTACCATGGATGTCCAGTTTACCATGTGAGACCAGTTTACCATGGGAGTCCAGTTTACCATGGATGTCCAGTTTACCATAGATGTCCAGTTTACCATGGGAGTCCAGTTTACCATGTGAGACCAGTTTACCATGGGAGTCCAGTTTACCATGGATGTCCAGTTTACCATGGGAGACCAGTTTACCATAGGAGTCCAGTTTACCATGGGAGTCCAGTTTACCATGGGAGACCAGTTTACCATGGATGTCCAGTTAACCATGGGAGTCCAGTTTACCATGGATGTCCAGTTTATCATGGGAGACCAGTTTACCATGGATGTCCAGTTTACCATGGGAGTCCAGTTTACCATGGGAGTCCACTTTACCATGGGAGACCAGTTTACCCTGGATGTCCAGTTAACCATGGGAGTCCAGTTTACCATGGGAGTCCAGTTCACCATGGATGTCCAGTTTACCATGGGAGTCCAGTTTTCCAAGGATGTCCAGTTTACCATGGGAGTCCAGTTTACCATGGGAGTCCAGTTAACCATGGGAGACCAGTTTACTATGGGAGTCCAGTTAACCATGGGAGACCAGTGTACCATGGATGTCCAGTTTACCATGGGAGTCCAGTTTACCATGGATGTCTAGTTTACCATGGGAGTCCAGTTTACCATGGATGTCAAGTTTACCATGGAAGTCCAGATTACCATGGATGTCCAGTTTACCCTGGATGTCCAGTTAACCATGGGAGTCCAGTTTACCATGGGAGTCCAGTTCACCATGGATGTCCAGTTTACCATGGGAGTCCAGTTTTCCAAGGATGTCCAGTTTACCATGGGAGTCCAGTTTACCATGGGAGTCCAGTTAACCATGGGACACCAGTTTACCATGGGAGTCCATTTAACCATGGGAGACCAGTGTACCATGGCTATCCAGTTTACCATGGGAGTCCAGTTTACCATAGATGTCCAGTTTACCATGGATGTCTAGTTTACCATGGGAGTCCAGTTTACCATGGATGTCCAGTTTACCATGGATGTCCAGTTTACCATGGAAGTCCAGTTCACCATGGGAGTCCAGTTTACCATGGGAGTCCAGTTTACCATGGGAGATCAGTTTACCATGGATGTCCAGTTTACCATGGGAGTCCAGTTTACCATGTGAGACCAGTTTACCATGGGAGTCCAGTTTACCATGGATGTCTAGTTTACCATGGGAGTCCAGTTTACCATGGATGTCCAGTTTACCATGGAAGTCCAGTTTACCATGGATGTCCATTTTACCATGGATGTCCAGTTTACCATGGAAGTCCAGTTCACCATGGGAGTCCAGTTTACCATGGGAGTCCAGTTTACCATGGGAGATCAGTTTACCATGGATGTCCAGTTTACCATGGGAGTCCAATTTACCATGTGAGACCAGTTTACCATGGATGTCCAGTTTACTATGGGAGTCCAGATTACCATGGAAGTCCAGTTCACCATGGGAGTCCAGTTTGCCATTGGAGTCCAGTTTACCATGGGAGACCAGTTTACCATGGATGTCCAGTTTACCATGGATGTCGAGTTTACCATGGGAGTCCAGTTTACCATGGGAGACCAGTTTACCATGGGAGACCAGTTTACCATGGAAGTCCAGTTCACCATGGGAGTCCAGTTTACCATGGGAGACCAGTTTACCATGGATGTCCAGTTTACCATGGGAGTCCAGTTTACCATGGGAGTCCAGTTTACCATGGATGTCCAGTTAACCATGGGAGTCCAGTTTACCATGGGAGTCCAGTTCACCATGGATGTCCAGTTTACCATGGGAGTCCAGTTTTCCAAGGATGTCCAGTTTATCATGGGAGTCCAGTTTACCATGGGAGTCCAGTTAACCATGGGAGACCAGTTTACCATGGGAGTCCATTTAACCATGGGAGACCAGTGTAAAATGGCTGTCCAGTTTACCATGGGAGTCCAGTTCACCATGGATGTCCAGTTTACCATGGGAGTCCAGTTTTCCAAGGATGTCAAGTTTACCATGGGAGTCCAGTTTACCATGGGAGACCAGTTTACCATGGAAGTCCAGTTCACCATGGGAGTCCAGTTTACCATGGAAGTCCAGTTTACCATGGATGTCCAGTTTACCATGGATGTCCAGTTTACCATAGGAGTCCAGTTTACCATGGGAGACCAGTTTACCATGGATGTCCAGTTAACCATGGGAGTCCAGTTTACCATGGATGTCCAGCTTACCATGGGAGACCAGTTTACCATGGATGTCCAGTTTACCATGGGAGTCCAGTGTACCATGGGAGTCCAGTTTACCATGGGAGACCAGTTTACCATGGATGTCCAGTTAACCATGGGAGTCCAGTTTTATCATGGGAGTCCAGTTCACCATGGATGTCCAGTTTACCATGGATGTCCAGTTTACCATGGATGTCCAGTTTACCATGGAAGTCCAGTTCACCATGGGAGTCCAGTTTACCATGGGAGTCCAGTTTACCATGGGAGATCAGTTTACCATGGATGTCCAGTTTACCATGGGAGTCCAGTTTACCATGTGAGACCAGTTTACCATGGGAGTCCAGTTTACCATGGATGTCTAGTTTACCATGGGAGTCCAGTTTACCATGGATGTCCACTTTACCATGGATGTCCAGTTTACCATGGATGTCCAGTTTACCATGGAAGTCCAGTTCACCATGGGAGTCCAGTTTACCATGGGAGTCCAGTTTACCATGGGAGATCAGTTTACCATGGATGTCCAGTTTACCATGGGAGTCCAATTTACCATGTGAGACCAGTTTACCATGGATGTCCAGTTTACTATGGGAGTCCAGATTACCATGGAAGTCCAGTTCACCATGGGAGTCCAGTTTGCCATTGGAGTCCAGTTTACCATGGGAGACCAGTTTACCATGGATGTCCAGTTTACCATGGATGTCGAGTTTACCATGGGAGTCCAGTTTACCATGGGAGACCAGTTTACCATGGGAGACCAGTTTACCATGGAAGTCCAGTTCACCATGGGAGTCCAGTTTACCATGGGAGACCAGTTTACCATGGATGTCCAGTTTACCATGGGAGTCCAGTTTACCATGGGAGTCCAGTTTACCATGGATGTCCAGTTAACCATGGGAGTCCAGTTTACCATGGGAGTCCAGTTCACCATGGATGTCCAGTTTACCATGGGAGTCCAGTTTTCCAAGGATGTCCAGTTTATCATGGGAGTCCAGTTTACCATGGGAGTCCAGTTAACCATGGGAGACCAGTTTACCATGGGAGTCCATTTAACCATGGGAGACCAGTGTAAAATGGCTGTCCAGTTTACCATGGGAGTCCAGTTCACCATGGATGTCCAGTTTACCATGGGAGTCCAGTTTTCCAAGGATGTCAAGTTTACCATGGGAGTCCAGTTTACCATGGGAGACCAGTTTACCATGGAAGTCCAGTTCACCATGGGAGTCCAGTTTACCATGGAAGTCCAGTTTACCATGGATGTCCAGTTTACCATGGATGTCCAGTTTACCATAGGAGTCCAGTTTACCATGGGAGACCAGTTTACCATGGATGTCCAGTTAACCATGGGAGTCCAGTTTACCATGGATGTCCAGCTTACCATGGGAGACCAGTTTACCATGGATGTCCAGTTTACCATGGGAGTCCAGTGTACCATGGGAGTCCAGTTTACCATGGGAGACCAGTTTACCATGGATGTCCAGTTAACCATGGGAGTCCAGTTTTATCATGGGAGTCCAGTTCACCATGGATGTCCAGTTTACCATGGGAGTCCAGTTTTCCAAGGATGTCCAGTTTACCATGGGAGTCCAGTTTACCATGGGAGTCCAGTTAACCATGGGAGACCAGTTTACCATGGGAGTCCAGTTAACCATGGGAGACCAGGGTACCATGGATGTCCAGTTTACCATGGGAGTCCAGTTTACCAAGGATGTCTAGTTTACCATGGGAGTCCAGTTTACCATGGATGTCCAGTTTACCATGGATGTCCAGTTTACCATGGAAGTCCAGTTCACCATGGGAGTCCAGTTTACCATGGGAGTACAGTTTACCATGGGAGATCAGTTTACCATGGATGTCCAGTTTACCATGGGAGTCCAGTTTACCATGTGAGACCAGTTTACCATGGATGTCCAGTTTACTATGGGAGTCCAGATTACCATGGAAGTCCAGTTCACCATGGGAGTCCAGTTTGCCATGGGAGTCAAGTTTACCATGGGAGACCAGTTTACCATGGATGTCCAGTTTACCATGGATGTCGAGTTTACCATGGGAGTCCAGTTTACCATGGGACACCAGTTTACCTTGGGAGACCAGTTTACCATGGAAGTCCAGTTCACCATGGGAGTCCAGTTTACCATGGGAGACCAGTTTACCATGGATGTCCAGTTTACCATGGGAGTCCAGTTTACCATGGGAGTCCAGTTAACCATGGGAGACCAGTTTACCATGGGAGTCCATTTAACCATGGGAGACCAGTGTACCATGGCTATCCAGTTTACCATGGGAGTCCAGTTTACCATAGATGTCCAGTTTACCATGGATGTCTAGTTTACCATGGTAGTCCAGTTTACCATGGATGTCCAGTTTACCATGGAAGTCCAGTTTACCATGGATGTCCAGTTTACCATGGAAGTCCAGTTCACCAATGGAGTCCAGTTTACCATGGGAGTCCAGTTTACCATGGGAGATGAGTTTACCATGGATGTCCAGTTTACCATGGGAGTCCAGTTTACCATGTGAGACCAGTTTACCATGGGAGTCCAGTTTACCATGGATGTCTAGTTTACCATGGGAGTCCAGTTTACCATGGATGTCCAGTTTACCATGGAAGTCCAGTTTACCATGGATGTCCAGTTTACCATGGAAGTCCAGTTCACCATGGGAGTCCAGTTTACCATGGGAGTCCAGTTTACCATGGGAGATCAGTTTACCATGGATGTCCAGTTTACCATGGGAGTCCAGTTTACCATGTGAGACCAGTTTACCATGGATGTCCAGTTTACTATGGGAGTACAGTTTACCATGGGAGATCAGTTTACCATGGATGTCCAGTTTACCATGGGAGTCCAGTTTACCATGTGAGACCAGTTTACCATGGATGTCCAGTTTACTATGGGAGTCCAGATTACCATGGAAGTCCAGTTCACCATGGGAGTCCAGTTTGCCATGGGAGTCAAGTTTACCATGGGAGACCAGTTTACCATGGATGTCCAGTTTACCATGGATGTCGAGTTTACCATGGGAGTCCAGTTTACCATGGGACACCAGTTTACCTTGGGAGACCAGTTTACCATGGAAGTCCAGTTCACCATGGGAGTCCAGTTTACCATGGGAGACCAGTTTACCATGGATGTCCAGTTTACCATGGGAGTCCAGTTTACCATGGGAGTCCAGTTAACCATGGGAGACCAGTTTACCATGGGAGTCCATTTAACCATGGGAGACCAGTGTACCATGGCTATCCAGTTTACCATGGGAGTCCAGTTTACCATAGATGTCCAGTTTACCATGGATGTCTAGTTTACCATGGTAGTCCAGTTTACCATGGATGTCCAGTTTACCATGGAAGTCCAGTTTACCATGGATGTCCAGTTTACCATGGAAGTCCAGTTCACCAATGGAGTCCAGTTTACCATGGGAGTCCAGTTTACCATGGGAGATGAGTTTACCATGGATGTCCAGTTTACCATGGGAGTCCAGTTTACCATGTGAGACCAGTTTACCATGGGAGTCCAGTTTACCATGGATGTCTAGTTTACCATGGGAGTCCAGTTTACCATGGATGTCCAGTTTACCATGGAAGTCCAGTTTACCATGGATGTCCAGTTTACCATGGAAGTCCAGTTCACCATGGGAGTCCAGTTTACCATGGGAGTCCAGTTTACCATGGGAGATCAGTTTACCATGGATGTCCAGTTTACCATGGGAGTCCAGTTTACCATGTGAGACCAGTTTACCATGGATGTCCAGTTTACTATGGGAGTCCAGATTACCATGGAAGTCCAGTTCCCCATGGGAGTCCAGTTTGCCATGGGAGTCCAGTTTACCATGGGAGACCAGTTTACCATGGATGTCCAGTTTACCATGGGAGTCCAGTTTACCATGTGAGACCAGTTTACCATGGATGTCCAGTTTACTATGGGAGTCCAGATTACCATGGAAGTCCAGTTCACCATGGGAGTCCAGTTTGCCATGGGAGTCCAGTTTACCATGGGAGACCAGTTTACCATGGATGTCCAGTTTACCATGGATGTCGAGTTTGCCATGGGAGTCCAGTTTACCATGGGAGACCAGTTTACCATGGGAGACCAGTTTACCATGGAAGTCCAGTTCACCATGGGAGTCCAGTTTACCATGGGAGACCAGTTTACCATGGATGTCCAGTTAACCATGGGAGTCCAGTTTACCATGGGAGTCCAGTTCACCATGGATGTCCAGTTTACCATGGGAGTCCAGTTTTCCAAGGATGTCCAGTTTATCATGGGAGTCCAGTTTACCATGGGAGTCCAGTTAACCATGGGAGACCAGGTTACCATGGGATTCCATTTAACCATGGGAGACCAGTGTAAAATGGCTGTCCAGTTTACCATGGGAGTCCAGTTTACCATAGATGTCCAGTTTACCATGGATGTCTAGTTTACCATGGGAGTTCAATTTACCATGGATGTCCAGTTTACCATGGATGTCCAGTTTACCATGAATGTCCAGTTTACCATTGAAGTCCAGTTCACCACGGGAGTCCAGTTTACCATGGATGTCCAGTTTACCATGGGAGTCCACATTACCATGGAAGTCCAGTTCACCATGGGAGTCCAGTTTGCCATGGGAGTCCAGTTAACCATGGGAGACCAGGGTACCATGGATGTCCAGTTTACCATGGGAGTCCAGTTTACCAAGGATGTCTAGTTTACCATGGGAGTCCAGTTTACCATGGATGTCCAGTTTACTATGGAAGTCCAGTTTACCATGGATGTCCAGTTTACCATGGATGTCCAGTTTACCATGGAAGTCCAGTTCACCATGGGAGTCCAGTTTACCATGGGAGTACAGTTTACCATGGGAGATCAGTTTACCATGGATGTCCAGTTTACCATGGGAGTCCAGTTTACCATGTGAGACCAGTTTACCATGGATGTCCAGTTTACTATGGGAGTCCAGATTACCATGGAAGTCCAGTTCACCATGGGAGTCCAGTTTGCCATGGGAGTCAAGTTTACCATGGGAGACCAGTTTACCATGGATGTCCAGTTTACCATGGATGTCAAGTTTACCATGGGAGTCCAGTTTACCATGGGACACCAGTTTACCTTGGGAGACCAGTTTACCATGGAAGTCCAGTTCACCATGGGAGTCCAGTTTACCATGGGAGACCAGTTTACCATGGATGTCCAGTTTACCATGGGAGTCCAGTTTACCATGGGTGTCCAGTTAACCATGGGAGACCAGTTTACCATGGGAGTCCATTTAACCATGGGAGACCAGTGTACCATGGCTATCCAGTTTACCATGGGAGTCCAGTTTACCATAGATGTCCAGTTTACCATGGATGTCTAGTTTACCATGGGAGTCCAGTTTACCATGGATGTCCAGTTTACCATGGAAGTCCAGTTTACCATGGATGTCCAGTTTACCATGGAAGTCCAGTTCACCAATGGAGTCCAGTTTACCATGGGAGTCCAGTTTACCATGGGAGATGAGTTTACCATGGATGTCCAGTTTACCATGGGAGTCCAGTTTACCATGTGAGACCAGTTTACCATGGGAGTCCAGTTTACCATGGATGTCTAGTTTACCATGGGAGTCCAGTTTACCATGGATGTCCAGTTTACCATGGAAGTCCAGTTTACCATGGATGTCCAGTTTACCATGGAAGTCCAGTTCACCATGGGAGTCCAGTTTACCATGGGAGTCCAGTTTACCATGGGAGATCAGTTTACCATGGATGTCCAGTTTACCATGGGAGTCCGGTTTACCATGTGAGACCAGTTTACCATGGATGTCCAGTTAACCATGGGAGTCCAGTTTACCATGGATGTCCAGTTTATCATGGGAGACCAGTTTACCATGGATGTCCAGTTTACCATGGGAGTCCAGTTTACCATGGGAGTCCAGTTTACCATGGGAGACCAGTTTACCCTGGATGTCCAGTTAACCATGGGAGTCCAGTTTACCATGGGAGTCCAGTTCACCATGGATGTCCAGTTTACCATGGGAGTCCAGTTTTCCAAGGATGTCCAGTTTACCATGGGAGTCCAGTTTACCATGGGAGTCCAGTTAACCATGGGAGACCAGTTTACTATGGGAGTCCAGTTAACCATGGGAGACCAGTGTACCATGGATGTCCAGTTTACCATGGGAGTCCAGTTTACTATGGATGTCTAGTTTACCATGGGAGTCCAGTTTACCATGGATGTCAAGTTTACCATGGAAGTCCAGTTTACCATGGATGTCCAGTTTATCCTGGATGTCCAGTTAACCATGGGAGTCCAGTTTACCATGGGAGTCCAGTTCACCATGGATGTCCAGTTTACCATGGGAGTCCAGTTTTCCAAGGATGTCCAGTTTACCATGGGAGTCCAGTTTACCATGGGAGTCCAGTTAACCATGGGACACCAGTTTACCATGGGAGTCCATTTAACCATGGGAGACCAGTGTACCATGGCTATCCAGTTTACCATGGGAGTCCAGTTTACCATAGATGTCCAGTTTACCATGGATGTCTAGTTTACCATGGGAGTCCAGTTTACCATGGATGTCCAGTTTACCATGGATGTCCAGTTTACCATGGAAGTCCAGTTCACCATGGGAGTCCAGTTTACTATGGGAGTCCAGTTTACCATGGGAGATCAGTTTACCATGGATGTCCAGTTTACCATGGGAGTCCAGTTTACCATGTGAGACCAGTTTACCATGGGAGTCCAGTTTACCATGGATGTCTAGTTTACCATGGGAGTCCAGTTTACCATGGATGTCCAGTTTACCATGGAAGTCCAGTTTACCATGGATGTCCAGTTTACCATGGATGTCCAGTTTACCATGGAAGTCCAGTTCACCATGGGAGTCCAGTTTACCATGGGAGTCCAGTTTACCATGGGAGATCAGTTTACCATGGATGTCCAGTTTACCATGGGAGTCCAGTTTACCATGTGAGACCAGTTTACCATGGATGTCCAGTTTACTATGGGAGTCCAGATTACCATGGAAGTCCAGTTCACCATGGGAGTCCAGTTTGCCATTGGAGTCCAGTTTACCATGGGAGACCAGTTTACCATGGATGTCCAGTTTACCATGGATGTCGAGTTTACCATGGGAGTCCAGTTTACCATGGGAGACCAGTTTACCATGGGAGACCAGTTTACCATGGAAGTCCAGTTCACCATGGGAGTCCAGTTTACCATGGGAGACCAGTTTACCATGGATGTCCAGTTTACCATGGGAGTCCAGTTTACCATGGGAGTCCAGTTTACCATGGATGTCCAGTTAACCATGTGAGTCCAGTTTACCATGGGAGTCCAGTTCACCATGGATGTCCAGTTTACCATGGGAGTCCAGTTTTCCAAGGATGTCCAGTTTATCATGGGAGTCCAGTTTACCATGGGAGTCCAGTTAACCATGGGAGACCAGTTTACCATGGGAGTCCATTTAACCATGGGAGACCAGTGTAAAATGGCTGTCCAGTTTACCATGGGAGTCCAGTTTACGATAGATGTCCAGATTACCATGGATGTCCAGTTTACCATGGATGTCCAGTTTACCATGGGAGTCCAGTTTACCATGGGAGTCCAGTTCACCATGTGAGACCAGTTTACCATGGATGTCCAGTTTACCATGGGAGTCCACATTACCATGGAAGTCCAGTTCACCATGGGAGTCCAGTTTGCCATGGGAGTCCAGTTTACCATGGGAGACCAGTTTACCATGGATGTCCAGTTTACCATGGATGTCGAGTTTACCATGGGAGACCAGTTTACCATGGGAGACCAGTTTACCATGGAAGTCCAGTTCACCATGGGAGTCCAGTTTACCATGGGAGTCCAGTTTACCATGGATGTCCAGTTTACCATGGGAGTCCAGTTTACCATGGATGTCGAGTTTACCATGGATTTCCATTTTACCATGGGAGTCCAGATTACCATGGAAGTCTAGTTCACCATGGGAGTCCAGTTTACCATGGAAGTCCAGTTCACCATGGGAGTCCAGTTTACCATGGGAGTCCAGTTTACCATGGATGTCCAGTTTACCATGGGAGTCCAGTTTACCATGGATGTCCAGTTTACCATGGATTTCCAGTTTACCATGGGAGTCCAGATTACCATGGAAGTCTAGTTCACCATGGGAGTCCAGTTTACCATGGGAGTCCAGTTTACCATGGATGTCCAGTTTACCATGGATGTCCAGTTTACCATGTGAGACCAGTTTACCATGGGAGTCCAGTTTACCATGGATGTCCAGTTTACCATGGGAGACCAGTTTACCATAGGAGTCCAGTTTACCATGGGAGTCCAGTTTACCATGGGAGACCAGTTTACCATGGATGTCCAGTTAACCATGGGAGTCCAGTTTACCATGGATGTCCAGTTTACCATGGGAGACCAGTTTACCATGGATGTCCAGTTTACCATGGGAGTCCAGTTTACCATGGGAGTCCAGTTTACCATGGGAGACCAGTTTACCCTGGATGTCCAGTTAACCATGGGAGTCCAGTTTACCATGGGAGTCCAGTTCACCATGGATGTCCAGTTTACCATGGGAGTCCAGTTTTCCAAGGATGTCCAGTTTACCATGGGAGTCCAGTTTACCATGGGAGTCCAGTTAACCATGGGAGACCAGTTTACTATGGGATTCCAGTTAACCATGGGAGACCAGTGTACCATGGATGTCAAGTTTACCATGGAAGTCCAGTTTACCATGGATGTCTAGTTTACCATGGGAGTCCAGTTTACCATGGATGTCAAGTTTACCATGGAAGTCCAGTTTACCATGGATGTCCAGTTTACCATGCATGTCCAGTTTACCATGGAAGTCCAGTTCACCATGGTTGTCCAGTTTACCATGGGAGTCCAGTTTACCATGGGAGATCAGTTTACCATGGATGTACAGTTTACCATGGGAGTCCAGTTTACCATGTGAGACCAGTTTACCATGGATGTCCAGTTTACCATGGGAGTCCAGATTACCATGGAAGTCCAGTTCACCATGGGAGTCCAGTTTGCCATGGGAGTCCAGTTTACCATGGGAGACCAGTTTACCATGGATGTCCAGTTTACCATGGATGTCGCGTTTACCATGGGAGTCCATTTTACCATGGGAGACCAGTTTACCATGGGAGACCAGTTTACCATGGAATTCCAGTTCACCATGGGAGTCCAGTTTACCATGGGAGTCCAGTTTACCATGGATGTCCAGTTTACCATGTGAGACCAGTTTACCATGGATTTCCAGTTTACCATGGGAGTCCAGATTACCATGGAAATCCAGTTCACATGGGAGTCCAGTTTGCCATGGGAGTCCAATTTACCATGGGAGACCAGTTTACCATGGATGTCCAGTTTACCATGGATGTCGCGTTTACCATGGGAGTCCATTTTACCATGGGAGACCAGTTTACCATGGGAGCCCAGTTTACCATGGAAGTCCAGTTCACCATGGGAGTCCAGTTTACCATGGGAGTCCAGTTTACCATGGATGTCCAGTTTACCATGGATGTCCAGTTTACCATGGATTTCCAGTTTACCATGGGAGTCCAGATTACCATGGAAGTCCAGTTCACCATGGTAGTCCAGTTTACCATGGGAGTCCAGTTTACCATGGATGTCCAGTTTACCATGGATGTCCAGTTTACCATGGGAGTCCAGTTTACCATGTGAGACCAGTTTACCATGGGAGTCCAGTTTACCATGTATGTCCAGTTTACCATGGGAGTCCAGTTTACCATGTGAGACCAGTTTACCATGGGAGTCCAGTTTACCATGGATGTCCAGTTTACCATGGGAGACCAGTTTACCATGGGAGTCCAGTTTACCATGGATGTCCAGTTTACCATGGATATCCAGTTTACCATGAGAGACCAGTTTACCATGGATGTACAGTTTACCATGGATGTCCAGTTTACCATGGGAGTCCAGTTTACCATGTGAGACCAGTTTACCATGGGAGTCCAGTTTACCATGGATGTCCAGTTTACCATGGGAGACCAGTTTACCATAGGAGTCCAGTTTACCATGGGAGTCCAGTTTACCATGGGAGACCACTTTACCATGGATGTCCAGATAACCATGGATGTCCAGTTTACCATGGGAGTCCAGTTTACCATGTGAGACCAGTTTACCATGGGAGTCCAGTTTACCATGGATGTCCAGTTTACCATGGATGTCCATTTTACCATGGGAGTCCAGTTTACCATGTGAGACCAGTTTACCATGGGAGTCCAGTTTACCATGGATGTCCAGTTTACCATGGGAGACCAGTTTACCATAGGAGTCCAGTTTACCATGGGAGTCCAGTTTACCATGGGAGACCAGTTTACCATGGATGTTCAGATAACCATGGGAGTCCAGTTTACCATGGGAGTCTAGTTCACCATGGATGTCCAGTTTACCATGGGAGTCCAGTTTTCCACGGATGTCCAGTTTACCATGGGAGACCAGTTTACCATGGGAGTCCAGTTAACCATGGGAGACCAGTGTACCATGGATGTCCAGTTTACCATGGGAGTCCAGTTTACCATGGATGTCTAGTTTACCATGGATGTCCAGTTTACCATGAATGTCCAGTTTACCATGGAAGTCCAGTTCACCATGGGAGTCCAGTTTACCATGGGAGTCCAGTTTACCATGGCAGACCAGTTTACCATGGATGTCAAGTTTACCATGGATGTCCAGTTTACCATGGGAGTCCAGTTTACCATGTGAGACCAGTTTACCATGGGAGTCCAGTTTACCATGGATGTCCAGTTTACCATGGGAGTCCTTATTACCATGGAAGTCCAGTTCACCATGGGAGTCCAGTTTACCATGTGAGACCAGTTTACCATGGGAGTCCAGTTTACCATGGATGTCCAGTTTACCATGGGAGACCAGTTTACCATAGGAGTCCAGTTTACCATGGGAGTCCAGTTTACCATGGGAGACCAGTTTACCATGGATGTCCAGTTAACCATGGGAGTCCAGTTTACCATGGATGTCCAGTTTACCATGGGAGACCAGTTTACCATGGATGTCCAGTTTACCATGGGAGTCCAGTTTACCATGGGAGTCCAGTTTACCATGGGAGACCAGTTTACCCTGGATGTCCAGTTAACCATGGGAGTCCAGTTTACCATGGGAGTCCAGTTCACCATGGATGTCCAGTTTACTATGGGAGTCCAGATTACCATGGAAGTCCAGTTCACCATGGGAGTCCAGTTTGCCATTGGAGTCCAGTTTACCATGGGAGACCAGTTTACCATGGATGTCCAGTTTACTATGGATGTCGAGTTTACCATGGGAGTCCAGTTTACCATGGGAGACCAGTTTACCATGGGAGACCAGTTTACCATGGAAGTCCAGTTCACCATGGGAGTCCAGTTTACCATGGGAGACCAGTTTACCATGGATGTCCAGTTTACCATGGGAGTCCAGTTTACCATGGGAGTCCAGTTTACCATGGATGTCCAGTTAACCATGGGAGTCCAGTTTACCATGGGAGTCCAGTTCACCATGGATGTCCAGTTTACCATGGGAGTCCAGTTTTCCAAGGATGTCCAGTTTATCATGGGAGTCCAGTTTACCATGGGAGTCCAGTTAACCATGGGAGACCAGTTTACCATGGGAGTCCATTTAACCATGGGAGACCAGTGTAAAATGGCTGTCCAGTTTACCATGGGAGTCCAGTTTACCATAGATGTCCAGTTTACCATGGATGTCCAGTTTACCATGGGAGTCCAGTTTACCATGGGAGTCCAGTTTACCATGGGAGTCCAGTTCACCATGTGAGACCAGTTTACCATGGATGTCCAGTTTACCATGGGAGTCCACATTACCATGGAAGTCCAGTTCACCATGGGAGTCCAGTTTGCCATGGGAGTCCAGTTTACCATGGGAGACCAGTTTACCATGGATGTCCAGTTTACCATGGATGTCGAGTTTACCATGGGAGACCAGTTTACCATGGGAGACCAGTTTACCATGGAAGTCCAGTTCACCATGGGAGTCCAGTTTACCATGGGAGTCCAGTTTACCATGGATGTCCAGTTTACCATGGGAGTCCAGTTTACCATGGATGTCGAGTTTACCATGGATTTCCATTTTACCATGGGAGTCCAGATTACCATGGAAGTCTAGTTCACCATGGGAGTCCAGTTTACCATGGAAGTCCAGTTCACCATGGGAGTCCAGTTTACCATGGGAGTCCAGTTTACCATGGATGTCCAGTTTACCATGGGAGTCCAGTTTACCATGGATGTCCAGTTTACCATGGATTTCCAGTTTACCATGGGAGTCCAGATTACCATGGAAGTCTAGTTCACCATGGGAGTCCAGTTTACCATGGGAGTCCAGTTTACCATGGATGTCCAGTTTACCATGGATGTCCAGTTTACCATGTGAGACCAGTTTACCATGGGAGTCCAGTTTACCATGGATGTCCAGTTTACCATGGGAGACCAGTTTACCATAGGAGTCCAGTTTACCATGGGAGTCCAGTTTACCATGGGAGACCAGTTTACCATGGATGTCCAGTTAACCATGGGAGTCCAGTTTACCATGGATGTCCAGTTTACCATGGGAGACCAGTTTACCATGGATGTCCAGTTTACCATGGGAGTCCAGTTTACCATGGGAGTCCAGTTTACCATGGGAGACCAGTTTACCCTGGATGTCCAGTTAACCATGGGAGTCCAGTTTACCATGGGAGTCCAGTTCACCATGGATGTCCAGTTTACCATGGGAGTCCAGTTTTCCAAGGATGTCCAGTTTACCATGGGAGTCCAGTTTACCATGGGAGTCCAGTTAACCATGGGAGACCAGTTTACTATGGGATTCCAGTTAACCATGGGAGACCAGTGTACCATGGATGTCAAGTTTACCATGGAAGTCCAGTTTACCATGGATGTCTAGTTTACCATGGGAGTCCAGTTTACCATGGATGTCAAGTTTACCATGGAAGTCCAGTTTACCATGGATGTCCAGTTTACCATGCATGTCCAGTTTACCATGGAAGTCCAGTTCACCATGGTTGTCCAGTTTACCATGGGAGTCCAGTTTACAATGGGAGATCAGTTTACCATGGATGTACAGTTTACCATGGGAGTCCAGTTTACCATTTGAGACCAGTTTACCATGGATGTCCAGTTTACCATGGGAGTCCAGATTACCATGGAAGTCCAGTTCACCATGGGAGTCCAGTTTGCCATGGGAGTCCAGTTTACCATGGGAGACCAGTTTACCATGGATGTCCAGTTTACCATGGATGTCGCGTTTACCATGGGAGTCCATTTTACCATGGGAGACCAGTTTACCATGGGAGACCAGTTTACCATGGAATTCCAGTTCACCATGGGAGTCCAGTTTACCATGGGAGTCCAGTTTACCATGGATGTCCAGTTTACCATGTGAGACCAGTTTACCATGGATTTCCAGTTTACCATGGGAGTCCAGATTACCATGGAAGTCCAGTTCACCATGGGAGTCCAGTTTGCCATGGGAGTCCAATTTACCATGGGAGACCAGTTTACCATGGATGTCCAGTTTACCATGGATGTCGCGTTTACCATGGGAGTCCATTTTACCATGGGAGACCAGTTTACCATGGGAGCCCAGTTTACCATGGAAGTCCAGTTCACCATGGGAGTCCAGTTTACCATGGGAGTCCAGTTTACCATGGATGTCCAGTTTACCATGGATGTCCAGTTTACCATGGATTTCCAGTTTACCATGGGAGTCCAGATTACCATGGAAGTCCAGTTCACCATGGTAGTCCAGTTTACCATGGGAGTCCAGTTTACCATGGATGTCCAGTTTACCATGGATGTCCAGTTTACCATGGGAGTCCAGTTTACCATGTGAGACCAGTTTACCATGGGAGTCCAGTTTACCATGTATGTCCAGTTTACCATGGGAGTCCAGTTTACCATGTGAGACCAGTTTACCATGGGAGTCCAGTTTACCATGGATGTCCAGTTTACCATGGGAGACCAGTTTACCATGGGAGTCCAGTTTACCATGGATGTCCAGTTTACCATGGATATCCAGTTTACCATGAGAGACCAGTTTACCATGGATGTCCAGTTTACCATGGATGTCCAGTTTACCATGGGAGTCCAGTTTACCATGTGAGACCAGTTTACCATGGGAGTCCAGTTTACCATGGATGTCCAGTTTACCATGGGAGACCAGTTTACCATAGGAGTCCAGTTTACCATGGGAGTCCAGTTTACCATGGGAGACCACTTTACCATGGATGTCCAGATAACCATGGATGTCCAGTTTACCATGGGAGTCCAGTTTACCATGTGAGACCAGTTTACCATGGGAGTCCAGTTTACCATGGATGTCCAGTTTACCATGGATGTCCATTTTACCATGGGAGTCCAGTTTACCATGTGAGACCAGTTTACCATGGGAGTCCAGTTTACCATGGATGTCCAGTTTACCATGGGAGACCAGTTTACCATAGGAGTCCAGTTTACCATGGGAGTCCAGTTTACCATGGGAGACCAGTTTACCATGGATGTTCAGATAACCATGGGAGTCCAGTTTACCATGGGAGTCTAGTTCACCATGGATGTCCAGTTTACCATGGGAGTCCAGTTTTCCACGGATGTCCAGTTTACCATGGGAGACCAGTTTACCATGGGAGTCCAGTTAACCATGGGAGACCAGTGTACCATGGATGTCCAGTTTACCATGGGAGTCCAGTTTACCATGGATGTCTAGTTTACCATGGATGTCCAGTTTACCATGAATGTCCAGTTTACCATGGAAGTCCAGTTCACCATGGGAGTCCAGTTTACCATGGGAGTCCAGTTTACCATGGCAGACCAGTTTACCATGGATGTCAAGTTTACCATGGATGTCCAGTTTACCATGGGAGTCCAGTTTACCATGTGAGACCAGTTTACCATGGGAGTCCAGTTTACCATGGATGTCCAGTTTACCATGGGAGTCCTTATTACCATGGAAGTCCAGTTCACCATGGGAGTCCAGTTTACCATGTGAGACCAGTTTACCATGGGAGTCCAGTTTACCATGGATGTCCAGTTTACCATGGGAGACCAGTTTACCATAGGAGTCCAGTTTACCATGGGAGTCCAGTTTACCATGGGAGACCAGTTTACCATGGATGTCCAGTTAACCATGGGAGTCCAGTTTACCATGGATGTCCAGTTTACCATGGGAGACCAGTTTACCATGGATGTCCAGTTTACCATGGGAGTCCAGTTTACCATGGGAGTCCAGTTTACCATGGGAGACCAGTTTACCCTGGATGTCCAGTTAACCATGGGAGTCCAGTTTACCATGGGAGTCCAGTTCACCATGGATGTCCAGTTTACCATGGGAGTCCAGTTTTCCAAGGATGTCCAGTTTACCATGGGAGTCCAGTTTACCATGGGAGTCCAGTTAACCATGGGAGACCAGTTTACTATGGGAGTCCAGTTAACCATGGGAGACCAGTGTACCATGGATGTCAAGTTTACCATGGAAGTCCAGTTTACCATGGATGTCTAGTTTACCATGGGAGTCCAGTTTACCATGGATGTCAAGTTTACCATGGAAGTCCAGTTTACCATGGATGTCCAGTTTACCATGCATGTCCAGTTTACCATGGAAGTCCAGTTCACCATGGTTGTCCAGTTTACCATGGGAGTCCAGTTTACCATGGGAGATCAGTTTACCATGGATGTCCAGTTTACCATGGGAGTCCAGTTTACCATGTGAGACCAGTTTACCATGGATGTCCAGTTTACCATGGGAGTCCAGATTACCATAGAAGTCCAGTTCACCATGGGAGTCCAGTTTGTCATGGGAGTCCAGTTTACCATGGGAGACCAGTTTACCATGGATGTCCAGTTTTCCATGGATGTCGCGTTTACCATGCGAGTCCATTTTACCATGGGAGACCAGTTTGCCATGGGAGACCAGTTTACCATGGAAGTCCAGTTCACCATGGGAGTCCAGTTTACCATGGGAGTCCAGTTTACCATGGATGTCCAGTTTACCATGTGAGACCAGTTTACCATGGATTTCCAGTTTACCATGGGAGTCCAGATTACCATGGAAGTCCAGTTCACCATGGGAGTCCAGTTTGCCATGGGAGTCCAGTTTACCATGGGAGACCAGTTTACCATGGATGTCCAGTTTACCATGGATGTCGCGTTTACCATGGGAGTCCATTTTACCATGGGAGACCAGTTTACCATGGGAGAACAGTTTACCATGGAAGTCCAGTTCACCATGGGAGTCCAGTTTACCATGGGAGTCCAGTTTACCATGGATGTCCAGTTTACCATGGATGTCCAGTTTACCATGGATTTCCAGTTTACCATGGGAGTCCAGATTACCATGGAAGTCCAGTTCACCATGGTAGTCCAGTTTACCATGGGAGTCCAGTTTACCATGGATGTCCAGTTTACCATGGATGTCCAGTTTACCATGGATGTCCAGTTTACCATGGGAGTCCAGTTTACCATGTGAGACCAGTTTACCATGGGAGTCCAGTTTACCATGGATGTCCAGTTTACCATGGGAGTCCTTATTACCATGGAAGTCCAGTTCACCATGGGAGTCCAGTTTACCATGTGAGACCAGTTTACCATGGGAGTCCAGTTTACCATGGATGTCCAGTTTACCATGGGAGACCAGTTTACCATAGGAGTCCAGTTTACCATGGGAGTCCAGTTTACCATGGGAGACCAGTTTACCATGGATGTCCAGTTAACCATGGGAGTCCAGTTTACCATGGATGTCCAGTTTACCATGGGAGACCAGTTTACCATGGATGTCCAGTTTACCATGGGAGTCCAGTTTACCATGGGAGTCCAGTTTACCATGGGAGACCAGTTTACCCTGGATGTCCAGTTAACCATGGGAGTCCAGTTTACCATGGGAGTCCAGTTCACCATGGATGTCCAGTTTACCATGGGAGTCCAGTTTTCCAAGGATGTCCAGTTTACCATGGGAGTCCAGTTTACCATGGGAGTCCAGTTAACCATGGGAGACCAGTTTACTATGGGAGTCCAGTTAACCATGGGAGACCAGTGTACCATGGATGTCAAGTTTACCATGGAAGTCCAGTTTACCATGGATGTCTAGTTTACCATGGGAGTCCAGTTTACCATGGATGTCAAGTTTACCATGGAAGTCCAGTTTACCATGGATGTCCAGTTTACCATGCATGTCCAGTTTACCATGGAAGTCCAGTTCACCATGGTTGTCCAGTTTACCATGGGAGTCCAGTTTACCATGGGAGATCAGTTTACCATGGATGTCCAGTTTACCATGGGAGTCCAGTTTACCATGTGAGACCAGTTTACCATGGATGTCCAGTTTACCATGGGAGTCCAGATTACCATAGAAGTCCAGTTCACCATGGGAGTCCAGTTTGTCATGGGAGTCCAGTTTACCATGGGAGACCAGTTTACCATGGATGTCCAGTTTTCCATGGATGTCGCGTTTACCATGCGAGTCCATTTTACCATGGGAGACCAGTTTGCCATGGGAGACCAGTTTACCATGGAAGTCCAGTTCACCATGGGAGTCCAGTTTACCATGGGAGTCCAGTTTACCATGGATGTCCAGTTTACCATGTGAGACCAGTTTACCATGGATTTCCAGTTTACCATGGGAGTCCAGATTACCATGGAAGTCCAGTTCACCATGGGAGTCCAGTTTGCCATGGGAGTCCAGTTTACCATGGGAGACCAGTTTACCATGGATGTCCAGTTTACCATGGATGTCGCGTTTACCATGGGAGTCCATTTTACCATGGGAGACCAGTTTACCATGGGAGAACAGTTTACCATGGAAGTCCAGTTCACCATGGGAGTCCAGTTTACCATGGGAGTCCAGTTTACCATGGATGTCCAGTTTACCATGGATGTCCAGTTTACCATGGATTTCCAGTTTACCATGGGAGTCCAGATTACCATGGAAGTCCAGTTCACCATGGTAGTCCAGTTTACCATGGGAGTCCAGATTACCATGGAAGTCCAGTTCACCATGGTAGTCCAGTTTACCATGGGAGTCCAGTTTACCATGGATGTCCAGTTTACCATGGATGTCCAGTTTACCATGGATGTCCAGTTTACCATGGGAGTCCAGTTTACCATGTGAGACCAGTTTACCATGGGAGTCCAGTTTACCATGGATGTCCAGTTTACCATGGGAGTCCTTATTACCATGGAAGTCCAGTTCACCATGGGAGTCCAGTTTACCATGTGAGACCAGTTTACCATGGGAGTCCAGTTTACCATGGATGTCCAGTTTACCATGGGAGACCAGTTTACCATAGGAGTCCAGTTTACCATGGGAGTCCAGTTTACCATGGGAGACCAGTTTACCATGGATGTCCAGTTAACCATGGGAGTCCAGTTTACCATGGATGTCCAGTTTACCATGGGAGACCAGTTTACCATGGATGTCCAGTTTACCATGGGAGTCCAGTTTACCATGGGAGTCCAGTTTACCATGGGAGACCAGTTTACCCTGGATGTCCAGTTAACCATGGGAGTCCAGTTTACCATGGGAGTCCAGTTCACCATGGATGTCCAGTTTACCATGGGAGTCCAGTTTTCCAAGGATGTCCAGTTTACCATGGGAGTCCAGTTTACCATGGGAGTCCAGTTAACCATGGGAGACCAGTTTACTATGGGAGTCCAGTTAACCATGGGAGACCAGTGTACCATGGATGTCAAGTTTACCATGGAAGTCCAGTTTACCATGGATGTCTAGTTTACCATGGGAGTCCAGTTTACCATGGATGTCAAGTTTACCATGGAAGTCCAGTTTACCATGGATGTCCAGTTTACCATGCATGTCCAGTTTACCATGGAAGTCCAGTTCACCATGGTTGTCCAGTTTACCATGGGAGTCCAGTTTACCATGGGAGATCAGTTTACCATGGATGTCCAGTTTACCATGGGAGTCCAGTTTACCATGTGAGACCAGTTTACCATGGATGTCCAGTTTACCATGGGAGTCCAGATTACCATAGAAGTCCAGTTCACCATGGGAGTCCAGTTTGTCATGGGAGTCCAGTTTACCATGGGAGACCAGTTTACCATGGATGTCCAGTTTTCCATGGATGTCGCGTTTACCATGCGAGTCCATTTTACCATGGGAGACCAGTTTGCCATGGGAGACCAGTTTACCATGGAAGTCCAGTTCACCATGGGAGTCCAGTTTACCATGGGAGTCCAGTTTACCATGGATGTCCAGTTTACCATGTGAGACCAGTTTACCATGGATTTCCAGTTTACCATGGGAGTCCAGATTACCATGGAAGTCCAGTTCACCATGGGAGTCCAGTTTGCCATGGGAGTCCAGTTTACCATGGGAGACCAGTTTACCATGGATGTCCAGTTTACCATGGATGTCGCGTTTACCATGGGAGTCCATTTTACCATGGGAGACCAGTTTACCATGGGAGAACAGTTTACCATGGAAGTCCAGTTCACCATGGGAGTCCAGTTTACCATGGGAGTCCAGTTTACCATGGATGTCCAGTTTACCATGGATGTCCAGTTTACCATGGATTTCCAGTTTACCATGGGAGTCCAGATTACCATGGAAGTCCAGTTCACCATGGTAGTCCAGTTTACCATGGGAGTCCAGTTTACCATGGATGTCCAGTTTACCATGGATGTCCAGTTTACCATGGGAGTCCAGTTTACCATGTGAGACCAGTTTACCATGGGAGTCCAGTTTACCATGGATGTCCAGTTTACCATGGGAGTCCAGTTTACCATGTGAGACCAGTTTACCATTGGAGTCCAGTTTACCATGGATGTCCAGTTTACCATGGGAGACCAGTTTACCATGGGAGTCCAGTTTACCATGGATGTCCAGTTTACCATGGATGTCCAGTTTACCATGAGAGACCAGTTTACCATGGATGTCCAGTTTACCATGGATGTCCAGTTTACCATGGGAGTCCAGTTTACCATGTGAGACCAGTTTACCATGGGAGTCCAGTTTACCATGGATGTCCAGTTTACCATGGGAGACCAGTTTACCATAGGAGTCCAGTTTACCATGGGAGTCCAGTTTACCATGGGAGACCACTTTACCATGGATGTCCAGATAACCATGGATGTCCAGTTTACCATGGGAGTCCGGTTTACCATGTGAGACCAGTTTACCATGGGAGTCCAGTTTACCATGGATGTCCAGTTTACCATGGATGTCCATTTTACCATGGGAGTCCAGTTTACCATGTGAGACCAGTTTACCATGGGAGTCCAGTTTACCATGGATGTCCAGTTTACCATGGGAGACCAGTTTACCATAGGAGTCCAGTTTACCATGGGAGTCCAGTTTACCATGGGAGACCAGTTTACCATGGATGTCCAGATAACCATGGGAGTCCAGTTTACCATGGGAGTCTAGTTCACCATGGATGTCCAGTTTACCATGGGAGACCAGTTTACCATGGGAGTCCAGTTAACCATGGGAGACCAGTGTACCATGGATGTCCAGTTTACCATGGGAGTCCAGTTTACCATGGATGTCTAGTTTACCATGGATGTCCAGTTTACCATGAATGTCCAGTTTACCATGGAAGTCCAGTTCACCATGGGAGTCCAGTTTACCATGGGAGTCCAGTTTACCATGGCAGACCAGTTTACCATGGATGTCAAGTTTACCATGGATGTCCAGTTTACCATGGGAGTCCAGTTTACCATGTGAGACCAGTTTACCATGGGAGTCCAGTTTACCATGGATGTCCAGTTTACCATGGGAGTCCTTATTACCATGGAAGTCCAGTTCACCATGGGAGTCCAGTTTACCATGTGAGACCAGTTTACCATGGGAGTCCAGTTTACCATGGATGTCCAGTTTACCATGGGAGACCAGTTTACCATAGGAGTCCAGTTTACCATGGGAGTCCAGTTTACCATGGGAGACCAGTTTACCATGGATGTCCAGTTAACCATGGGAGTCCAGTTTACCATGGATGTCCAGTTTACCATGGGAGACCAGTTTACCATGGATGTCCAGTTTACCATGGGAGTCCAGTTTACCATGGGAGTCCAGTTAACCATGGGAGACCAGTTTACTATGGGAGTCCAGTTAACCATGGGAGACCAGTGTACCATGGATGTCAAGTTTACCATGGATGTCCAGTTTACCATGGATGTCGCGTTTACCATGGGAGTCCATTTTACCATGGGAGACCAGTTTACCATGGGAGATCAGTTTACCATGGAAGTCCAGTTCACCATGGGAGTCCAGTTTACCATGGGAGTCCAGTTTACCATGGATGTCCAGTTTACCATGGATGTCCAGTTTACCATGGATTTCCAGTTTACCATGGGAGTCCAGATTACCATGGAAGTCCAGTTCACCATGGTAGTCCAGTTTACCATGGGAGTCCAGTTTACCATGGATGTCCAGTTTACCATGGATGTCCAGTTTACCATGGGAGTCCAGTTTACCATGTGAGACCAGTTTACCATGGGAGTCCAGTTTACCATGGATGTCCAGTTTACCATGGGAGTCCAGTTTACCATGTGAGACCAGTTTACCATGGGAGTCCAGTTTACCATGGATGTCCAGTTTACCATGGGAGACCAGTTTACCATGGGAGTCCAGTTTACCATGGATGTCCAGTTTACCATGGATGTCCAGTTTACCATGAGAGACCAGTTTACCATGGATGTCCAGTTTACCATGGATGTCCAGTTTACCATGGGAGTCCAGTTTACCATGTGAGACCAGTTTACCATGGGAGTCCAGTTTACCATGGATGTCCAGTTTACCATGGGAGACCAGTTTACCATAGGAGTCCAGTTTACCATGGGAGTCCAGTTTACCATGGGAGACCACTTTACCATGGATGTCCAGATAACCATGGATGTCCAGTTTACCATGGGAGTCCAGTTTACCATGTGAGACCAGTTTACTATGGGAGTCCAGTTTACCATGGATGTCCAGTTTACCATGGATGTCCATTTTACCATGGGAGTCCAGTTTACCATGTGAGACCAGTTTACCATGGGAGTCCAGTTTACCATGGATGTCCAGTTTACCATGGGAGACCAGTTTACCATAGGAGTCCAGTTTAACCATGGGAGTCCAGTTTACCATGGGAGACCAGTTTACCATAGATGTCCAGATAACCATGGGAGTCCAGTTTACCATGGGAGTCTAGTTCACCATGGATGTCCAGTTTACCATGGGAGTCCAGTTTTCCAAGGATGTCCAGTTTACCATGGGAGACCAGTTTACCATGGGAGTCCAGTTAACCATGGGAGACCAGTGTACCATGGATGTCCAGTTTACCATGGGAGTCCAGTTTACCATGGATGTCTAGTTTACCATGGATGTCCAGTTTACCATGAATGTCCAGTTTACCATGGAAGTCCAGTTCACCATGGGAGTCCAGTTTACCATGGATGTCCAGATAACCATGGGAGTCCAGTTTACCATGGGAGTCTAGTTCACCATGGATGTCCAGTTTACCATGGGAGTCCAGTTTTCCAAGGATGTCCAGTTTACCATGGGAGACCAGTTTACCATGGGAGTCCAGTTAACCATGGGAGACCAGTGTACCATGGATGTCCAGTTTACCATGGGAGTCCAGTTTACCATGGATGTCTAGTTTACCATGGATGTCCAGTTTACCATGAATGTCCAGTTTACCATGGAAGTCCAGTTCACCAAAGGAGTCCAGTTTACCATGGGATTCCAGTTTACCATGGCAGACCAGTTTACCATGGATGTCAAGTTTACCATGGATGTCCAGTTTACCATGGGAGTCCAGTTTACCATGTGAGACCAGTTTACCATGGGAGTCCAGTTTACCATGGATGTCCAGTTTACCATGGGAGTCCTTATTACCATGGAAGTCCAGTTCACCATGGGAGTCCAGTTTGCCATGGGATTCCAGTTTACCATGGGAGACCAGTTTACCATGGATGTCCAGTTTACCATGGATGTCGAGTTTACCATGGGAGTCCAGCTTACCATAGGAGTCCAGTTTACCATGGGAGACCAGTTTACCATGGGAGACCAGTTTACCATGGAAGTCCAGTTCACCATGGGAGTCCAGTTTACCATGGGAGTCCAGTTTACCATGGATGTCCAGTTTACCATGGATGTCCAGTTTACCATGGAAGTCCAGTTAACATGGATGTCCAGTTTACCATGGATTTCCAATTTACCATGGGAGTCCAGATTACCATGGAAGTCCAGTTCACCATGGGAGTCAAGTTTACCATGGGAGTCCAGTTTACCATGGGAGACCAGTTTACCATAGAAGTCCAGTTTACCATGGATGTCCAGTTTACCATGGGAGTCCAGTTTACCATGTGAGACCAGTTTACCATGGGAGTCCAGTTTACCATGGATGTCCAGTTTACCATGGATGTCCAGTTTACCATGTGAGACCAGTTTACCATGGATGTCCAGTTCACCATGGGAGTCCAGTTTACCATTGGAGTCCAGTTTACCATGGATGTCCACTTTACCATGGGAGTCCAGTTTGCCATGGATGTCTAGTTTACCATGGATTTCCAGTTTACCATGGGAGTCCAGATTGCCATGGAAGTCCAGTTGACCATGGGAGTCCAGTTTACCATGGATGTCCAGTTTACCATGGATGTCCAGTTTACCATGTGAGACCAATTTACCATGGATGTCCAGTTTACCATGGGAGTCCAGATTACCATGGAAGTCCAGTTCACCATGGGAGTCCAGTTTGCCATGGGAGTTCAGTTTACCATGGGAGACCAGTTTACCATGGATGTCCAGTTTACCATGGATGTCGAGTTTACCATGGGAGTCCAGTTTACCATGGGAGACCAGTTTACCATGGGAGACCAGTTTACCATGGAAGTCCAGTTCACCATGGGAGTCCAGTTTACCATGGGAGTCCAGTTTACCATGGATGTCCAGTTTACCATGGATGTCCAGTTTACCATGGATTTCCAGTTTACCATGGGAGTCCAGATTACCATGGAAGTCCAGTTCACCATGGGAGTCCAGTTTACCATGGAAGTCCAGTTTACCATGGATGTCCAGTATACCATGGATGTCCAGTTTACCATGGGAGTCCAGTTTTCCAAGGATGTCCAGTTTACCATGGGAGTCCAGTTTACCATGGGAGTCCAGTTAACCATGGGAGACCAGTTTACCATGGGAGTCCATTTAACCATGGGAGACCAGTGTACCATGGCTGTCCAGTTTACCATGGGAGTCCAGTTTACCATAGATGTCCAGTTTACCATGGATGTCTAGTTTACCATGGGAGTCCAGTTTACCATGGATGTCCAGTTTACCATGGATGTCGAGTTTACCATGGTAGTCCAGTTTACCATGGGAGACCAGTTTACCATGGGAGACCAGTTTACCATGGAAGTCCAGTTCACCATGGGAGTCCAGTTTACCATGGATGTCCAGTTTACCATGGATGTCCAGTTTACCATGGATTTCCAGTTTACCATGGGAGTCCAGATTACCATGGAAGTCCAGTTCACCATGGGAGTCCAGTTTACCATGGGAGTCCAGTTTACCATGGATGTCCAGTTTACCATTGGAGTCCAGTTTACCATGGATGTCCAGTTTACCATGGGAGTCCAGTTTACCATGGATGTCTAGTTTACCATGGATTTCCAGTTTACCATGGGAGTCCAGATTACCATGGAAGTCCAGTTCACCATGGGAGTCCAGTTTACCATGGATGTTCAGTTTACCATGGATGTCCAGTTTACCATGTGAGACCAGTTTACCATGGATGTCCAGTTTACCATGGGAGTCCAGATTACCATGGAAGTCCAGTTCACCATGGGAGTCCAGTTTGCCATGGGAGTCCAGTTTACCATGGGAGACCAGTTTACCATGGATGTCCAGTTTACCATGGATGTCGAGTTTACCATGGGAGTCCAGTTTACCATGGGAGACCAGTTTACCATGGGAGACCAGTTTACCATGGAAGTCCAGTTCACCATGGGAGTCCAGTTTACCATGGATGTCCAGTTTACCATGGATGTCCAGTTTACCATGGATGTCCAGTTTACCATGGATTTCCAGTTTACCATGGGAGTCCAGATTACCATGGAAGTCCAGTTCACCATGGGAGTCCAGTTTACCATGGAAGTCCAGTTTACCATGGATGTCCAGTATACCATGGATGTCCAGTTTACCATGGGAGTCCAGTTTTCCAAGGATGTCCAGTTTACCATGGGAGTCCAGTTTACCATGGGAGTCCAGTTAACCATGGGAGACCAGTTTACCATGGGAGTCCATTTAACCATGGGAGACCAGTGTACCATGGCTGTCCAGTTTACCATGGGAGTCCAGTTTACCATAGATGTCCAGTTTACCATGGATGTCTAGTTTACCATGGGAGTCCAGTTTACCATGGATGTCCAGTTTACCATGAATGTCGAGTTTACCATGGGAGTCCAGTTTACCATGGGAGACCAGTTTACCATGGGAGACCAGTTTACCATGGAAGTCCAGTTCACCATGGGAGTCCAGTTTACCATGGGAGTCCAATTTACCATGGATGTCCAGTTTACCATGGATGTCCAGTTTACCATGGGAGTCCAGTTTACCATGGATGTCCAGTTTACCATGGATTTCCAGTTTACCATGGGAGTCCAGATTACCATGGAAGTCCAGTTCACCATGGGAGTCCAGTTTACCATGGGAGTCCAGTTTACCATGTGAGACCAGTTTACCATGGGAGTCCAGTTTACCATGGATGTCCAGTTTACCATGGGAGTCCAGTTTACCATGTGAGACCAGTTTACCATGGGAGTCCAGTTTACCATGGATGTCCAGTTTACCATGGGAGACCAGTTTACCATAGGAGTCCAGTTTACCATGGGAGTCCAGTTTACCATGGGAGACCAGTTTACCATGGATGTCCAGTTAACCATGGGAGTCCAGTTTACCATGGATGTCCAATTTACCATGGGAGACCAGTTTACCATGGGAGTCCAGTTTACCATGGGAGTCCAGTTTACCATGGGAGTCCAGTTAACCATGGGAGACCAGTATACCATGGGAGTCCAGTTAACCATGGGAGACCAGTGTACCATGGATGTCCAGTTTACCATGGGAGTCCAGTTTACCATGGATGTCTAGTTTACCATGGATGTCCAGTTTACCATGGATGTCCAGTTTACCGTGGGAGTCCAGATTACCATGGAAGTCCAGTTCACCATGGGAGTCCAGTTTACCATGGGAGTCCAGTTTACCATGGGAGACCAGTTTACCATGGATGTCAAGTTTACCATGGATGTCCAGATTACCATGGGAGTCCAGTTTACCATGTGAGACCAGTTTACCATGGGAGTCCAGTTTACCATGGATGTCCAGTTTACGATGGGAGTCCTTATTACCATAGAAGTCCAGTTCACCATGGGAGTCCAGTTTGCCATGGGAGTCCAGTTTACCATGGGAGACCAGTTTACCATGGATGTCCAGTTTACCATGGATGTCGAGTTTACCATGGGAGTCCAGCTTACCATGGGAGTCCAGTTTACCATGGGAGACCAGTTTACCATGGGAGACCAGTTTAGCATGGAAGTCCAGTTCACCATGGGAGTCCAGTTTACCATGGGAGTCCAGTTTACCATGGATGTCCAGTTTACCCTGGATGTCCAGTTTACCATGGAAGTCCAGTTAACATGGATGTCCAGTTTACCATGGATTTCCAGTTTACCATGGGAGTCCAGATTACCATGGAAGTCCAGTTCACCATGGGAGTCCAGTTTACCATGGGAGTTCAGTTTACCATGGATGTCCAGTTTACCATGGATGTCCAGTTTACCATGTGAGACCAGTTTACCATGGATGTCCAGTTTACCATGGATGTCCAGTTTACCATGGGAGTCCAGTTTACCATGTGAGACCAGTTTACCATTGATGTCCAGTTTACCATCAGAGTCCAGTTTACCATGGGAGACCAGTTTACTATGGAAGTCCAGTTCACCATGGGAGTCCAGTTTACCATTGGAGTCCAGTTTACCATGGATGTCCAGTTTAACATGGGAGTCCAGTTTACCATGGATGTCTAGTTTACCATGGATTTCCAGTCTACCATGGGAGTCCAGATTACCATGGAAGTCCAGTTCACCATGGGAGTCCAGTTTACCATGGGAGTCCAGTTTACCATGGATGTCCAGGTTACCATGGATGTCCAGTTTACCATGGGAGTCCAGTTTACCATGTGAGACCAGTTTACCATGGATGTCCAGTTTACCATGGGAGTCCAGATTACCATGGAAGTCCAGTTCACCATGGGAGTCCAGTTTGCCATGGGAGTCCAGTTTACCATGGGAGACCAGTTTACCATGGATGTCCAGTTTACCATGGATGTCGAGTTTAACATGGGAGTCCAGTTTACCATGGGAGACCAGTTTACCATGGGAGACCAGTTTACCATGGAAGTCCAGTTCACCATGGGAGTCCAGTTTACCATGGGAGTCCAGTTTGCCATGGATGTCCAGTTTACCATGGGAGTCCAGTTTACCATGGATGTCTAGTTTACCATGGATTTCCAGTTTACCATGGGAGTCCAGATTACCATGGATGTCCAGTTTACCATGGGAGACCAGTTTACCATAGGAGTCCAGTTTACCATGGGAGACCAGTTTACCATGGATGTCCAGTTAACCATGGGAGTCCAGTTTACCATGGATGTCCAGTTTACCATGGGAGTCCAGTTTACCATGGGAGTCCAGTTTACCATGGATGTCCAGTTAACCATGGGAGTCCAGTTTACCATGGGAGTCCAGTTCACCATGGATGTCCAGTTTACCATAGGAGTCCAGTTTTCCAAGGATGTCCAGTTTACCATGGGAGTCCAGTTTACCATGGGAGCCCAGTTTACCATGGGAGTCCAGTTAACCATGGGAGACCAGTATACCATGGGAGTCCAGTTTACCATGGATTTCCAGTTTACCATGGGAGTCCAGATTACCATGGAAGTCCAGTTCACCATGGGAGTCCAGTTCACCATGGGAGTTCAGTTTACCATGGGAGACCAGTTTACCATGGATGTCCAGTTTACCATGGATGTCAGGTTTACCATGTGAGACCAGTTTACCATGGGAGTCCAGTTTACCATGGATGCCCAGTTTACCATGGATGTCCAGTTTACCATGGGAGTCCAGTTTACCATGTGAGACCAGTTTACCATGGATGTCCAGTTTACCATCAGAGTCCAGTTTACCATGGGAGACCAGTTTACTATGGAAGTCCAGTTCACCATGGGAGTCCAGTTTACCATTGGAGTCCAGTTTACCATGGATGTCCAGTTTAACATGGGAGTCCAGTTTACCATGGATGTCTAGTTTACCATGGATTTCCAGTCTACCATGGGAGTCCAGATTACCATGGAAGTCCAGTTCACCATGGGAGTCCAGTTTACCATGGGAGTCCAGTTTACCATGGATGTCCAGGTTACCATGGATGTCCAGTTTACCATGGGAGTCCAGTTTACCATGTGAGACCAGTTTACCATGGATGTCCAGTTTACCATGGGAGTCCAGATTACCATGGAAGTCCAGTTCACCATGGGAGTCCAGTTTGCCATGGGAGTCCAGTTTACCATGGGAGACCAGTTTACCATGGATGTCCAGTTTACCATGGATGTCGAGTTTAACATGGGAGTCCAGTTTACCATGGGAGACCAGTTTACCATGGGAGACCAGTTTACCATGGAAGTCCAGTTCACCATGGGAGTCCAGTTTACCATGGGAGTCCAGTTTACCATGGATGTCCAGTTTACCATGGGAGTCCAGTTTACCATGGATGTCTAGTTTACCATGGATTTCCAGTTTACCATGGGAGTCCAGATTACCATGGATGTCCAGTTTACCATGGGAGACCAGTTTACCATAGGAGTCCAGTTTACCATGGGAGACCAGTTTACCATGGATGTCCAGTTAACCATGGGAGTCCAGTTTACCATGGATGTCCAGTTTACCATGGGAGTCCAGTTTACCATGGGAGTCCAGTTTACCATGGATGTCCAGTTAACCATGGGAGTCCAGTTTACCATGGGAGTCCAGTTCACCATGGATGTCCAGTTTACCATGGGAGTCCAGTTTTCCAAGGATGTCCAGTTTACCATGGGAGTCCAGTTTACCATGGGAGCCCAGTTTACCATGGGAGTCCAGTTAACCATGGGAGACCAGTATACCATGGGAGTCCAGTTTACCATGGATTTCCAGTTTACCATGGGAGTCCAGATTACCATGGAAGTCCAGTTCACCATGGGAGTCCAGTTCACCATGGGAGTTCAGTTTACCATGGGAGACCAGTTTACCATGGATGTCCAGTTTACCATGGATGTCAGGTTTACCATGTGAGACCAGTTTACCATGGGAGTCCAGTTTACCATGGATGCCCAGTTTACCATGGATGTCCAGTTTACCATGGGAGTCCAGTTTACCATGTGAGACCAGTTTACCATGGATGTCCAGTTTACCATCAGAGTCCAGTTTACCATGGGAGACCAGTTTACTATGGAAGTCCAGTTCACCATGGGAGTCCAGTTTACCATTGGAGTCCAGTTTACCATGGATGTCCAGTTTAACATGGGAGTCCAGTTTAAAAAGGATGTCTAGTTTACCATGGATTTCCAGTCTACCATGGGAGTCCAGATTACCATGGAAGTCCAGTTCACCATGGGAGTCCAGTTTACCATGGGAGTCCAGTTTACCATGGATGTCCAGTTTACCATGGGAGTCCAGTTTACCATGTGAGACCAGTTTACCATGGATGTCCAGTTTACCATGGGAGTCCAGATTACCATGGAAGTCCAGTTCACCATGGGAGTCCAGTTTGCCATGGGAGTCCAGTTTACCATGGGAGACCAGTTTACCATGGATGTCCAGTTTACCATGGATGTCGAGTTTAACATGGGAGTCCAGTTTACCATGGGAGACCAGTTTACCATGGGAGACCAGTTTACCATGGAAGTCCAGTTCACCATGGGAGTCCAGTTTACCATGGGAGTCCAGTTTACCATGGATGTCCAGTTTACCATGGGAGTCCAGTTTACCATGGATGTCTAGTTTACCATGGATTTCCAGTTTACCATGGGAGTCCAGATTACCATGGATGTCCAGTTTACCATGGGAGACCAGTTTACCATAGGAGTCCAGTTTACCATGGGAGACCAGTTTAGCATGGATGTCCAGTTAACCATGGGAGTCCAGTTTACCATGGATGTCCAGTTTACCATGGGAGTCCAGTTTACCATGGGAGTCCAGTTTACCATGGATGTCCAGTTAACCATGGGAGTCCAGTTTACCATGGGAGTCCAGTTCACCATGGATGTCCAGTTTACCATGGGAGTCCAATTTTCCAAGGATGTCCAGTTTACCATGGGAGTCCAGTTTACCATGGGAGTCCAGTTAACCATGGGAGTCCAGTTAACCATGGGAGACCAGTATACCATGGGAGTCCAGTTAACCATGGGAGTCCAGTTAACCATGGGAGACCAGTATACCATGGGAGTCCAGTTAACCATGGGAGACCAGTGTACCATGGATGTCCAGTTTACCATGGGAGTCCAGTTTACCATGGATGTCTAGTTTACCATGGATGTCCAGTTTACCATGGATGTCGAGTTTACCATGGGAGTCCAGCTTACCATGGGAGTCCAGTTTACCATGGGAGTCCAGTTCACCATGGATGTCCAGTTTACCATGGGAGTCCAGTTTTCCAAGGATGTCCAGTTTACCATGGGAGTCCAGTTTACCATGGGAGTCCAGTTAACCATGGGAGTCCAGTTAACCATGGGAGACCAGTATACCATGGGAGTCCAGTTAACCATGGGAGTCCAGTTAACCATGGGAGACCAGTATACCATGGGAGTCCAGTTAACCATGGGAGACCAGTGTACCATGGATGTCCAGTTTACCATGGGAGTCCAGTTTACCATGGATGTCTAGTTTACCATGGATGTCCAGTTTACCATGGATGTCGAGTTTACCATGGGAGTCCAGCTTACCATGGGAGTCCAGTTTACCATGGGAGACCAGTTTGCCATGGGAGACCAGTTTACCATGGAAGTCCAGTTCACCATGGGAGTCCAGTTCACCATGGGAGTCCAGTTTACCATTGATGTCCAGTTTTCCATGGATGTCCAGTTTACCATGGAAGTCCAGTTAACATGGATGTCCAGTTTACCATGGATTTCCAGTTTACCATGGGAGTCCAGATTACCATGGAAGTCCATTTCACCATGGAAGTCCAGTTCACCATGGGAGTCCAGTTTGCCATGGGAGTCCAGTTTACCATGGGAGACCAGTTTACCATGGATGTCCAGTTTACCATGGATGTCGAGTTTACCATGGGAGTCCAGTTTACCATGGGAGACCAGTTTACCATGGGAGACCAGTTTACCATGGAAGTCCAGTTCACCATGGGAGTCCAGTTTACCATGGGAGTCCAGTTTACCATGGATGTCCAGTTTACCCTGGATGTCCAGTTTACCATGGGAGTCCAGATTACCATGGATGTCCAGTTTACCATGGATTTCCAGTTTACCATGGGAGTCCAAATTACCATGGAAGTCCAGTTCACCATGGGAGTCCAGTTCACCATGGGAGTCCAGTTTACCATGGGAGTCCAGTTTACCATGGATGTCCAGTTTACCATGTGAGACCAGTTTACCATGGGAGTCCAGTTTACCATGGATGTCCAGTTTACCATGGATGTCGAGTTTACCATGGGAGTCCAGTTTACCATGGGAGACCAGTTTACCATGGGAGACCAGTTTACCATGGAAGTCCAGTTCACCATGGGAGTCCAGTTTACCATGGGAGTCCAGTTTAACATGGATGTCCAGTTTACCATGGGAGACCAGTTTACCATGGATGTCCAGTTTACCATGGGAGTCCAGTTTACCATGGGAGTCCAGTTTACCATGGATGTCCAGTTAACCATGGGAGTCCAGTTTACCATGGGAGTCCAGTTCACCATGGATGTCCAGTTTACAATGGGAGTCCAGTTTTCCAAGGATGTCCAGTTTACCATGGGAGTCCAGTTTACCATGGGAGTCCAGTTAACCATGGGAGACCAGTTTACCATGGGAGTCCAGTTAACCATGGGAGACCAGTGTACCATGGATGTCCAGTTTACCATGGGAGTCCAGTTTACCATGGATGTCTAGTTTACCATGGATGTCCAGTTTACCATGGATGTCCAGTTTACCATGGGAGTCCAGATTACCATGGAAGTCCAGTTCACCATGGGAGTCCAGTTTACCATGGGAGTCCAGTTTACCATGGATGTCAAGTTTACCATGGATGTCCAGTTTACCATGGGAGTCCAGTTTACCATGTGAGACCAGTTTACCATGGGAGTCCAGTTTACCATGGAAGTCCAGTTCACCATGGGAGTCCAGTTTGCCATGGGAGTCCAGTTTACCATGGGAGACCAGTTTACCATGGATGTCCAGTTTACCATGGCTGTCGAGTTTACCATGGGAGTCCAGCTTACCATGGGAGACCAGTTTACCATGGGAGACCAGTTTACCATGGAAGTCCAGTTCACCATGGGAGTCCAGTTTACCATGGGAGTCCAGTTTACCATGGATGTCCAGTTTACCATGGATGTCCAGTTTACCATGGAAGTCCAGTTAACATGGATGTCCAGTTTACCATGGATTTCCAGTTTACCATGGGAGTCCAGATTACCATGGAAGTCCAGTTCAACATGGGAGTCCAGTTTACCATGGGAGTACAGTTTACCATGGGAGACCAGTTTACCATGGGAGACCAGTTTACCATGGATGTCCAGTTTACCATGGGAGTCCAGTTTACCATGTGAGACCAGTTTACCATGGGAGTCCAGTTTACCATGGATGTCCAGTTTACCATGGATGTCCAGTTTACCATGGGAGTCCAGTTTACCATGTGAGACCAGTTTACCATGGATGTCCAGTTTACCATCAGAGTCCAGTTTACCATGGGAGACCAGTTTACTATGGAAGTCCAGTTCACCATGGGAGTCCAGTTTACCATGGATGTCCAGTTTAACATGGGAGTCCAGTTTACCATGGATGTCAAGTTTACCATAGATGTCCAGTTTACCATGGGAGTCCAGTTTACCATGTGAGACCAGTTTACCATGGATGTCCAGTTTACCATGGGAGTCCAGATTACCATGGAAGTCCAGTTCACCATGGGAGTCCAGTTTGCCATGGGAGTCCAGTTTACCATGGGAGACCAGTTTACCATGCATGTCCAGTTTACCATGGATGTCGAGTTTACCATGGGAGTCCAGTTTACCTGTGGAGACCAGTTTACCATGGGAGACCAGTTTACCATGGAAGTCCAGTTCACCATGGGAGTCCAGTTTACCATGGGAGTCCAGTTTACCATGGATTTCCACTTTACCATGGATGTCCAGTTTACCATGGATGTCCAGTTTACCATGGTAGTCCAGATTACCATGGAAGTCCAGTTCACCATGGATGTCCAGTTTACCATGGATGTCCAGTTTACCATGGGAGTCCAGTTTACCATGTGAGACCAGTTTACCATGGGAGTCCAGTTTACCATGGATGTCCAGTTTACCATGGATGTCCAGTTTACCATGGGAGTCCAGTTTACCATGTGAGACCAGTTTACCATGGGAGTCCAGTTTACCATGGATGTCCAGTTTACCATGGGAGACCAGTTTACCATAGGAGTCCAGTTTACCATGGGAGTCCAGTTTACCATGGGGAGACCAGTTTACCATGGATGTCCAGTTAACCATGGGAGTCCAGTTTACCATGGATGTCCAGTTTACCATGGGAGACCAGTTTACCATGTATGTCCAGTTTACCATGGGAGTCCAGTTTACCATGGGAGTCCAGTTTACCATGGATGTCCAGTTAACCATGGGAGTCCAGTTTACCATGGGAGTCCAGTTCACCATGGATGTCCAGTTTACCATGGGAGTCCAGTTAACCATGGGAGACCAGTTTACAATGGGAATCCAGTTAACCATGGGAGACCAGTGTACCATGGATGTCCAGTTTACCATGGGAGTCCAGTTTACCATGTGAGACCAGTTTACCATGGATGTCCAGTTTACCATCAGAGTCCAGTTTACCATGGGAGACCAGTTTACTATGGAAGTCCAGTTCACCATGGGAGTCCAGTTTACCATTGGAGTCCAGTTTACCATGGATGTCCAGTTTAACATGGGAGTCCAGTTTACCATGTGAGACCAGTTTACCATGGATGTCCAGTTTACCATGGGAGTCCAGATTACCATGGAAGTCCAGTTCACCATGGGAGTCCAGTTTGCCATGGGAGTCCACTTTACCATGGGAGACCAGTTTACCATGGATGTCCAGTTTACCATGGATGTCGAGTTTACCATGGGAGTCCAGTTTACCTGTGGAGACCAGTTTACCATGGGAGACCAGTTTACCATGGAAGTCCAGTTCACCATGGGAGTCCAGTTTACCATGGGAGTCCAGTTTACCATGGATGTCCACTTTACCATGGATGTCCAGTTTACCATGGATGTCTAGTTTACCATGGATTTCCAGTTTACCATGGCAGTCCAGATTACCATGGAAGTCCAGTTCACCATGGGAGTCCAGTTTACCATGGGAGTCCAGTTTACATGGATGTCCAGTTTACCATGGATGTCCAGTTTACCATGGGAGTCCAGTTTACCATGTGAGACCAGTTTACCATGGGAGTCCAGTTTACCATGGGAGTCCAGTTTACCATGGATGTCCAGTTTACCATGGGAGACCCGTTTACCATAGGAGTCCAGTTTACCATGGGAGTCCAGTTTACCATGCGGAGACCAGTTTACCATGGATGTCCATTTAACCATGGGAGTCCAGTTTACCATGGATGTCCAGTTAACCATGGTCGACCAGTTTACCATGTATGTCCAGTTTACCATGGGAGTCCAGTTTACCATGGGAGTCCAGTTTACCATGGATGTCCAGTTAACCATGGGAGTCCAGTTTACCATGGTAGTCCAGTTCACCATGGATGTCCAGTTTACCATGGGAGTCCAGTTAACCATGGGAGACCAGTTTACCATGGGAGTCCAGTTAACCATGGGAGACCAGTGTACCATGGATGTCCACTTTACCATGGATGTCCAGTTTACCATGGATGTCCAGTTTACCATGGGAGTCCAGATTACCATGGAAGTCCAGTTCACCATGGGAGTCCAGTTTACCATGGGAGTCCAGTTTACCATGGATGTCCAGTTTACCATGGATGTCCAGTTTACCATGTGAGACCAGTTTACCATGGGAGTCCAGTTTACCATGGATGTCCAGTTTACCATGGATGTCCAGTTTACCATGGGAGTCCAGTTTACCATGTGAGACCAGTTTACCATGGGAGTCCAGTTTACCATGGATGTCCAGTTTACCATGGGAGACCAGTTTACCATAGGAGTCCAGTTTACCATGGGAGTCCAGTTTACCATGGGGAGACCAATTTACCATGGATGTCCAGTTAACCATGGGAGTCCAGTTTACCATGGATGTCCAGTTTACCATGGGAGACCAGTTTACCATGTATGTCCAGTTTACCATGGGAGTCCAGTTAACCATGGGAGTCCAGTTTACCATGGATGTCCAGTTAACCATGGGAGTCCAGTTTACCATGGGAGTCCAGTTCACCATGGATGTCCAGTTTACCATGGGAGTCCAGTTAACCATGGGAGACCAGTTTACCATGGGAGTCCAGTTAACTATGGGAGACCAGTGTACCATGGATGTCCAGTTTACCATGGATGTCCAGTTTACCATGGGAGTCCAGTTTACCATGTGAGACCAGTTTACCATGGATGTCCAGTTTACCATCAGAGTCCAGTTTACCATGGGAGACCAGTTTACTATGGAAGTCCAGTTCACCATGGGAGTCCAGTTTACCATTGGAGTCCAGTTTACCATGGATGTCCAGTTTAACATGGGAGTCCAGTTTACCATGGATGTCTAGTTTACCATGGATTTCCAGTTTACCATGGGAGTCCAGATTACCATGGAAGTCCAGTTCACCATGGGAGTCCAGTTTACCATGGGAGTCCAGTTTACCATGGATGTCCAGTTTACCATAGATGTCCAGTTTACCATGGGAGTCCAGTTTACCATGTGAGACCAGTTTACCATGGATGTCCAGTTTACCATGGGAGTCCAGATTACCATGGAAGTCCAGTTCACCATGGGAGTCCAGTTTGCCATGGGAGTCCAGTTTACCATGGGAGACCAGTTTACCATGGATGTCCAGTTTACCATGGATGTCGAGTTTACCATGGGAGTCCAGTTTACCTGTGGAGACCAGTTTACCATGGGAGACCAGTTTACCATGGAAGTCCAGTTCACCATGGGAGTCCAATTTACCATGGGAGTCCAGTTTACCATGGATGTCCACTTTACCATGGATGTCCAGTTTACCATGGATGTCCAGTTTACCATGGATTTCCAGTTTACCATGGGAGTCCAGATTACCATGGAAGTCCAGTTCACCATGGGAGTCCAGTTTACCATGGGAGTCCAGTTTACATGGATGTCCAGTTTACCATGGATGTCCAGTTTACCATGGGAGTCCAGTTTACCATGTGAGACCAGTTTACCATGGGAGTCCAGTTTACCATGGATGTCCAGTTTACCATGGATGTCCAGTTTACCATGTGAGACCAGTTTACCATGGGAGTCCAGTTTACCATGGATGTCCAGTTTACCATGGGAGACCCGTTTACCATAGGAGTCCAGTTTACCATGGGAGTCCAGTTTACCATGGGGAGACCAGTTTACCATGGATGTCCAGTTAACCATGGGAGTCCAGTTTACCATGGATGTCCAGTTTACCATGGGAGACCAGTTTACCATGTATGTCCAGTTTACCATGGGAGTCCAGTTTACCATGGGAGTCCAGTTTACCATGGATGTCCAGTTAACCATGGGAGTCCAGTTTACCATGGGAGTCCAGTTCACCATGGATGTCCAGTTTACCATGGGAGTCCAGTTAACCATGGGAGACCAGTTTACCATGGGAGTCCAGTTAACCATGGGAGACCAGTGTACCATGGATGTCCAGTTTACCATGGGAGTCCAGTTTACCATGGATGTCCAGTTTACCATAGATGTCCAGTTTACCATGGGAGTCCAGTTTACCATGTGAGACCAGTTTACCATGGATGTCCAGTTTACCATGGGAGTCCAGTTTGCCATGGGAGTCCAGTTTACCATGGGAGACCAGTTTACCATGGATGTCCAGTTTACCATGGATGTCGAGTTTACCATGGGAGTCCAGTTTACCTGTGGAGACCAGTTAACCATGGGAGACCAGTTTACCATGGAAGTCCAGTTCACCATGGGAGTCCAGTTTACCATGGGAGTCCAGTTTACCATGGATGTCCACTTTACCATGGATGTCCAGTTTACCATGGATGTCCTGTTTACCATGGATTTCCAGTTTACCATGGGAGTCCAGATTACCATGGAAGTCCAGTTCACCATTGGAGTCCAGTTTACCATGGGAGTCCAGTTTACCATGGATGTCCAGTTAACCATGGATGTCCAGTTTACCATGTGAGACCAGTTTACCATGGGAGTCCAGTTTACCATGGATGTCCAGTTTACCATGGGAGTCCAGTTTACCATGTGAGACCAGTTTACCATGGGAGTCCAGTTTACCATGGATGTCCAGTTTACCATGGGAGACCAGTTTACCATAGGAGTCCAGTTTACCATGGGAGTCCAGTTTACCATGGGGAGACCAGTTTACCATGGATGTCCAGTTAACCATGGGAGTCCAGTTTACCATGGATGTCCAGTTTACCATGGGAGTCCAGTTTACTATGGGAGTCCAGTTTACCATGGATGTCCAGTTAACCATGGGAGTCCAGTTTACCATGGGAGTCCAGTTCACCATGGATGTCCAGTTTACCATGGGAGTCCAGTTAACCATGGGAGACCAGTTTACCATGGGAGTCCAGTTAACCATTGGAGACCAGTGTACCATGGATGTCCAGTTTACCATGGGAGTCCAGTTTACCATGGATGTCTAGTTTACCATGGATGTCCAGTTTACCATGGATGTCCAGTTTACCATGGAAGTCCAGTTCACCATGGGAGTCCAGTTTACCATGGGAGTCCAGTTTACCATGGGAGTCCAGTTTACCATGGGAGTCCGGTTTTCCAAGGATGACCAGTTTACCATGGGAGTCCAGTTAACCATGGGAGACCAGTTTACCATGGGAGTCCAGTTAACAATGGGAGACCAGTGTACCGTTGATGTCCAGTTTACCATGGGAGTCCAGTTTACCATGGATGTCTAGTTTACCATAGATGTCCAGTTTACCATGGATGTCCAGTTTACCATGGATGTCCAGTTTACCATGGGAGTCCAGATTACCATGGAAGTCCAGTTCACCACGGGAGTCCAGTTTACCATGGGAGTCCAGTTTACCATGGGAGACCAGTTTACCATGGATGTCAAGTTTACCATGGATGTCCAGTTTACCATGGGAGTCCAGTTTACCATGTGAGACCAGTTTACCATGGGAGTCTAGTTTACCATGGATGTCCAGTTTACCATGGGAGTCCTTATTACCATGGAAGTCCAGTTCACCATGGGAGTCCAGTTTACCATGGGAGTCCAGTTTACCATGGGAGACCAGTTTACCATGGATGTCCAGTTTACCATGGATGTCGAGTTTACCATGGGAGTCCAGCTTACCATGGGAGTCCAGTTTACCATGGGAGACCAGTTTGCCATGGGAGACCAGTTTACCATGGAAGTCCAGTTCACCATGGGAGTCCAGTTTACCATGGGAGTCCAGTTTACCATGGATGTCCAGATTACCATGGATGTCAAGTTTACCATGGAAGTCCAGTTAACATGGATGTCCAGTTTACCATGGATTTCCAGCTTACCATGGGAGTCCAGATTACCATGGAAGTCCAGTTCACCATGGGAGTCCAGTTTACCGTGGGAGTCCAGTTTACTATGGGAGACCAGTTTACCATGGATGTCCAGTTTACCATGGGAGTCCAGTTTACCATGTGAGACCAGTTTACCATGGGAGTCCAGTTTACCGTGGATGTCCAGTTCACCATGGATGTCCAGTTTACCATGGGAGTCCAGTTTACCATGTGAGACCAGTTTACCATGGATGTCCAGTTTACCATCGGAGTCCAGTTTACCATTGGAGACCAGTTTACCATGGAAGTCCAGTTCACCATGGGAGTCCAGTTTACCATTGGAGTCCAGTTTACCATGGATGTCCAGTTTACCATGTGAGTCCAGTTTACCATGGATGTCCAGTTTACCATGGATTTCCAGTTTACCATGGGAGTCCAGATTACCATGGAAGTCCAGTTCACCATGGGAGTCCAGTTTACCATGGGAGTCCAGTTTACCATGGATGTCCAGTTTACCATGGATGTCCAGTTTACCATGTGAGACCAGTTTACCATGGGAGTCCAGTTTACCATGGATGTCCAGTTTACCATGGGAGTCCAGTTTTCCATGTGAGACCAGTTTACCATGGGAGTCCAGTTTACCATGGATGTCCAGTTTACCATGGGAGACCAGTTTACCATAGGAGTCCAGTTTACCATGGGAGTCCAGTTTACCATGGGAGACCAGTTTACCATGGATGTCCAGTTAACCATGGTAGTCCAGTTTACCATGGATGTCCAGTTTACCATGGGAGACCAGTTTACCATGGACGTCCAGTTTACCATGGATGTCGAGTTTACCATGGGAGTCCAGCTTACCATGGGAGTCCAGTTTTCCATGGGAGACCAGTTTACCATGGGAGACCAGTTTACCATGGAAGTCCAGTTCACCATGGGAGTCCAGTTTACCATGGATGTCCAGTTTACCATGGGAGTCCAGTTTACCATTTCAGTCCAGTTTACCATTGGAGACCAGTTTACCATGGATGTCCAGTTAACCATGGGAGTCCAGTTTACCATGGGAATCCAGTTCACCATGGAAGTCCATTTTACCATGGGAGTCCAGTTTTCCAAGGTTGTCCAGTTTACCATGGAAGTCCAGTTTACCATGGGAGTCCAGTTAACCATGGGAGACCAGTGTACCATGGATGTCCAGTTTACCATGGATGTCCAGTTTACCATGGATGTCCAGTTTACCATGGGAGTCCAGTTTACCATGGGAGTCCAGTTTACCATGGATGTCCAGTTTACCATGGGACTCCAGTTTACCATGTGAGACCAGTTTACCATGGGAGTCCAGTTTACCATGGATGTCCAGTTTACCATGGGAGACCAGTTTACCATGGAAGTCCAGTTTACCATGGGAGACCAGTTTACCATGGAAGTCCAGTTTACCATGGGAGTCCAGTTTACCATGGCAGTCCAGTTTACCATGTGAGACCAGTTTACCATGGATGTCCAGTTAACCATGGGAGTCCAGTTTACCATGGGAATCCAGTTAACCATGGATGTCCATTTTACCATGGGAGTCCAGTTTTCCAAGGATGTCCAGTTTACCATGGGAGTCCAGTTTACCATGGCAGTCCAGTTTACCATGTGAGACCAGTTTACCATGGATGTCCAGTTAACCATGGGAGTCCAGTTTACCATGGGAATCCAGTTAACCATGGATGTCCATTTTACCATGGGAGTCCAGTTTTCCAAGGATGTCCAGTTTACCATGGGAGTCCAGTTTACCATGGGAGTCCAGTTTACCATGGAAGTCCAGTTCACCATGGGAGTCCGGTTCACCATTGGAGTCCAGTTTACAATGGATGTCCAGTTTATCATGGGAGTCCAGTTTACATTGGATGTCCAGTTTACCATGGATTTCCAGTTTACCATGGGAGTCCAGATTACCATGGAAGTCCAGTTCACCATGGGAGTCCGGTTCACCATTGGAGTCCAGTTTACAATGGATGTCCAGTTTACCATGGGAGTCCAGTTTACATTGGATGTCCAGTTTACCATGGATTTCCAGTTTACCATGGGAGTCCAGATTACCATGGAAGTCCAGTTCACCATGGGAGTCCAGTTTACCATGTGAGACCAGTTTATCATGGGAGTCCAGTTTACCATGGAAGTCCAGTTCACCATGGGAGTCCAGTTTACCATGTGAGTCCAGTTTACCATGGATGTCCAGTTTACCATGGGAGTCCAGTTTACCATGGGAGTCCAGTTTACCATGGGAGACCAGTTTACAATGTGAGACCAGTTTACCATGGGAGTCCTGTTTACCATGGATGTCCAGTTTACCATGGGAGTCCAGATTACCATGGAAGTCCAGTTCACCATGGGAGTCCAGTTTGCCATGGGAGTCCAGTTTACCATGGATGTCGAGTTTACCATGGGAGTCCAGCTTACCATGGGAGTCCAGTTTACCATGGGAGACCAGTTTACCATGGGAGACCAGTTCACCATGGGAGTCCAGTTTACCATGGGAGTCCAGTTTACCATGGATGTCCAGTTTACCATGGATGTCCAGTTTACCATGGAAGTCCAGTTAACATGGATGTCCAGTTTACCATGGATTTCCAGTTTACCATGGGAGACCAGTTTACCATGGATGTCCAGTTTACCATGGGACTCCAGTTTACCATGTGAGACCAGTTTACCATGGATGTCCAGTTTACCATGGATGTCCAGTTTACCATGGGAGTCCAGATTACCATGGAAGTCCAGTTCACCATGGGAGTCCAGTTTACCATGGATGTACAGTTTACCATGGATGTCCAGTTTACCATGGGATTCCAGTTTACCATGTGAGACCAGTTTACCATGGGAGTCCAGTTTACCATGGATGTCCAGTTTACCATGGGAGTCCAGTTTACCATGTGAGACCAGTTTATCATGGGAGTCCAGTTTACCATGGAAGTCCAGTTCACCATGGGAGTCCAGTTTACCATGTGAGTCCAGTTTACCATGGATGTCCAGTTTACCATGGGAGTCCAGTTTACCATGGGAGTCCAGTTTACCATGGGAGACCAGTTTACCATGTGAGACCAGTTTACCATTGGAGTCCTGTTTACCATGGATGTCCAGTTTACCATGGGAGTCCAGATTACCATGGAAGTCCAGTTCACCATGGGAGTCCAGTTTGCCATGGGAGTCCAGTTTACCATGGATGTCGAGTTTACCATGGGAGTCCAGCTTACCATGGGAGTCCAGTTTACCATGGGAGACCAGTTTACCATGGGAGACCAGTTTACCATGGAAGTCCAGTTCACCATGGGAGTCCAGTTTACCATGGGAGTCCAGTTTACCATGGATGTCCAGTTTACCATGGGAGTCCAGATTACCATGGAAGTCCAGTTCACCATGGGAGTCCAGTTTGCCATGGGAGTCCAGTTTACCATGGATGTCGAGTTTACCATGGGAGTCCAGCTTACCATGGGAGTCCAGTTTACCATGGGAGACCAGTTTACCATGGGAGACCAGTTTACCATGGAAGTCCAGTTCACCATGGGAGTCCAGTTTACCATGGGAGTCCAGTTTACCATGGATGTCCAGTTTACCATGGATGTCCAGTTTACCATGGAAGTCCAGTTAACATGGATGTCCAGTTTACCATGGGAGTCCAGATTTCCATGGATGTCCAGTTTACCATGGGAGTCCAGTTCACCATGGATGTCCAGTTTACCATGGGAGTCCAGTTTTTCATGGGAGTCCAGTCTACCATGGATGTCCAGTTTACCATGGGAGACCAGTTTACCATGGTAGACCAGTTTTCCATGGGTGTCGAGTTTACCATGGGAGACCAGTTTACCATGGATGTCCAGTTTACCATGGAAGTCCAATTTAACATGGAAGTCCAGTTTACCATGGGAGACCAGGTTACCATGGGAGTCCAGCTTACCATGGGAGTCCAGTTTACCATGGGAGACCAGTTTACCATGGGAGACCAGTTCACCATGGGAGTCCAGTTTACCATGGGAGTCCAGTTTACCATGGATGTCCAGTTTACCATGGATGTCCAGTTTACCATGGAAGTCCAGTTAACATGGATGTCCAGTTTACCATGGATTTCCAGTTTACCATGGGAGACCAGTTTACCATGGATGTCCAGTTTACCATGGGACTCCAGTTTACCATGTGAGACCAGTTTACCATGGATGTCCAGTTTACCATGGATGTCCAGTTTACCATGGGAGTCCAGATTACCATGGAAGTCCAGTTCACCATGGAAGTCCAGTTTACCATGGATGTACAGTTTACCATGGATGTCCAGTTTACCATGGGATTCCAGTTTACCATGTGAGACCAGTTTACCATGGGAGTCCAGTTTACCATGGATGTCCAGTTTACCATGGGAGTCCAGTTTACCATGTGAGACCAGTTTATCATGGGAGTCCAGTTTACCATGGAAGTCCAGTTCACCATGGGAGTCCAGTTTACCATGTGAGTCCAGTTTACCATGGATGTCCAGTTTACCATGGGAGTCCAGTTTACCATGGGAGTCCAGTTTACCATGGGAGACCAGTTTACCATGTGAGACCAGTTTACCATTGGAGTCCTGTTTACCATGGATGTCCAGTTTACCATGGGAGTCCAGATTACCATGGAAGTCCAGTTCACCATGGGAGTCCAGTTTGCCATGGGAGTCCAGTTTACCATGGATGTCGAGTTTACCATGGGAGTCCAGCTTACCATGGGAGTCCAGTTTACCATGGGAGACCAGTTTACCATGGGAGACCAGTTTACCATGGAAGTCCAGTTCACCATGGGAGTCCAGTTTACCATGGGAGTCCAGTTTACCATGGATGTCCAGTTTACCATGGGAGTCCAGATTACCATGGAAGTCCAGTTCACCATGGGAGTCCAGTTTGCCATGGGAGTCCAGTTTACCATGGATGTCGAGTTTACCATGGGAGTCCAGCTTACCATGGGAGTCCAGTTTACCATGGGAGACCAGTTTACCATGGGAGACCAGTTTACCATGGAAGTCCAGTTCACCATGGGAGTCCAGTTTACCATGGGAGTCCAGTTTACCATGGATGTCCAGTTTACCATGGATGTCCAGTTTACCATGGAAGTCCAGTTAACATGGATGTCCAGTTTACCATGGGAGTCCAGATTTCCATGGATGTCCAGTTTACCATGGGAGTCCAGTTCACCATGGATGTCCAGTTTACCATGGGAGTCCAGTTTTTCATGGGAGTCCAGTCTACCATGGATGTCCAGTTTACCATGGGAGACCAGTTTACCATGGTAGACCAGTTTACCATGGGTGTCGAGTTTACCATGGGAGACCAGTTTACCATGGATGTCCAGTTTACCATGGAAGTCCAATTTAACATGGAAGTCCAGTTTACCATGGGAGACCAGGTTACCATGGATGTCCAGTTTACCATGGGAGTCCAGTTTACCATGGGAGACCAGTTTACCATGGGAGACCAGTTTACCATGGATGTCCAGTTTACCATGGATGTGCAGTTTACCATGGGAGTCCAGATAACCATGGAAGTCCAGTTCACCATGGGAGTCCAGTTTACCATGGATGTACAGTTTACCATGGATGTCCAGTTTACCATGGGAGTCCAGTTTACCATGGGAGTCCAGTTTACCATGGATGTCCAGTTTACCATGGAAGTCCAGTTAACATGGATGTCCAGTTTACCATGGATTTCCAGTTTACCATGGGAGTCCAGATTACCATGGAAGTCCAGTTCACCATGGGAGTCTAGTTTACCATGGGAGTCCAGTTTACCATGGGAGACCAGTTTACCATGGATGTCCAGTTTACCATGGGAGTCCAGTTTACCATGTGAGACCAATTTACCATGGATGTCCAGTTTACCATCGGAGTCCAGTTTACCATGGGAGACCAGTTTACCATGGAAGTCCAGTTCACCATGGGAGTCCGGTTCACCATTGGAGTCCAGTTTACAATGGATGTCCAGTTTACCATGGGAGTCCAGTTTACATTGGATGTCCAGTTTACCATGGATTTCCAGTTTACCATGGGAGTCCAGATTACCATGGAAGTCCAGTTCACCATGGGAGTCCAGTTTACCATGTGAGACCAGTTTATCATGGGAGTCCAGTTTACCATGGAAGTCCAGTTCACCATGGGAGTCCAGTTTACCATGTGAGTCCAGTTTACCATGGATGTCCAGTTTACCATGGGAGTCCAGTTTACCATGGGAGTCCAGTTTACCATGGGAGACCAGTTTACCATGTGAGACCAGTTTACCATGGGAGTCCTGTTTACCATGGATGTCCAGTTTACCATGGGAGTCCAGATTACCATGGAAGTCCAGTTCACCATGGGAGTCCAGTTTGCCATGGGAGTCCAGTTTACCATGGATGTCGAGTTTACCATGGGAGTCCAGCTTACCATGGGAGTCCAGTTTACCATGGGAGACCAGTTTACCATGGGAGACCAGTTCACCATGGGAGTCCAGTTTACCATGGGAGTCCAGTTTACCATGGATGTCCAGTTTACCATGGATGTCCAGTTTACCATGGAAGTCCAGTTAACATGGATGTCCAGTTTACCATGGATTTCCAGTTTACCATGGGAGACCAGTTTACCATGGATGTCCAGTTTACCATGGGAGTCCAGTTTACCATGTGAGACCAGTTTACCATGGATGTCCAGTTTACCATGGATGTCCAGTTTACCATGGGAGTCCAGATTACCATGGAAGTCCAGTTCACCATGGGAGTCCAGTTTACCATGGATGTACAGTTTACCATGGATGTCCAGTTTACCATGGGAGTCCAGTTTACCATGTGAGACCAGTTTACCATGGGAGTCCAGTTTACCATGGATGTCCAGTTTACCATGGGAGTCCAGTTTACCATGCGAGACCAGTTTATCATGGGAGTCCAGTTTACCATGGAAGTCCAGTTCACCATGGGAGTCCAGTTTACCATGTGAGTCCAGTTTACCATGGATGTCCAGTTTACCATGGGAGTCCAGTTTACCATGGGAGTCCAGTTTACCATGGGAGACCAGTTTACCATGTGAGACCAGTTTACCATTGGAGTCCTGTTTACCATGGATGTCCAGTTTACCATGGGAGTCCAGATTACCATGGAAGTCCAGTTCACCATGGGAGTCCAGTTTGCCATGGGAGTCCAGTTTACCATGGATGTCGAGTTTACCATGGGAGTCCAGCTTACCATGGGAGTCCAGTTTACCATGGGAGACCAGTTTACCATGGGAGACCAGTTTACCATGGAAGTCCAGTTCACCATGGGAGTCCAGTTTACCATGGGAGTCCAGTTTACCATGGATGTCCAGTTTACCATGGGAGTCCAGATTACCATGGAAGTCCAGTTCACCATGGGAGTCCAGTTTGCCATGGGAGTCCAGTTTACCATGGATGTCGAGTTTACCATGGGAGTCCAGCTTACCATGGGAGTCCAGTTTACCATGGGAGACCAGTTTACCATGGGAGACCAGTTTACCATGGAAGTCCAGTTCACCATGGGAGTCCAGTTTACCATGGGAGTCCAGTTTACCATGGATGTCCAGTTTACCATGGATGTCCAGTTTACCATGGAAGTCCAGTTAACATGGATGTCCAGTTTACCATGGGAGTCCAGATTTCCATGGATGTCCAGTTTACCATGGGAGTCCAGTTCACCATGGATGTCCAGTTTACCATGGGAGTCCAGTTTTTCATGGGAGTCCAGTCTACCATGGATGTCCAGTTTACCATGGGAGACCAGTTTACCATGGTAGACCAGTTTACCATGGGTGTCGAGTTTACCATGGGAGACCAGTTTACCATGGATGTCCAGTTTACCATGGAAGTCCAATTTAACATGGAAGTCCAGTTTACCATGGGAGACCAGGTTACCATGGATGTCCAGTTTACCATGGGAGTCCAGTTTACCATGGGAGACCAGTTTACCATGGGAGACCAGTTTACCATGGATGTCCAGTTTACCATGGATGTGCAGTTTACCATGGGAGTCCAGATAACCATGGAAGTCCAGTTCACCATGGGAGTCCAGTTTACCATGGATGTACAGTTTACCATGGATGTCCAGTTTACCATGGGAGTCCAGTTTACCATGGGAGTCCAGTTTACCATGGATGTCCAGTTTACCATGGAAGTCCAGTTAACATGGATGTCCAGTTTACCATGGATTTCCAGTTTACCATGGGAGTCCAGATTACCATGGAAGTCCAGTTCACCATGGGAGTCTAGTTTACCATGGGAGTCCAGTTTACCATGGGAGACCAGTTTACCATGGATGTCCAGTTTACCATGGGAGTCCAGTTTACCATGTGAGACCAATTTACCATGGATGTCCAGTTTACCATCGGAGTCCAGTTTACCATGGGAGACCAGTTTACCATGGAAGTCCAGTTCACCATGGGAGTCCGGTTCACCATTGGAGTCCAGTTTACAATGGATGTCCAGTTTACCATGGGAGTCCAGTTTACATTGGATGTCCAGTTTACCATGGATTTCCAGTTTACCATGGGAGTCCAGATTACCATGGAAGTCCAGTTCACCATGGGAGTCCAGTTTACCATGTGAGACCAGTTTATCATGGGAGTCCAGTTTACCATGGAAGTCCAGTTCACCATGGGAGTCCAGTTTACCATGTGAGTCCAGTTTACCATGGATGTCCAGTTTACCATGGGAGTCCAGTTTACCATGGGAGTCCAGTTTACCATGGGAGACCAGTTTACCATGTGAGACCAGTTTACCATGGGAGTCCTGTTTACCATGGATGTCCAGTTTACCATGGGAGTCCAGATTACCATGGAAGTCCAGTTCACCATGGGAGTCCAGTTTGCCATGGGAGTCCAGTTTACCATGGATGTCGAGTTTACCATGGGAGTCCAGCTTACCATGGGAGTCCAGTTTACCATGGGAGACCAGTTTACCATGGGAGACCAGTTCACCATGGGAGTCCAGTTTACCATGGGAGTCCAGTTTACCATGGATGTCCAGTTTACCATGGATGTCCAGTTTACCATGGAAGTCCAGTTAACATGGATGTCCAGTTTACCATGGATTTCCAGTTTACCATGGGAGACCAGTTTACCATGGATGTCCAGTTTACCATGGGAGTCCAGTTTACCATGTGAGACCAGTTTACCATGGATGTCCAGTTTACCATGGGAGTCCAGTTTACCATGGATGTACAGTTTACCATGGATGTCCAGTTTACCATGGGAGTCCAGTTTACCATGTGAGACCAGTTTACCATGGGAGTCCAGTTTACCATGGATGTCCAGTTTACCATGGGAGTCCAGTTTACCATGCGAGACCAGTTTACCATGGAAGTCCAGTTCACCATGGAAGTCCAGTTCACCATGGGAGTCCAGTTTACCATGTGAGTCCAGTTTACCATGGGAGTCCAGTTTACCATGGGAGTCCAGTTTACCATGGGAGTCCAGTTTACCATGGGAGACCAGTTTACCATGTGAGACCAGTTTACCATGGGAGTCCTGTTTACCATGGATGTCCAGTTTACCATGGGAGTCCAGATTACCATGGAAGTCCAGTTCACCATGGGAGTCCAGTTTGCAATGGGAGTCCAGTTTACCATGGATGTCGAGTTTACCATGGGAGTCCAGCTTACCATGGGAGTCCAGTTTACCATGGGAGACCAGTTTACCATGGGAGACCAGTTTACCATGGAAGTCCAGTTCACCATGGGAGTCCAGTTTACCATGGGAGTCCAGTTTACCATGGATGTCCAGTTTACCATGGGAGTCCAGATTACCATGGAAGTCCAGTTCACCATGGGAGTCCAGTTTGCCATGGGAGTCCAGTTTACCATGGATGTCGAGTTTACCATGGGAGTCCAGCTTACCATGGGAGTCCAGTTTACCATGGGAGACCAGTTTACCATGGGAGACCAGTTTACCATGGAAGTCCAGGTCACCATGGGAGTCCAGTTTACCATGGGAGTCCAGTTTACCATGGATGTCCAGTTTACCATGGATGTCCAGTTAACATGGATGTCCAGTTTACCATGGATTTCCAGTTTACCATGGGAGTCCAGATTACCATGGATGTCCAGTTTACCATGGGAGTCCAGTTCACCATGGATGTCCAGTTTACCATGGGAGTCCAGTTTTTCATGGGAGTCCAGTCTACCATGGATGTCCAGTTTACCATGGGAGACCAGTTTACCATGGTAGACCAGTTTACCATGGGTGTCGAGTTTACCATGGGAGACCAGTTTACCAAGGATATCCAGTTTACCATGGAAGTCCAATTTAACATGGAAGTCCAGTTTGCCATGGGAGACCAGGTTACCATGGATGTCCAGTTTACCATGGGAGTCCAGTTTACCATGGGAGACCAGTTTACCATGGGAGACCAGTTTACCATGGATGTGCAGTTTACCATGGGAGTCCAGATAACCATGGAAGTCCAGTTCACCATGGGAGTCCAGTTTACCATGGATGTACAGTTTACCATGGATGTCCAGTTTACCATGGGAGTCCAGTTTACCATGGGAGTCCAGTTTACCATGGATGTCCAGTTTACCATGGATGTCCAGTTTACCATGGAAGTCCAGTTAACATGGATGTCCAGTTTACCATGGATTTCCAGTTTACCATGGAAGTCCAGATTACCATGGAAGTCCAGTTCACCATGGGAGTCTAGTTTACCATGGGAGTCCAGTTTACCATGGGAGACCAGTTTACCATGGATGTCCAGTTTACCATGGGAGTCCAGTTTACCATGTGAGACCAATTTACCATGGATGTCCAGTTTACCATCGGAGTCCAGTTTACCATGGGAGACCAGTTTACCATGGAAGTCCAGTTCACCATGGGAGTCCGGTTCACCATTGGAGTCCAGTTTACAATGGATGTCCAGTTTACCATGGGAGTCCAGTTTACATTGGATGTCCAGTTTACCATGGATTTCCAGTTTACCATGGGAGTCCAGATTACCATGGAAGTCCAGTTCACCATGGGAGTCCAGTTTACCATGTGAGACCAGTTTATCATGGGAGTCCAGTTTACCATGGAAGTCCAGTTCACCATGGGAGTCCAGTTTACCATGTGAGTCCAGTTTACCATGGATGTCCAGTTTACCATGGGAGTCCAGTTTACCATGGGAGACCAGTTTACCATGTGAGACCAGTTTACCATGGGAGTCCTGTTTACCATGGATGTCCAGTTTACCATGGGAGTCCAGATTACCATGGAAGTCCAGTTCACCATGGGAGTCCAGTTTGCCATGGGAGTCCAGTTTACCATGGATGTCGAGTTTACCATGGGAGTCCAGCTTACCATGGGAGTCCAGTTTACCATGGGAGACCAGTTTACCATGGGAGACCAGTTCACCATGGGAGTCCAGTTTACCATGGGAGTCCAGTTTACCATGGATGTCCAGTTTACCATGGATGTCCAGTTTACCATGGAAGTCCAGTTAACATGGATGTCCAGTTTACCATGGATTTCCAGTTTACCATGGGAGACCAGTTTACCATGGATGTCCAGTTTACCATGGGAGTCCAGTTTACCATGTGAGACCAGTTTACCATGGATGTCCAGTTTACCATGGATGTCCAGTTTACCATGGGAGTCCAGATTACCATGGAAGTCCAGTTCACCATGGGAGTCCAGTTTACCATGGATGTACAGTTTACCATGGATGTCCAGTTTACCATGGGAGTCCAGTTTACCATGTGAGACCAGTTTACCATGGGAGTCCAGTTTACCATGGATGTCCAGTTTACCATGGGAGTCCAGTTTACCATGTGAGACCAGTTTATCATGGGAGTCCAGTTTACCATGGAAGTCCAGTTCACCATGGGAGTCCAGTTTACCATGTGAGTCCAGTTTACCATGGATGTCCAGTATACCATGGGAGTCCAGTTTACCATGGGAGTCCAGTTTACCATGGGAGACCAGTTTACCATGTGAGACCAGTTTACCATGGGAGTCCTGTTTACCATGGATGTCCAGTTTACCATGGGAGTCCAGATTACCATGGAAGTCCAGTTCACCATGGGAGTCCAGTTTGCCATGGGAGTCCAGTTTACCATGGATGTCGAGTTTACCATGGGAGTCCAGCTTACCATGGGAGTCCAGTTTACCATGGGAGACCAGTTTACCATGGGAGACCAGTTTACCATGGAAGTCCAGTTCACCATGGGAGTCCAGTTTACCATGGGAGTCCAGTTTACCATGGATGTCCAGTTTACCATGGGAGTCCAGATTACCATGGAAGTCCAGTTCACCATGGGAGTCCAGTTTGCCATGGGAGTCCAGTTTACCATGGATGTCGAGTTTACCATGGGAGTCCAGCTTACCATGGGAGTCCAGTTTACCATGGGAGACCAGTTTACCATGGGAGACCAGTTTACCATGGAAGTCCAGTTCACCATGGGAGTCCAGTTTACCATGGGAGTCCAGTTTACCATGGATGTCCAGTTTACCATGGATGTCCAGTTTACCATGGAAGTCCAGTTAACATGGATGTCCAGTTTACCATGGATTTCCAGTTTACCATGGGAGTCCAGATTACCATGGATGTCCAGTTTACCATGGGAGTCCAGTTCACCATGGATGTCCAGTTTACCATGGGAGTCCAGTTTTTCATGGGAGTCCAGTCTACCATGGATGTCCAGTTTACCATGGGAGACCAGTTTACCATGGTAGACCAGTTTACCATGGGTGTCGAGTTTACCATGGGAGACCAGTTTACCATGGATATCCAGTTTACCATGGAAGTCCAATTTAACATGGGAGTCCAGTTTACCATGGGAGACCAGGTTACCATGGATGTCCAGTTTACCATGGGAGTCCAGTTTACCATGGGAGACCAGTTTACCATGGGAGACCAGTTTACCATGGATGTGCAGTTTACCATGGGAGTCCAGATTACCATGGAAGTCCAGTTCACCATGGGAGTCCAGTTTACCATGGATGTACAGTTTACCATGGATGTCCAGTTTACCATGGGAGTCCAGTTTACCATGTGAGACCAGTTTACCATGGGAGTCCAGTTTACCATGGATGTCCAGTTTACCATGGGAGTCCAGTTTACCATGTGAGACCAGTTTATCATGGGAGTCCAGTTTACCATGGAAGTCCAGTTCACCATGGGAGTCCAGTTTACCATGTGAGTCCAGTTTACCATGGATGTCCAGTTTACCATGGGAGTCCAGTTTACCATGGGAGTCCAGTTTACCATGTGAGACCAGTTTACCATGGGAGTCCTGTTTACCATGGATGTCCAGTTTACCATGGGAGTCCAGATTACCATGGAAGTCCAGTTCACCATGGGAGTCCAGTTTGCCATGGGAGTCCAGTTTACCATGGATGTCGAGTTTACCATGGGAGTCCAGATTACCATGGGTGTCCAGTTTACCATGGGAGACCAGTTTACCATGGGAGACCAGTTTACCATGGGAGTCCAGATTACCATGGAAGTCCAGTTCACCATGGGAGTCCAGTTTACCATGTGAGACCAGTTTATCATGGGAGTCCAGTTTACCATGGAAGTCCAGTTCACCATGGGAGTCCAGTTTACCATGTGAGTCCAGTTTACCATGGATGTCCAGTTTACCATGGGAGTCCAGTTTACCATGGGAGTCCAGTTTACCATGGGAGACCAGTTTACCATGTGAGACCAGTTTACCATGGGAGTCCTGTTTACCATGGATGTCCAGTTTACCATGGGAGTCCAGATTACCATGGAAGTCCAGTTCACCATGGGAGTCCAGTTTGCCATGGGAGTCCAGTTTACCATGGATGTCGAGTTTACCATGGGAGTCCAGCTTACCATGGGAGTCCAGTTTACCATGGGAGACCAGTTTACCATGGGAGACCAGTTCACCATGGGAGTCCAGTTTACCATGGGAGTCCAGTTTACCGTGGATGTCCAGTTTACCATGGATGTCCAGTTTACCATGGAAGTCCAGTTAACATGGATGTCCAGTTTACCATGGGAGTCCAGTTTACATTGGATGTCCAGTTTACCATGGATTTCCAGTTTACCATGGGAGTCCAGATTACCATGGAAGTCCAGTTCACCATGGGAGTCCAGTTTACCATGTGAGACCAGTTTATCATGGGAGTCCAGTTTACCATGGAAGTCCAGTTCACCATGGGAGTCCAGTTTACCATGTGAGTCCAGTTTACCATGGATGTCCAGTTTACCATGGGAGTCCAGTTTACCATGGGAGTCCAGTTTACCATGGGAGACCAGTTTACCATGTGAGACCAGTTTACCATGGGAGTCCTGTTTACCATGGATGTCCAGTTTACCATGGGAGTCCAGATTACCATGGAAGTCCAGTTCACCATGGGAGTCCAGTTTGCCATGGGAGTCCAGTTTACCATGGATGTCGAGTTTACCATGGGAGTCCAGCTTACCATGGGAGTCCAGTTTACCATGGGAGACCAGTTTACCATGGGAGACCAGTTCACCATGGGAGTCCAGTTTACCATGGGAGTCCAGTTTACCATGGATGTCCAGTTTACCATGGATGTCCAGTTTACCATGGAAGTCCAGTTAACATGGATGTCCAGTTTACCATGGATTTCCAGTTTACCATGGGAGACCAGTTTACCATGGATGTCCAGTTTACCATGGGAGTCCAGTTTACCATGTGAGACCAGTTTACCATGGATGTCCAGTTTACCATGGATGTCCAGTTTACCATGGGAGTCCAGATTACCATGGAAGTCCAGTTCACCATGGGAGTCCAGTTTACCATGGATGTACAGTTTACCATGGATGTCCAGTTTACCATGGGAGTCCAGTTTACCATGTGAGACCAGTTTACCATGGGAGTCCAGTTTACCATGGATGTCCAGTTTACCATGGGAGTCCAGTTTACCATGCGAGACCAGTTTATCATGGGAGTCCAGTTTACCATGGAAGTCCAGTTCACCATGGGAGTCCAGTTTACCATGTGAGTCCAGTTTACCATGGGAGTCCAGTTTACCATGGGAGTCCAGTTTACCATGGGAGACCAGTTTACCATGTGAGACCAGTTTACCATGGGAGTCCTGTTTACCATGGATGTCCAGTTTACCATGGGAGTCCAGATTACCATGGAAGTCCAGTTCACCATGGGAGTCCAGTTTGCAATGGGAGTCCAGTTTACCATGGATGTCGAGTTTACCATGGGAGTCCAGCTTACCATGGGAGTCCAGTTTACCATGGGAGACCAGTTTACCATGGGAGACCAGTTTACCATGGAAGTCCAGTTCACCATGGGAGTCCAGTTTACCATGGGAGTCCAGTTTACCATGGATATCCAGTTTACCATGGGAGTCCAGATTACCATGGAAGTCCAGTTCACCATGGGAGTCCAGTTTGCCATGGGAGTCCAGTTTACCATGGATGTCGAGTTTACCATGGGAGTCCAGCTTACCATGGGAGTCCAGTTTACCATGGGAGACCAGTTTACCATGGGAGACCAGTTTACCATGGAAGTCCAGGTCACCATGGGAGTCCAGTTTACCATGGGAGTCCAGTTTACCATGGATGTCCAGTTTACCATGGATGTCCAGTTTACCATGGAAGTCCAGTTAACATGGATGTCCAGTTTACCATGGATTTCCAGTTTACCATGGGAGTCCAGATTACCATGGATGTCCAGTTTACCATGGGAGTCCAGTTCACCATGGATGTCCAGTTTACCATGGGAGTCCAGTTTTTCATGGGAGTCCAGTCTACCATGGATGTCCAGTTTACCATGGGAGACCAGTTTACCATGGTAGACCAGTTTACCATGGGTGTCGAGTTTACCATGGGAGACCAGTTTACCAAGGATATCCAGTTTACCATGGAAGTCCAATTTAACATGGAAGTCCAGTTTGCCATGGGAGACCAGGTTACCATGGATGTCCAGTTTACCATGGGAGTCCAGTTTACCATGGGAGACCAGTTTACCATGGGAGACCAGTTTACCATGGATGTGCAGTTTACCATGGGAGTCCAGATAACCATGGAAGTCCAGTTCACCATGGGAGTCCAGTTTACCATGGATGTACAGTTTACCATGGATGTCCAGTTTACCATGGGAGTCCAGTTTACCATGGGAGTCCAGTTTACCATGGATGTCCAGTTTACCATGGATGTCCAGTTTACCATGGAAGTCCAGTTAACATGGATGTCCAGTTTACCATGGATTTCCAGTTTACCATGGAAGTCCAGATTACCATGGAAGTCCAGTTCACCATGGGAGTCTAGTTTACCATGGGAGTCCAGTTTACCATGGGAGACCAGTTTACCATGGATGTCCAGTTTACCATGGGAGTCCAGTTTACCATGTGAGACCAATTTACCATGGATGTCCAGTTTACCATCGGAGTCCAGTTTACCATGGGAGACCAGTTTACCATGGAAGTCCAGTTCACCATGGGAGTCCGGTTCACCATTGGAGTCCAGTTTACAATGGATGTCCAGTTTACCATGGGAGTCCAGTTTACATTGGATGTCCAGTTTACCATGGATTTCCAGTTTACCATGGGAGTCCAGATTACCATGGAAGTCCAGTTCACCATGGGAGTCCAGTTTACCATGTGAGACCAGTTTATCATGGGAGTCCAGTTTACCATGGAAGTCCAGTTCACCATGGGAGTCCAGTTTACCATGTGAGTCCAGTTTACCATGGATGTCCAGTTTACCATGGGAGTCCAGTTTACCATGGGAGACCAGTTTACCATGTGAGACCAGTTTACCATGGGAGTCCTGTTTACCATGGATGTCCAGTTTACCATGGGAGTCCAGATTACCATGGAAGTCCAGTTCACCATGGGAGTCCAGTTTGCCATGGGAGTCCAGTTTACCATGGATGTCGAGTTTACCATGGGAGTCCAGCTTACCATGGGAGTCCAGTTTACCATGGGAGACCAGTTTACCATGGGAGACCAGTTCACCATGGGAGTCCAGTTTACCATGGGAGTCCAGTTTACCATGGATGTCCAGTTTACCATGGATGTCCAGTTTACCATGGAAGTCCAGTTAACATGGATGTCCAGTTTACCATGGATTTCCAGTTTACCATGGGAGACCAGTTTACCATGGATGTCCAGTTTACCATGGGAGTCCAGTTTACCATGTGAGACCAGTTTACCATGGATGTCCAGTTTACCATGGATGTCCAGTTTACCATGGGAGTCCAGATTACCATGGAAGTCCAGTTCACCATGGGAGTCCAGTTTACCATGGATGTACAGTTTACCATGGATGTCCAGTTTACCATGGGAGTCCAGTTTACCATGTGAGACCAGTTTACCATGGGAGTCCAGTTTACCATGGATGTCCAGTTTACCATGGGAGTCCAGTTTACCATGTGAGACCAGTTTATCATGGGAGTCCAGTTTACCATGGAAGTCCAGTTCACCATGGGAGTCCAGTTTACCATGTGAGTCCAGTTTACCATGGATGTCCAGTATACCATGGGAGTCCAGTTTACCATGGGAGTCCAGTTTACCATGGGAGACCAGTTTACCATGTGAGACCAGTTTACCATGGGAGTCCTGTTTACCATGGATGTCCAGTTTACCATGGGAGTCCAGATTACCATGGAAGTCCAGTTCACCATGGGAGTCCAGTTTGCCATGGGAGTCCAGTTTACCATGGATGTCGAGTTTACCATGGGAGTCCAGCTTACCATGGGAGTCCAGTTTACCATGGGAGACCAGTTTACCATGGGAGACCAGTTTACCATGGAAGTCCAGTTCACCATGGGAGTCCAGTTTACCATGGGAGTCCAGTTTACCATGGATGTCCAGTTTACCATGGGAGTCCAGATTACCATGGAAGTCCAGTTCACCATGGGAGTCCAGTTTGCCATGGGAGTCCAGTTTACCATGGATGTCGAGTTTACCATGGGAGTCCAGCTTACCATGGGAGTCCAGTTTACCATGGGAGACCAGTTTACCATGGGAGACCAGTTTACCATGGAAGTCCAGTTCACCATGGGAGTCCAGTTTACCATGGGAGTCCAGTTTACCATGGATGTCCAGTTTACCATGGATGTCCAGTTTACCATGGAAGTCCAGTTAACATGGATGTCCAGTTTACCATGGATTTCCAGTTTACCATGGGAGTCCAGATTACCATGGATGTCCAGTTTACCATGGGAGTCCAGTTCACCATGGATGTCCAGTTTACCATGGGAGTCCAGTTTTTCATGGGAGTCCAGTCTACCATGGATGTCCAGTTTACCATGGGAGACCAGTTTACCATGGTAGACCAGTTTACCATGGGTGTCGAGTTTACCATGGGAGACCAGTTTACCATGGATATCCAGTTTACCATGGAAGTCCAATTTAACATGGGAGTCCAGTTTACCATGGGAGACCAGGTTACCATGGATGTCCAGTTTACCATGGGAGTCCAGTTTACCATGGGAGACCAGTTTACCATGGGAGACCAGTTTACCATGGATGTGCAGTTTACCATGGGAGTCCAGATTACCATGGAAGTCCAGTTCACCATGGGAGTCCAGTTTACCATGGATGTACAGTTTACCATGGATGTCCAGTTTACCATGGGAGTCCAGTTTACCATGTGAGACCAGTTTACCATGGGAGTCCAGTTTACCATGGATGTCCAGTTTACCATGGGAGTCCAGTTTACCATGTGAGACCAGTTTATCATGGGAGTCCAGTTTACCATGGAAGTCCAGTTCACCATGGGAGTCCAGTTTACCATGTGAGTCCAGTTTACCATGGATGTCCAGTTTACCATGGGAGTCCAGTTTACCATGGGAGTCCAGTTTACCATGTGAGACCAGTTTACCATGGGAGTCCTGTTTACCATGGATGTCCAGTTTACCATGGGAGTCCAGATTACCATGGAAGTCCAGTTCACCATGGGAGTCCAGTTTGCCATGGGAGTCCAGTTTACCATGGATGTCGAGTTTACCATGGGAGTCCAGATTACCATGGGTGTCCAGTTTACCATGGGAGACCAGTTTACCATGGGAGACCAGTTTACCATGGAAGTCCAGTTCACCATGGGAGTCCAGTTTACCATGGGAGTCCAGTTTACCATGGATGTCCAGTTTACCATGGGAGTCCAGATTACCATGGAAGTCCAGTTCACCATGGGAGTCTAGTTTACCATGGGAGTCCAGTTTACCATGGGAGACCAGTTTACCATGGATGTCCAGTTTACCATGGGAGTCCAGTTTACCATGTGAGACCAATTTACCATGGATGTCCAGTTTACCATCGGAGTCCAGTTTACCATGGGAGACCAGTTTACCATGGAAGTCCAGTTCACCATGGGAGTCCGGTTCACCATTGGAGTCCAGTTTACAATGGATGTCCAGTTTACCATGGGAGTCCAGTTTACATTGGATGTCCAGTTTACCATGGATTTCCAGTTTACCATGGGAGTCCAGATTACCATGGAAGTCCAGTTCACCATGGGAGTCCAGTTTACCATGTGAGACCAGTTTATCATGGGAGTCCAGTTTACCATGGAAGTCCAGTTCACCATGGGAGTCCAGTTTACCATGTGAGTCCAGTTTACCATGGATGTCCAGTTTACCATGGGAGTCCAGTTTACCATGGGAGTCCAGTTTACCATGGGAGACCAGTTTACCATGTGAGACCAGTTTACCATGGGAGTCCTGTTTACCATGGATGTCCAGTTTACCATGGGAGTCCAGATTACCATGGAAGTCCAGTTCACCATGGGAGTCCAGTTTGCCATGGGAGTCCAGTTTACCATGGATGTCGAGTTTACCATGGGAGTCCAGCTTACCATGGGAGTCCAGTTTACCATGGGAGACCAGTTTACCATGGGAGACCAGTTCACCATGGGAGTCCAGTTTACCATGGGAGTCCAGTTTACCATGGATGTCCAGTTTACCATGGATGTCCAGTTTACCATGGAAGTCCAGTTAACATGGATGTCCAGTTTACCATGGATTTCCAGTTTACCATGGGAGACCAGTTTACCATGGATGTCCAGTTTACCATGGGAGTCCAGTTTACCATGTGAGACCAGTTTACCATGGATGTCCAGTTTACCATGGATGTCCAGTTTACCATGGGAGTCCAGATTACCATGGAAGTCCAGTTCACCATGGGAGTCCAGTTTACCATGGATGTACAGTTTACCATGGATGTCCAGTTTACCATGGGAGTCCAGTTTACCATGTGAGACCAGTTTACCATGGGAGTCCAGTTTACCATGGATGTCCAGTTTACCATGGGAGTCCAGTTTACCATGTGAGACCAGTTTATCATGGGAGTCCAGTTTACCATGGAAGTCCAGTTCACCATGGGAGTCCAGTTTACCATGTGAGTCCAGTTTACCATGGATGTCCAGTTTACCATGGGAGTCCAGTTTACCATGGGAGTCCAGTTTACCATGTGAGACCAGTTTACCATGGGAGTCCTGTTTACCATGGATGTCCAGTTTACCATGGGAGTCCAGATTACCATGGAAGTCCAGTTCACCATGGGAGTCCAGTTTGCCATGGGAGTCCAGTTTACCATGGATGTCGAGTTTACCATGGGAGTCCAGCTTACCATGGGAGTCCAGTTTACCATGGATGTCCAGTTTACCATGGATGTCCAGTTTACCATGGAAGCCCAGTTAACATGGATGTCCAGTTTACCATGGATTTCCAGTTTACCATGGGAGACCAGTTTACCATGGATGTCCAGTTTACCATGGGAGTCCAGTTTACCATGTGAGACCAGTTTACCATGGATGTCCAGTTTACCATGGATGTCCAGTTTACCATGGGAGTCCAGATTACCATGGAAGTCCAGTTCACCATGGGAGTCCAGTTTACCATGGATGTACAGTTTACCATGGATGTCCAGTTTACCATGGGAGTCCAGTTTACCATGTGAGACCAGTTTACCATGGGAGTCCAGTTTACCCTGGATGTCCAGTTTACCATGGGAGTCCAGTTTACCATGTGAGACCAGTTTATCATGGGAGTCCAGTTTATCATGGAAGTCCAGTTCACCATGGGAGTCCAGTTTACCATGTGAGTCCAGTTTACCATGGATGTCCAGTTTACCATGGGAGTCCAGTTTACCATGGGAGTCCAGTTTACCATGGGAGACCAGTTTACCATGTGAGACCAGTTTACCATGGGAGTCCTGTTTACCATGGATGTCCAGTTTACCATGGGAGTCCAGATTACCATGGAAGTCCAGTTCACCATGGGAGTCCAGTTTGCCATGGGAGTCCAGTTTACCATGGATGTCGAGTTTACCATGGGAGTCCAGCTTACCATGGGAGTCCAGTTTACCATGGGAGACCAGTTTACCATGGGAGACCAGTTTACCATGGAAGTCCAGTTCACCATGGGAGTCCAGTTTACCATGGGAGTCCAGTTTACCATGGATGTCCAGTTTACCATGGGAGTCCAGATTACCATGGAAGTCCAGTTCACCATGGGAGTCCAGTTTGCCATGGGAGTCCAGTTTACCATGGATGTCGAGTTTACCATGGGAGTCCAGCTTACCATGGGAGTCCAGTTTACCATGGGAGACCAGTTTACCATGGGAGACCAGTTTACCATGGAAGTCCAGTTCACCATGGGAGTCCAGTTTACCATGGGAGTCCAGTTTACCATGGATGTCCAGTTTACCATGGATGTCCAGTTTACCATGGAAGTCCAGTTAACATGGATGTCCAGTTTACCATGGATTTCTAGTTTACCATGGGAGTCCAGATTACCATGGATGTCCAGTTTACCATGGGAGTCCAGTTCACCATGGATGTCCAGTTTACCATGGGAGTCCAGTTTTTCATGGGAGTCCAGTCTACCATGGATGTCCAGTTTACCATGGGAGACCAGTTTACCATGGTAGACCAGTTTACCATGGGTGTCGAGTTTACCATGGGAGACCAGTTTACCATGGATATCCAGTTTACCATGGAAGTCCAATTTAACATGGGAGTCCAGTTTACCATGGGAGACCAGGTTACCATGGATGTCCAGTTTACCATGGGAGTCCAGTTTACCATGGGAGACCAGTTTACCATGGGAGACCAGTTTACCATGGATGTCCAGTTTACCATGGATGTGCAGTTTACCATGGGAGTCCAGATTACCATGGAAGTCCAGTTCACCATGGGAGTCCAGTTTACCATGGATGTACAGTTTACCATGGATGTCCAGTTTACCATGGGAGTCCAGTTTACCATGTGAGACCAGTTTACCATGGGAGTCCAGTTTACCATGGATGTCCAGTTTACCATGGGAGTCCAGTTTACCATGTGAGACCAGTTTATCATGGGAGTCCAGTTTACCATGGAAGTCCAGTTCACCATGGGAGTCCAGTTTACCATGTGAGTCCAGTTTACCATGGATGTCCAGTTTACCATGGGAGTCCAGTTTACCATGGGAGTCCAGTTTACCATGTGAGACCAGTTTACCATGGGAGTCCTGTTTACCATGGATGTCCAGTTTACCATGGGAGTCCAGATTACCATGGAAGTCCAGTTCACCATGGGAGTCCAGTTTGCCATGGGAGTCCAGTTTACCATGGATGTCGAGTTTACCATGGGAGTCCAGATTACCATGGGTGTCCAGTTTACCATGGGAGACCAGTTTACCATGGGACACCAGTTTACCATGGAAGTCCAGTTCACCATGGGAGTCCAGTTTACCATGGGAGTCCAGTTTACCATGGATGTCCAGTTTACCATGGGAGTCCAGATTACCATGGAAGTCCAGTTCACCATGGGAGTCCAGTTTGCCATGGGAGTCCAGTTTACCATGGATGTCGAGTTTACCATGGGAGTCCAGCTTACCATGGGAGTCCAGTTTACCATGGGAGACCAGTTTACCATGGGAGACCAGTTTACCATGGATGTCCAGTTTACCATGGATGTGCAGTTTACCATGGGAGTCCAGATTACCATGGAAGTCCAGTTCACCATGGGAGTCCAGTTTACCATGGATGTACAGTTTACCATGGATGTCCAGTTTACCATGGGAGTCCAGTTTACCATGTGAGACCAGTTTACCATGGGAGTCCAGTTTACCATGGATGTCCAGTTTACCATGGGAGTCCAGTTTACCATGTGAGACCAGTTTATCATGGGAGTCCAGTTTACCATGGAAGTCCAGTTCACCATGGGAGTCCAGTTTACCATGTGAGTCCAGTTTACCATGGATGTCCAGTTTACCATGGGAGTCCAGTTTACCATGGGAGTCCAGTTTACCATGTGAGACCAGTTTACCATGGGAGTCCTGTTTACCATGGATGTCCAGTTTACCATGGGAGTCCAGATTACCATGGAAGTCCAGTTCACCATGGGAGTCCAGTTTGCCATGGGAGTCCAGTTTACCATGGATGTCGAGTTTACCATGGGAGTCCAGATTACCATGGGTGTCCAGTTTACCATGGGAGACCAGTTTACCATGGGACACCAGTTTACCATGGAAGTCCAGTTCACCATGGGAGTCCAGTTTACCATGGGAGTCCAGTTTACCATGGATGTCCAGTTTACCATGGGAGTCCAGATTACCATGGAAGTCCAGTTCACCATGGGAGTCCAGTTTGCCATGGGAGTCCAGTTTACCATGGATGTCGAGTTTACCATGGGAGTCCAGCTTACCATGGGAGTCCAGTTTACCATGGGAGACCAGTTTACCATGGAAGTCCAGTTCACCATGGGAGTCCAGTTTACCATGGGAGTCCAGTTTACCATGGATGTCCAGTTTACCATGGATGTCCAGTTTACCATGGAAGTCCAGTTAACATGGATGTCCAGTTTACCATGGATTTCCAGTTTACCATGGGAGTCCAGATTACCATGGATGTCCAGTTTACCATGGGAGTCCAGTTCACCATGGATGTCCAGTTTACAATGGGAGTCCAGTTTACCATGGATGTCCAGTTTACCATGGGAGTCCAGTTTACCATGGATGTCCAGTTTACCATGGGAGTCCAGTTTACCATGGATGTCCAGTTTACCATGGATGTCCAGTTTACCATGGGAGTCCAGTCTACCATGGATGTCCAGTTTACCATGGGAGACCAGTTTACCATGGTAGACCAGTTTACCATGGGTGTCGAGTTTACCATGGGAGACCAGTTTACCATGGATATCCAGTTTACCATGGAAGTCCAATTTAACATGGGAGTCCAGTTTACCATGGGAGACCAGGTTACCATGGATGTCCAGTTTACCATGGGAGTCCAGTTTACCATGGGAGACCAGTTTACCATGGGAGACCAGTTTACCATGGATGTCCAGTTTACCATGGATGTGCAGTTTACCATGGATGTCCAGTTCACCATTGGAGTCCAGTTCACCATGGATGTCCAGTTTACCATGGGAGTCCAGATTACCATGGATGTCCAGTTTACCATGGGAGTCCAGTTCACCATGGATGTCCAGTTTACCATGGGAGTCCAGTTTTTCATGGGAGTCCAGTTCACCATGGATGTCCAGTTTACAATGGGAGTCCAGTTTACCATGGATGTCCAGTTTACCATGGGAGTCCAGTTTACCATGGATGTCCAGTTTACCATGGGAGTCCAGTTTACCATGGATGTCCAGTTTACCATGGATGTCCAGTTTACCATGGGAGTCCAGTCTACCATGGATGTCCAGTTTACCATGGGAGACCAGTTTACCATGGTAGACCAGTTTACCATGGGTGTCGAGTTTACCATGGGAGACCAGTTTACCATGGATATCCAGTTTACCATGGAAGTCCAATTTAACATGGGAGTCCAGTTTACCATGGGAGACCAGGTTACCATGGATGTCCAGTTTACCATGGGAGTCCAGTTTACCATGGGAGACCAGTTTACCATGGGAGGCCAGTTTACCATGGATGTGCAGTTTACCATGGATGTCCAGTTCACCATGGGAGTCCAGTTCACCATGGATGTCCAGTTTACCATGGGAGTCCAGTTTACCATGGATGTCCAGTTTACCATGGGAGTCCAGTTCACCATGGGTGTCCAGTTTTCCATGGGAGACCAGTTTACCATGGGAATCCAGTTCACCATGGGAGTCCAGTTCACCATGGGAGTCCAGTTTACCATGGGAGACCAGTTTACCATGGATGTCGAGTTTACCATGGGAGTCCAGTTTACCATGGGAGACCAGTTTACCATGGGAGTCCAGTTTACCATGGATGTCCAGTTTACCATGGGAGTCCAGTTTACCATGGGAGTCCAGTTCACCATGGGAGACCAGTTTACCATGGGAGTCCAGTTTACCATGGAAGTCAAGTTTACCAAGGGAGTCCAGTTTATCATGGGAGTCCAGTTTACCATTGGAGTCCAGTTTACAATGGATGTCCAGTTTACCATGGATGTCCAGTTTACCATGGGAGTCCAGTTTACCATGGATGTCCAGTTTACCATGGATGTCCAGTTTACCATGGGAGTCCAGTTTATCATGGGAGTCTATTTTTACCATGGGAGTCCAGTTTACCATGGGAGACCAGTTTACCATGGATGTCCAGTCTACCATGGATGTCCAGTTTACCATAGATGTCCAGTTTATCATGGATGTCCAGTTTACCATGGGTGTCCAGTTTACCATGGGAGACCAGTTTACCATGGATATCCAGTTTACCATGGATGTCCAGTTTACCATGGGAGTCCAGTTTAACATGGATATCCAGTTTACCATGGGAGTCCAGTTTACCATGGGAGACCAGGTTACCATGGATGTCCAGTTTACCATGGGAGTCCAGTTTACCATGGATGACCAGTTTACCATGCGAGACCAGTTTACCATGGGAGACCAGTTTACCATGGTTATCCAGTTTACCATGGGAGTCCAGTTTACCATGGGAGTCCAGTTCACCATGGGAGCAGACGTTAGGGTCGGGATCGAACCCACGACCTCCTGTAGACCAGGAGAGGAAGTTAACATCTCCTAGCCACCGTGATGATGATGAGAGAGAGACACGCAAACTCCAAATATACAGCAGCAGCAGACGTTAGGGTCTGGATCGAACCCACGACATCCTGTATACCTAGCGAGGTAGTTAACATCTCCTAGCCACCATGATGATGATGAGAGAGAGACACGCAAACTCCAAATATACAACAGGAATCGTCAGTGTCGGCATCGAACCCACGACTTCCCGTAAACCAGGCAAGGGTAGTTAACATCTCCTCGCCACGCCGTGGCATTCCTAAATGCCTGGGCCGACGTTGAACCTCAGTCTGTCACTGGCCCATAGCCCACGGGCTCTGTCAAACTCTGGACACGACTACCTCGTGGGGAGAGCGAGAATTGGGCGGTGGGGTAGGGGGGGGGGTAAACGACTGGGAGGGTGAAAAAAGGCAACAACTGAGAGAATAAATAAATAGTGCGCAGAGATCAACACCTGCCGTCAGTGGTGGGGTGGCCAGCCACTGAGGCGGATGCGTAAACGGGTCTTGGAGCCACGTGCTTTGGCGTGGGGGGCGCTGGGAGGGGTGGGAGTGTTCACGCTGCGTCAGTCTGTCTGGGGGAGGAGCGGTGGCGCAGCGGTTAGCGCGCCGCGCTACGAACCGGCCGACGCGAGTTCGATTGCCCGCTCACGGCCAACACTGACTGAGAGTAACCTTGGCCCACCAGTCTGTTAAGGCTAAACGGGCCATCTTTGTCTTTGTATGTGTGTCAGTGAGAATGCGCGCGCGCGTGTGTGTGTTTATATGTGATTGTCTTGGTGTGTGGTGTGGGTGTGTGTGGTGTGTGCGTGTGATGTGTTGGTGTGTGGCGTGTGTGGCGTGTGTGGTGTGGGTGTGTGTATGATGTGTGTGTGGTGTGGGTGTGTGTGTGGTGTGTGTGTGATGTGTGTGTGGCGTGTGTGGTGTGGGTGTGTATGATGTGTGTGTGGTGTGGGTGTGTGTGTGGTGTGTGTGTGATGTGTGTGGGTGCGTGGTGTGTGTATGGTGTGGGTGTGTTTGGTGTGTGGTGTGTGTATGATGTCTGTGTGGTGTGTGTGTGGTGTGTGCGTGTGATGTGTTGGTGTGTGGCGTGTGTGTGGTGTGTGTGGTATGGGTGTGTGTGTGTTTGATGTGTGTGTGGTGTGGGTGTGTGTGTGATGTGTGTGGGTGTGTGTGCGGGTGTGATGTGTGTATGATGTGTGTGTGTGGTGTGTGCGTGTGATGTGTTGGTGTGTGGCGTGTGTGTGGTGTGTGTGGTATGGGTGTGTGTGTGTTTTGATGTGTGTGTGGTGTGGGTGTGTGTGTGATGTGTGTGGGTGTGTGTGTGGGTGTGATGTGTGTGGCTGTGTGTGTGTGGGTGTGATGTGTGTGGGTGTGTGTGTGCTGTGGGTGTGATGTTTGTGGGTGTGTGTGGTGTGATGTGTGTGGGTGTGTGTGTGGTGTGTAGCGGTTCGCGCGCTGCGCTATGAACCTGGCGACCCGGGTTCGATTCCCGCTCATGGCCAACACCAGTGTCGATTATCTGAACCGGTCCCGGGCCTCCCCTAGGTCGACTCAGCCTCAAATGAGTACCTGGTGCGGTGTGTAAACATCGCCACTAGGGAGACAAAAGCGGTCGGGCGTGGTGCTGGCCACCCACCCCCTCGTGTACCGTTCCGGCCTTCATAGGTGCTCGCTAACAGCACTTGCCCCTACAGTCTGTTAAGGCTATATGGGGGATCTTTGTCTTTGTGGGTGTGTGTGTGGTGTGTGTGATGTTTGTGGGTGTGTGTGGTGTGTGTGGTGTGTGTGGTGTGTGGGTGTGTGTGGTGTGTGTGGTGTGTGTATGTAGTGTGGGTGTGTGATTACAAAGCAAGATAAGACACTCGCTGTGAGGAATTTTGAGCCTTAATTTTACTCCCGACATGAGCAGAAGGTTTGTAATCAATAAATTTTCATTTCTCATTATAATTAAGTGACGTCATCGTCATCCCCCCCACCCACCAACCTACACCGCCTCGCCCAGTGACGTAGGCGATGACGTCACAATGTCAACCCACGATGACCTCATCCCTCGAGAGCCTTTAAACGATAGCCCAGCTACGTCAGCCCACGTCTGCAGGCACGTGAGACAATATTGTTCCAATCGTCGTAAGCGTCATCATCATCTTCTTCATCATCGTCATTGATTGATCGATAATATTGTTCCCATCGTCATCAGAGTCATCATCACTGTCATTGATCGATCGGCAATATTGTTCCACTCGTCGTCAGCGTCATCATCATCTTCATCGTCATCGATCAATATATTAACCCTGTGTTATCTGTTACAATAAATATATAAACCCTGTGTGATCTACTACAATAAATATATTAACCCTGTGTGATCTGTTACAATAAATATATTAACCCTGTGTGATCTACTACAATAAATATATTAACCCTGTGTGATCTACTACAATAAATATATTAACCCTGTGTGATCTACTACAATACATATATTAACCCTGTGTGATCTGTTACAATAAATATATTAACCCTGTGCGATATGTTGCAATAAATATATTAACCCTGTGTGATCTGTTACAATAAATATATTAACCCTGTGTGATCTACTACAATAAATATACTAACATTGTGCGATATGTTGCAATAAATATACTAACCCTGTGTGATATGTTGCAATAAATATATTAACCCTGTGTGGTCTACTACAATAAATATACTAACCCTGTGTGATCTACTACAATAAATATACTAACCCTGTGTGATCTACTACAATAAATATATTAACCCTGTGTGATCTACTACAATAAATATATTAACCCTGTGTGATCTACTACAATAAATATATTAACCCTGTGTGATCTACTACAATAAATATACTAACCCTGTGCGATATGTTGCAATAAATATACTAACCCTGTGTGATCTGTTACAATAAATATATTAACCCTGTGTGATCTACTATAATAAATATATTAACCCTGTGTGGTCTACTACAATAAATATACTAACCCTGTGTGATCTACTACAATAAATATATTAACCCTGTGTGATCTGTTACAATAAATATACTAACTCTGTGTGATCTACTACAATAAATATATTAACCCTGTGTGATCTACTACAATAAATATATTAACCCTGTGTGATCTACTACAATAAATATACTAACCCTGTGTGGTCTACTACAATAAATATATTAACCCTGTGTGATCTGTTACAATAAATATATTAACCCTGTGTGATCTACTACAATAAATATACTAACCCTGTGTGATCTGTTACAATAAATATATTAACCCTGTGTGATCTACTACAATAAATATATTAACCCTGTGTGATCTGTTACAATAAATATATTAACCCTGTGTGATCTACTACAATAAATATACTAACCCTGTGTGATCTACTACAATAAATATATTAACCCTGTGTGATCTACTACACTAAATATATTAACCCTGTGTGATCTACTACAATAAATATACTAACCCTGTGTGATCTACTACAATAAATATACTAACCCTGTGTGATCTACTACAATAAATATACTAACCCTGTGTGATCTGTTACAATAAATATACTAACCCTGTGTGGTCTACTACAATAAATATACTAACCCTGTGTGATCTACTACAATAAATATATTAACCCTGTGTGATCTACTACAATAAATATACTAACCCTGTGTGATCTGTTACAAAAAATATATTAACCCTGTGTGATCTACTACAATAAATATATTAACCCTGTGTGATCTACTACAATAAATATATTAACCCTGTGTGATCTACTACAATAAATATATTAACCCTGTGTGATCTACTACAATAAATATACTAACCCTGTGTGATCTACTACAATAAATATACTAACCCTGTGTGGTCTACTACAATAAATATATTAACCCTGTGTGATCTGTTACAATAAATATATTAACCCTGTGTGATCTACTACAATAAATATACTAACCCTGTGTGATCTGTTACAATAAATATATTAACCCTGTGTGATCTACTACAATAAATATACTAACCCTGTGTGATCTACTACAATAAATATATTAACCCTGTGTGATCTACTACACTAAATATATTAACCCTGTGTGATCTACTACAATAAATATACTAACCCTGTGTGATCTACTACAATAAATATACTAACCCTGTGTGGTCTACTACAATAAATATACTAACCCTGTGTGATCTACTACAATAAATATATTAACCCTGTGTGATCTACTACAATAAATATACTAACCCTGTGTGATCTGTTACAAAAAATATATTAACCCTGTGTGATCTACTACAATAAATATATTAACCCTGTGTGATCTACTACAATAAATATACTAACCCTGTGTGATCTGTTACAATAAATATATTAACCCTGTGTGATCTACTACAATAAATATATTAACCCTGTGTGATCTACTACACTAAATATATTAACCCTGTGTGATCTACTACAATAAATATACTAACCCTGTGTGATCTACTACAATAAATATACTAACCCTGTGTGATCTACTACAATAAATATACTAACCCTGTGTGATCTGTTACAATAAATATACTAACCCTGTGTGGTCTACTACAATAAATATACTAACCCTGTGTGATCTACTACAATAAATATATTAACCCTGTGTGATCTACTACAATAAATATACTAACCCTGTGTGATCTGTTACAAAAAATATATTAACCCTGTGTGATCTACTACAATAAATATATTAACCCTGTGTGATCTACTACAATAAATATACTAACCCTGTGTGATCTATTACAATAAATATATTAACCCTGTGTGATCTACTACAATAAATATATTAACCCTGTGTGATCTACTACAATAAATATATTAACCCTGTGTGATCTACTACAATAAATATACTAACCCTGTGTGATCTACTACAATAAATATACTAACCCTGTGTGGTCTACTACAATAAATATATTAACCCTGTGTGATCTGTTACAATAAATATATTAACCCTGTGTGATCTACTACAATAAATATACTAACCCTGTGTGATCTGTTACAATAAATATATTAACCCTGTGTGATCTACTACAATAAATATATTAACCCTGTGTGATCTGTTACAATAAATATATTAACCCTGTGTGATCTACTACAATAAATATACTAACCCTGTGTGATCTACTACAATAAATATATTAACCCTGTGTGATCTACTACACTAAATATATTAACCCTGTGTGATCTACTACAATAAATATACTAACCCTGTGTGATCTACTACAATAAATATACTAACCCTGTGTGATCTACTACAATAAATATACTAACCCTGTGTGATCTGTTACAATAAATATACTAACCCTGTGTGGTCTACTACAATAAATATACTAACCCTGTGTGATCTACTACAATAAATATATTAACCCTGTGTGATCTACTACAATAAATATACTAACCCTGTGTGATCTGTTACAAAAAATTTATTAACCCTGTGTGATCTACTACAATAAATATATTAACCCTGTGTGATCTACTACAATAAATATACTAACCCTGTGTGATCTGTTACAATAAATATATTAACCCTGTGTGATCTACTACAATAAATATATTAACCCTGTGTGATCTACTACAATAAATATATTAACCCTGTGTGATCTACTACAATAAATATACTAACCCTGTGTGATCTACTACAATAAATATACTAACCCTGTGTGATCTACTACAATAAATATACTAACCCTGTGTGATCTGTTACAATAAATTTATTAACCCTGTGTGGTCTACTACAATAAATATACTAACCTTGTGTGATCTACTACAATAAATATACTAACCCTGTGTGGTCTACTACAATAAATATATTAACCCTGTGTGATCTACTACAATAAATATATTAACCCTGTGTGATCTACTACAATAAATATACTAACCGTGTGTGATCCTCTACAATAAATATATTAACCCTGTGTGATCTGTTACAATAAATATATTAACCCTGTGTGATCTACTACAACAAATATATTAACCATGTGTGATCTGTCACAATAAATATATTAACCCTGTGTGGTCTACTACAATAAATATATTAACCCTGTGTGGTCTACTACAATAAATATACTAACCCTGTGTGGTCTACTACAATAAATATATTAACCCTGTGTGATCTACTACAATAAATATATTAACCCTGTGTGGTCTACTACAATAAATATATTAACCCTGTGTGATCTGTTACAATAAATATATTAACCCTCTGTGATCTACTACAATAAATATATTAACCCTGTGTGGTCTACTACAATAAATATATTAACCCTGTGTGATCTACCACAATATATTAACCCTGTGTGATCTACTACAATAAATATATTAACCCTGTGTGATCTACTACAATATATATTAACCCTGTGTGATCTACTACAATAAATATACTAACCCTGTGTGATCTACTACAATAAATATACTAACCTTGTGTGGTCTACTACAATAAATATACTAACCCTGTGTGATCTACTACAATAAATATATTAACCTTGTGTGATCTACTACAATAAATATGTTAACCCTGTGTGATCTGCTACATTAAATATTTAAACTCTGTGCGCCCTGACTTTTGGGCCACCCCATACAGCCAATGGTAGACTCTCTCTCGCTTCGTTTCACTAGGTTTGTTTTCTCATTCATTCGTACCTGATGACGATTGCTTGTGTTGCAATCAAAACGTCGTATTCTATTATTATTTAATTTATTTCTACGTGACTTTACCGAAAGAATCAAAGAGAGAGAGTAGTTGGATGTCTCAGTCAGCGCAGTCAGTGTTAAATGGCTAGTGTTGTATCTAGATTTGAATTTAGTGTTGTGTACAGGCTGGGCTGATCGAGACCCTGAAAGTTGTTAATGAAGAAAGTGCCTCCGAGAAACTCTGTCTCTGAGTCGTTGACACTACACATATATAAATATTGTATCTGCAGATGTCCATGACGGAGAATCCATTCGTAAAAAGCTTGCAGACTGTGGATATCGCAGAACTACCGGCTGATAATACCTGCTCAGAATCAGGATGTTTATTTAAACCGCAGGAGGAATCCGATGAGCTTTAAAGCGCTTTGTCACAGACGCCCAGTAGGGGCACGGGGTAATCACGTTACAGCAACAACCAGCAACACGGTGGGAGTTGCAAAGTACAAGTAAGGTAAACAAACCACCCGACCACAAACAAATAGAAACTAAACCATCCCCATCCTTACACGTTGCTTCTTTCGGTAAAGTCACGTGGGTAGAAATGGAATTAAACAAATCATCCTAACAGGCGAAGGCCACCGAGGCATCAACTTATGTTCCTGCAGCGACCTGGCCACAAATGACGAGCTTAACAAAGTGGGCCCCATCATTTGGGGCATTCATAGCGCCGACGAACATCACAATCTAAATCATCTCCTGCAAGCGAGCCGCGATCCGCATCAGTGGGTTTCAGAGAGGTGGAGGTGGTGGTGGTGGTGTGGGAGGGGGGCAGCGCTTGCCCACCATGCCTCCTCGCGACGCGAGTCGCCGGCGATGGGCGCACGCTTGTCAACGTTGAGAAAGAGATCCGAATAAAACGAAGGCACAACGGCAATGCAGTTTTTAAAATAAAAATAAAAACCTAAAGTCGCGGGCCCCCATTACAAAAAAAACAAACCTGCAAAAATATGTTGGGAGTTGTTTAACCAGGTAAGGCCCACTGAGCTGTTTAGGTCTTTTTCAGAAGCGACCCTGGCAAGGAGGATCATCGTGTGGAAATCTATTGCAGACAAATACTCTAAACGCATGTTTTCTAAATGTGGATGAAAAATCGGAGGTCGCGGAGAAAAATCCACGCGACCACGAGGAAAGAGAGAGAGAGAGAGACGCAAACTCAAAAATATGCAGCAGCAGGCGTCAGGGTTGGGATCGAACCCACGACATCCTGTATACCAGGCAAGGTAGTTAACATCTCCTAGCCACCGTGATGATGAGAGACACGCAAACTCCAAATATACAGCAGCAGCAGGCGTCAGGGTTGGGATCGAACCCACGACTTCCTGTATACCAGGCGAGGGAGTTAACATCTCCTAGCCACCGTGATGATGATGAGAGAGAGAGACACGCAGACTCCACATATACAGCAGCAGCAGGCGTCAGGGTTGGGATCGAACCCACGCCTTCCTGTATACCAGGCTAGGTAGTTAACATCTCCCAGCTGTCGTGGTGCCCAATAAAAGCTTGGGGGGTTGGGTATTCGACGCATTTTGTATAAGGAGGCTGCGTTTCTTTGATGATATACATTGACATAAAAAATATAATACAACCCCATAACGTAACATAAACTCAGTTCGGGTACGCCGTTAAATTCGCTTTTCCACGAATTTAAAAAAATACGGGGTGGGGGGGGGATTGGGGGGGGCTGTCGCAGACTGAACACACCACGTGGTCGCGTAGTCAGCCGAGTCTCGTAAACCCCCCCCCCCCAAACCTCCCTCCCTCCCACCACCACCCCAAACGCCCCCCACCCCCATCTCGCACACACAAAGGAACAAAAGACTAAGCACGTGATCAAGCTCGACGTGACGCGCACAGCACTCGCAGTGGCTAATGGGAAACAGGCCCCACGTGGTCGCTCGCTTGACGGAGTGGGGAGGAAGAGGGGGGGGGGCGGTGGTGGGGGGCGGTGCGGTGGGGGGGGGGGGCGGTGGAGGGGGGTGGGGCGGTGGAGGGGGGTTACTGACAAAGTCGAGAGCGGTGGCGCAGTGGTTTGGCGCGCTGCGCTACGGAGCCCTGCGGACCCGAGTTCGATTCCCGCTCACGGTCATCGACACGGGGCGACGGTGACCCTGAAGCGTTCCAGGCGACGGGCCTGCCTGCCGTGGAGTCGAAGGGGCGGATGGATGGCCGTCTGTTGTCACTGTCTGTAACCCCCTTCCTGTTGTTTCTTGACGATCCCCCAAGTCGATTCGCTGCTGGTTATTAAACGAATCATCATTATTATTATTATTATTCTCGCGTATGTATTTATACTGCATGAGAAATCCGAAGAGCTATGAAGCTCTTTTTTTTGTTTGTCACAGATGTCCAGTAGGGCGCACGGGGTTCAGAAAGTTACGACGACTAACAATAGCAAAAAAAACACGCACACAATAGGAGTGCAAAGTATATGAAAGGTTAACAAATCACTAAAAAATATATATATAAATTCAAAATATTTTTTTACCAGGCAAAACCCACTGAGGTGTATAACTCCTTTTTTCAGAAGCCACCCTTGGCCACAGATGAGAGCTCAACACGAAGCGGGGTATCTTCGTGTGGAAATGTATAGCAGCCAAACAATCATCAGCATCATCATCATCAGCAGCAGGATTTTCATCAGCAGCAGCATCATAATCATCAGCATCATCATAAGCAGGATTATCATCCGCAGCGGCATCATAATCATCAGCATCATCATCAGCATCATCAGCAGGATTATCATCCGCAGCGGCATCATAATCATCAGCATCATCATCAGCAGGATTATCATCATCAGCAGCAGCATAATCATCGGCATCATCAGCATCAGCAGCATCATCATCATCAGCATCATCATCAGCAGCAACGATCTGGTCCAAGATCTCGAAGTTCACTGTGGAGGTCGCGGCGCTGCCGCTGCTGCCGCTGCCGCTGCTGCTGCCATCACACGCGAGACTGGAATAGTTCCCCGTGCACAAATTCCCATCCCAACACCAACCTCCAACCCCATGCCCCTAACCCTGTTCCTAACACCCTAGCACGTCCACTCACACGATCCTAGCTCCTACCCATACCCACAGCCATAATCCTAACACCCTAACGCGTCCACTCACACGATTCTAGTCCATACCCCTAACCCTGTTCATAACACCCTAACACGTCCACTCACACGATCCTAGCCCCTACCCATACCCACAATCCATAATCCTAAACCCTAACACGTCCACTCACACAATCCTAGCCCCTACCCACAATCCATAATCCTAACACCCTAGCACGTCCACTCACACGATCCTAGCCCCTACCCATACCCCTAACCCTGTTCCTAACACCCTAGCACGTCCACTCACACGATCCTAACCCCTACCCATACCCACAGCCATAATCCTAACACCCTAGCACGTCCACTCACACGATCCGAGCCCCTACCGATACCCCCAGCCATAATCCTAACGTGTCCACTCACACGATCGCTACCCATAGCAGCAATCACGATCCGGTGCAAGATCATGAAGATCACTGTTATCTCTGAGTGTTTATATGGGTCTCGTTAGGGTCACTGTGTGTTCCACACTGTGGCGTGTACTTCATGTGTCTCTGTGGGTCTCTGCGCATCAATGTGTATCACACCCTTTGGTTCTTCCGGTAAAGTCACGTAGATATAAAATAAAATAAAGAACTGTCTCTTGTCTTCTTAGCGCTTTCGGTAAAGTCACGTTGAAGGGAAACAATAAAATAATAAAATATATATAAAACAATACAAATTCTCACGACGTTTCGACCATAACACAAACGTTTGCGTTATGGTCGAAACGTCGTGAGAATTTTTTATTGTTTTATATACATTTTATTATTTTATTGTTTCCCTTCAACGTGACTTTACCGAAAGAGCTAAGAATATGAATTACTGCAGTCACGAAAGCTTTAAATCAAAATTTAACTGTCTCTTGCTGTGGCTGTCCCACCTGATGACGGACGCTTGTGTTGCGCCCGAAACGTCTTCTACCTACGTGACTTTACCGAAAGAACCGAAGAGTATTGATCCCTGCAGTCACGAAACACTTCAAATCTGTGTAACACTTTGAGTCTCCATGGGTATCTAAGTATCTCAGTGTGTCTTTGTGGGTGTCTGTGGGTTCACTGTACGATCCACGGTGTTCATTGCATGGTCACAGTCGCACCACTTGGGATTGAATGCATCTCTATGGGTCTCTATGAGTTTCTATGTATCCCTGTGTATCTCTGAGTCTCTATGGGTCTCTATGGGTTTCTATGTATCTCTGTGTATCTCTGAGTCTCTATGGGTCTCTATGAGTTTCTATGTATCTCTGTGTATATCGGTGAGTATCTATGGGTCTCTATGGGTTTCTATGTATCTCTGCGTATATCTGTGAGTATCTATGCGTCTCTACGATTTTCTATGTATATCTGTTAGTATCTATGTATCTCTATGAGCCTCTATATATCTCTGTGTATATCGGTGAGTATCTATGGGTCTCTATGGGTTTCTATGTATCTCTGTGTATATCTGTGAGTATCTATGGGTCTCTACGAGTTTCTATGTATATCTGTGAGTATCTATGTATCTCTGTGAGCCTCTGTATATCTCCATGGGTATCAGTGTATCTCTGCGAGCCTCTCTCTATATGGGGTGTACTACACTCTAAGGATCCAAAGTTTGATAATAGGGTTTTCCACTTTTTTTCTGGCCACAAAACAGCTGCGTTAAGATGTTAAAACACCAAACTGAAAGCTTTTACAAGGAATCACGTCTGCATGAACCACAATACTTGTGGTCAGAATGCAAACAAAAACCGCACTCTGATCATATCTGTGGCATTGTCCTTGAAACTGATTGGTCCACACCAGAGACGGCTTTCTTTAGAGCCTCGTCTCAAACGATGTTAGACCAGGGGATGCAACAAGGCGTACACAGCGCAAAGACAATGCCACTATCAGAGTAAAGAGAGGTCGGGGTGAGCATCTACATTATGGGACCTCCTTTTGCCAGTGGCAAAATATGATAAAAGGTTTAACGCCTTTTTTCTGGCAACAAAAATCTATAGTTTGGCTTGCATGGCCACTATGGTTCCGCTGTGGTTTGTCTTAAAACGTTTTTTTTTGGTTTGGACATATTTGTTTTGTTGTAGTACGGAGTTAGACTGATGGCCTTAATCTAAGTTTTCTTGTGGTTGTTGTTGTTGTTGTTTGATTTGCATCCCACTGGGATTTTTTGCACACAGCGTTGGTGTACGGTGCTTTTTTCAGGAATATTTTGATGTTTTTTTTTGTTCATGGATTTTCTGTTTGCACAGTCACTTAGTCACTTTAAGATGTTTTTCTTGTTCGTGTTTTAGTTTTGTTTGTTTGTTGTGGTTGCACCCGATTCAAGAGCCGAATGGCTCACAGGGCTATACCAAAATAATTAAACTGAAACTGTCTTTCACATGTCTTTTTGTGCCTCAGTGTATCTGTGTCTCTATGGGTATCTATGTATGTCGATGGGTCTATATGTATGTCATTGTATCTCCTTGAGCCTCTACATATCTTCGTGCGTCTCTGTGGGTCTCTATGTATGTCTGTGAGTCTACAATTATATCATTATATCTCTATGAGTCTCTACGTATCTCCGTGGGTCTCTATGGGTATCTATGTATGTCTATAGGTCTATATGTATCTCATTGCATCTCTATGAGCCTCTACGTATCTCTATGGGTCTCAGTGTATCTCCGTGTCCCTATGGGTATCTATGTATGTCTATAGGTCTATATGTATCTCATTGTATCTCTATGAGCTTCTACGTATCTCTATGGGTCTCAGTGTATCTCTGTGTCTCTATGGGTATCTATGTACGTCTATAGGTCTATATGTATCTCATTGTATCTCTATGAGCCTCTACGTAACTCTATGGGTCTCAGTGTATCTCCGTGTCTCTATGGGTCTCTATGTATATCAATGGGCCTACGTGTATATAAATGTATCTCTATGAGTTTCTACGTATCTCATGGGTGTCAGCGTATCTCTCTGAGCCTCTCTGTATCTCCGTGGGTCTCTGTGGGGTTCACTGCACTGTACGGGTCCCATAGCTTGGCTTCCACATGACCAATATAGAACCTGCCGTGGCTCGTCTAACATTTTTCCCCATTGCCATTGAAGAATACGCACGCGTCTGTCGCCCTCTCGTGGCAGCAGACGAACGCCGCGTGTCGCTCTCTTGCAAACGACACTAGCCATCGTCGCCCGAGTTGTTACCCAGGTTTAAATCGGCGCTGCGGTGGCGAGAGGATTTACTCGCTCGCCTGGTATGCAGGGGGTGGTGAGTTCCATCCCGACTCTGACGCCTGCTGTATGTTTGGAGTTTGGCGTGTCTCTCTCTGTCTCTCTCATCATCACCACGGTGCCTAGGAGATAGTTAAATACCTCGCCTGGTTTCTTCACGAGGTCTTGGTTTCGATCCCGACCCAGACGCCTGCTGTATATTTGGAGTCTGCGTCTCTCTCTCTCTCTCATCATCACGGTGGGTGGGAGATGTTAACTACCTCGCCTGGTGTACAGGAGGTCGTGGGTTCTATCCCGACCCTGACGATGCCTGCTGTGTATTTGGAGTCTGCGTGTCTCTCTCTCTCATCATCACGGTGGCTAGGAGATGTTAACTACCTCGCCTGGTGTACAGGAGGTCGTGGGTTCAATCCTGACCCTGACGATGCCTGCTGCTGTATTTTGAGTCTGCGTGTCTCTCTCTCTCTCTCTCATCATCACGGTGGCTAGGAGATGTTAACTACCTCGTCTGGTGTACAGGAGGTCGTGGGTTCAATCCCGACCCTGACGATGCCTGCTGCTGTATTTGGAGTTTGCGCATCTCTCTTTCTCTTCGCGTGGTCGTGTGGGGTTTTCTCCGGCTCCTTGAGGTTTTCCCCTCCACATTTAGAATCAACGTCTCGCGTTTAGAGTATTTTGGCTGCTATGAATGTCCACGTGATGGTAAGCCGCGACTTTGTCGAGCTATCATGTGTGATGTTCAGGTCGCTTTAAACATTTGTAAACGACTCAACTCGCTATAGTTAGTCTGTTGAGATGTACGAGCTGATCAAGATGTACGTGTGTGTGTATGTTCGTTGAACTTATTTCACACCGCACCTAGGCAAGCGTGCTAATCGGAGGTGCCGGGTTGTGTTGATACACGTTGGCCTTAGCCTCTACTGCCCCCCCCCCCCCCCCTATAGGGCTATAGAACACGTTGTTCGCACTGTTTCAATTGGTCCAAGTTCATTCCACTGCTGGATGAACTTCGGGCCAACGCCGTTCGATTGTCTAGAGCAAGGGGTCGGCAAAACCTGCTTCGCGACGAGCCGGTTTTTTTCCAACCTAAATCTTAAACATCATTTCACGTTATGAGACCTCCTTTGCCAATAACAAGATATAGTAATAGGTTTTACCCTTTTAACTGGCACAAAAAAACTGACACCTTTATTCAAGGCATCATGTTTGCAATAACCACAACACAAGCAATCAAAATGCAAACAAAAGAGACAACTCTGATAATAATCTGGTCCAACACCAGTGGAGACTAGGCTCTAAGAAAAGCCGTCTCGGGTGTGGACCAATCAAATTCATGGACAGTGCATATTACTATCAGAGTTGTCTCTTTTGTTTGCATTTTGATTGCTTGTGTTGTGGTTATTGCAAACATGATGCCTTGAATAAAGGTGTCAGTTTTTGTGCTAGTTAAAAGGGTAAAACCTATTACTATATCATTTCACGTATTAAGATAATTTATGATACATTGCAGGTAGTGGTGGATTATCCCAGTAGCACAAGTAGCTACACAAGCTCTGGGCCCAGAACTTTCAAGGTCCCCCGGCGCTAAATGATTTCAAGCTATCAATTCCTGTTCAGTGATTCCGCACTTGCTCTATTACTGTAGTACTATACCGCCTTCAACTTTTACGAACGACTGTGTGTTCAAGGTTAGCGATTTGTCGTATTATCTGGCTGTATAGCAAATGAAAAAAAAATACAATTACTTGACTGTGCAAGTAAAAAAATTGATATGTTTTAATATTTACGTGTTTTATTTTATTTTATTTAGGGCCCCTTAATAACATCGTGCTACAGGTCCCGCACTAGCTTCATCCGACACTTACTGCAGGGACTGGGGTCACTGTTGGGGATGTCTTGGCGACGACGAAATGTTCAGCGGTCGAACCGTATTGTTATTGGAGAAGAACCAACGGGTGAACAAAAAAGAAACCTCATTAGAAGCGGTTTTTTTTCCATCGCCCAGGTAATTCACTTCAATCAGAACGTGCTTGTCATCCGCTGCGTATACCCGCCGCTCTGTCTGCGTACGAGTAGCAGCTCTGCGTGTGTGATGCGCCTCTCGAACTATTTTGGTCAAAGCCAACAACAACAATAATAACGACGCCAACAAAAACAATTTGCTCGAATCTTCTTCTTTCAAAAGGTTGCCTGAAACCCTGGTCAAAAGACACCACCAGTGACCGACTCAGCCAGTCAATTACTTGGCCAACAATGCGTAACTCAAGGCCGTAATTATAATAGAAATTGGGGGGGGGGGACACACATCCCCTCCCAATATTCAAATATGCTCAAAATGTCCCCCCCCCCAATATATTGCTATAAACATAATTGCGATGCCATGTAAATAAAAACAACAATTTGCTAAACCTTGGCCACAATATCTGGACTCGTCTTCATTTTAGTCAATGCATAGATTTCTGTTCATATGATTGTGGTTATGGTTGTACTTTATTAATCCCTAATCTCTGCCATTACACACAATGAAACAAGAAATGGTAAAAAAAAGTAAAAACAGAGCAATGTAACACTAATAAGACATTCTTGTAAAAAAATTAACGAAAAGTCCATCCCACGTGTTCGTGAATTTTAAAATATTTCAGGCAGGAAATTAGTTTTCAAATTTAGATATTTTTTTTTTCCTTCTGGGTTGGGACTCCCTCCAGACACCTTGTAAGATTTGGTCCCCCCCCCCCCCAATGTTCACTCTATGACTACGACCTTGGCGTAACTGCTGCGGAAGGTGTGAACCACGACACAGCGCGCTATGTTTGCCGTCCGCTTCAAAGCGAACCTTTTGAGAGACCCCCCCCCCCCGTCACGTAATTCACGAAGGTTTGCAACGTGCGCACGTTAGGGTCCACGTTGACAAAACCACACCCGCAAAACGGCCCAATAGCGATGAGAGAGCACGGGGTGCCACGCACACAACGGCAATCGTCCCTCGCTCGCCCCGACTGCGAAACAAATTCGTGTTCAGTATCCCCGTGAAACGAGACTCAGTTGAGGCCTCTCTCTCTGCTGTGGTAAACGCGCGAAATAATGAATGACTGGGAATAATACATATTACAATTCCTTATAGGGGAAACACATACTAATTAACGGATTACTAACGTAGCATATAATCACAATAACACACATTACAACTAATTACTAATCCACAACTCATTACTAATCATAACCATTGACTGGTTACTGAACCTGAATGAGTTAAATGATGACGTCACCCTGCTGCTGCTCCATTTAAGACCGGGAGCAAGTGGAGAGGGCTTCACCATTCTGGCGAATTGCCCGATGATGCTGGATGTAATTACCAGCGAAACGTCACAGTACTACTCAAACTGTAAATGTTGTGGATTCACTCTTCAACACACCGGTGCGGAGCTAAAGTAGTGAACTATTTTGTCTTTGTCAACGTGACACTTTTTTATGCTGATTGGCCGTGTCGGGTGGTGGAGGGTTACGACACATTGATAAATAACGCGATCTAACCCAAAAACGTTTATTGTGAATAATACTGGTCGCGAAAGCTTGCGTATTAAATCGAATTTTTATTTACACTTTTTTTTTTAATACCGGGTAAGGCTCACTGAGCTTTGAAGCTCAACTAAAGAGTATTGATCCCTGCAGTCACGAAAACTTCAAATCTAGAATGAGTTTTGTAGCTCTTTTTCAAGATAGCGATCTGGCCACAATTGATCGCTCAATGTGGACATTTATAGCAACCAAATATTCTAAACGCACGTTGTTTCTAAATGTGGAGGGGAAATAAACCGGAGGATACGAAGAAAAATCCACGTGACCACGGGGAGAGAGACGCGCAAGCTCCAAATTTACCGCAGGCGTCAGGATCGAATCCACGACCTCCCGCATACCAGGCGAGGTAGTTAACATTTTGCAATAGCCAATCAGACCACTAAGTTTGATATTTTCAACATAAACAAAGATGTACTTGACATCATCACAAAATTTGGATTTAAAGCTATCGTGACTGCAGTAATTCATATTCTTAGCTCTTTCGGTAAAGTCACGTTGAAGGGAAACAATAAAATAATAAAATATATATAAAACAATAAAAATTCTCACGACTTTTCGACCGTTTGTGTTATGGTCGAAACGTCGTGAGAATTTTTATTGGTTTTTATATATTTTATTATTTTATTGTTTCCCTTCAACGTGACTTTACCGAAAGAGCTAAGAATATCATCACAAAAATAAAATAAAAATTGCGGTTCGACAATATCTAAATTGAGTGAAAATATTAAGTGATGTATCTTTTGAAAAAGGAAAATATATTACTAAATCGTGATTTGAAGCTTTCGTGCCTGCAGGAATTACTCTTTGTTTTTTTCGGTAAAGTCACGTAGTGATCTATTATTTATATTACTAAACTTTATTTTTTATTTTACCAAGCAAGGCCCACTGAGCTTTATAGTTATTTTTCAGAAGCGACCTAGTTACAAAATTCGAATATTTATTCATACTGGAGGAATCCGAAGAGCTATAAAGCAATTTTTTTTCACGGATAGCTCAACAAAGTGGCGTATCATGTGGGAATTTATAGCAGCCAAATGCTCTCAACGCATCTTTCTAAATGCGGAGTGAATATACCGGAGGCGACGTTTCAGGGAAATGGCCTTTCTTCACAGAGAGGCCATGAGAGAGCGAGAGTGGATGATAAGAGTTGGAAGCTTTCCTTGTTTGCTTCACGGAGCCGTATGATAATTAGCAATGCATCATTGTTATTACACGTGACTAGGATTTAGCGGTAACGTCACCGCGTTACGAGGGTGACGCGTGATTGGGCGTGGTCCAACTTCCGTGACGTCACAAAGGGTGTGGCGCTCATCCGCTACCGTGGCTTCTAATCTTCCAGAAGACATCTTCTAAAATAGATATTCCAGAAGCTATCTTCCAGAAGACATCTTCCAAACTTCCAGAAGAAATTGTGCATCTTACAAAACTTCCAGAAGACGCCTTCCAGAAGTAATCTTCTAATCTTCCAGAAGATATCTTCCAGATTACTTTTTTGCCTGATTTTTTTTCTTTCATTCTTCCAGAAGGTCTCTTCCAAACCTCCAGAAGTCCTCTTCCAGAAGACATCTTACAGTCTTCCAAAAGACAACTTCCAACCTTCCGGAAGATCGTCTATAAGTTTGCTGATACTGTATTTACAACTAAATAATGTATGTGTGTCCCGCGCGTGACGTCACCCCACGTCGACCAGCCCCCCTCATTAATAATCATAAACAGTAAAACAAAATAAGACAATAAAATTCTCACCACGTTTTCGGCCACAACACAAGTAGCCTTCTTCAGGTGAAGGAACAGAACTGTCGGGACGACAGCGCTTCAATGTCGTCCCGACAGTTCTGTTCCTTCACCTGAAGAAGGCTACTTGTGTTGTGGCCGAAACGTCGTGAGAATTTTATTGTCTTATTTTGTTTTGTTGTTTTATTCTCAGTCTACGTGGTGACTTTACCGAAAGAACCAGGAAGATGCATCCTTGCAGTCACGAAAGCTTTAAATCGAAATCATAAACAGGTTACGTCATATCTTGTGGCCTAAAATATGGCTCTAGGGTTTGGTGTTACATGTTATTTATGTAGTTTATTGTTAAAAATTCGGTCACAGTCCCTATTATCACTGTTACATTGCATTTATGGATTTTATTTTGGTGATTTCGAAAACGTTTTTTTGGTTTTGGCCATGTTTTTGTTTATTGTAGTACAGAGTTGGACTGATGGCCTTAAGCTTAGTTGTCTTGTGGTTGTTGTTGTTGTTTGACTTGCATCCCACTGGGATTTTTGCACACAGCGTTGGTGTACGGTGCTTTTTCAGGAATATTTTGATGTTTTTTTTCCTGGATTTTCTGTTTGCACAGTCAACACAAAGTCACTTTAAGATGTTTTCTTGTTCATGTTTTTGTTTTTTGTTTGTTGCGGTTGCACCCGATTCAAGAGCCGAATGGCTCACAGGGCTATACCAAAATAAATGGAACTAAATGGAACTATCTTGATTTGAAGCTTTCGTGACTGCAGGAATCCATACTCTTTGGTTCTATTGGTAAAGTCACGTGGATATAAAATAAAATAAATCACGACGTTTCGATCGTCCTCAGGTGCAAAATAATATAATCCAGCAGTGGAAACTGCTGAACCAGCGAGAGAGCAGCTACAACAAGGAGGCTATATACGTGGCGATGGGCAAGCAAGCGGGGTCTGAGCTGGAAAGGAAATTCCATCCACGGACGCAAGCACCTCAGTTGTCTTCTTTGGTTCTTTCGGTAAAGTCACGTAGAATGAGAATAAAATAATAAATTGATAAAATAAAATAACACAATAAAATTCTCACGACGTTTCGGCCACAACACAAGCGGCCTTCATCAGGTGAAGGGACGAGACTGTCTGACGCTGTCCTCCAGACAGTCTCGTCCCTTCAACTGATGAAGGCCGCTTGTGTTGTGGCCGAAACGTCGTGAGAATTTTATTGTGTTATTTTATTTTATCGATTTATTATTTTATTCTCATTCTACGTGACTTTACCGAAAGAACCAAAGAAGATGAATCCTTGCAGTCACGAAAGCTTTAAATCCACGTCAGTTGTGTTAATGGGGGAAGATTAGGGAGAGAGGGATTATGGAGGGAGATTATCATGAATGGAGCTTCCGTCGCCACATCAGAGTATCATGCCCCCGCACGTGCGCACAACAGCAGTGTTAATGAGAGATTAGCACCATGAGCGTGCAATCCAAAGAACAGGTGAGCATGAGAGTGTAATCCAAAGGACATGTGTGCATGAGAGTGTAATCCAAAGGACATGTGTGCATGATAGTGCAATCCAAAGGACATGTGAGCATGAGAGTGCAATCCAAAGGACCTGTGAGAGATCTTAGTGAAAGGCATAGAGAGAGAGAGAGACAGAGTCGGAAATAACAGCTGACATAGGCAGGTTGGATGGAAACATCACAGTCAGTTAAGACTTTACCTGGTTAATAACGTCATTCCAATGATTGCTCAGTTTGTACCCATCTTCTCGGTTAAAGTTGTGTCTGTGTTTATATATCTGTATGGCTTCATGAAGAAATCTCTGAAGGTAGCCGGTAGGTTTGAAGAGTACCTCCGTCTTGGAAAAAAATCTTTTTTGTGTGAGCTCATAGCGTTAAAACAATGATCAGCAATGGCAGAGGTATTGGTCCTACCGTGTTTCAGATCCGCCTTGTGTTCACGGACGCGGTCCGGGACATGTCGTTTCGTTTCCCCAATGTAACTGCTGCCACAACCACAACTCAGTTTGTAGACACTAGGGTATTGCATGTCAGGAATCACATCCTTTACAGATGGGATTAAATCACAGATTTTGTATACTGTGTTGAAACGAACCTGGATCCTGTGTTTGTTTAAGATTTTGGAAATATTTTTGGTAACCCCTGCTATGTACGGCAAAGTGATGGTTTTGGTTGGATCCTCAGAAGGTTGTCTCCCATGGATGGGGAGGCAGCTTTGCGGATTGTACGGTCACATGGACCCCCCCCCCCTCATTAATAATCATGAGCGGGTGACAGCACTCCACATGGAGAACCCCCCACCCTCATTAATAATCATGAGCAGGTAACGTCACTCAACATCGAACAGCCCCCTCATTAATAATTATGAACAGGTGACGTCCTCCAAATGGACACCCCCCCACCATTAATATTAATTAGCGGGTGACGTCACTCCACATGGGGGGGGGGGCGAGGCGCCCCTCTCCCCCCCTCCTCGGCGTCAACTGACAACCCTCACTACCAAGGCAGAACCCTCACGTCATCACGTGATCTCCGTAACGCTGTTGTTGAGACATCAAAGTAAAAAGGACGTCATGATGAACAAGGGATTATACATTCTTAGCTCTTTCGGTAAAGTCACGTTGAAGGGAAACAATAAAATAATAAAATATATATAAAACAATCAAAATTCTCACGACGTTTCGACCATAACACAAACGGTCGTCATCAATTAATGCAAACCGACACACCTGATGACGACCGTTTGTGTTATGGTCGAAACGTCGTGAGAATTTTTATTGTTTTATATATTTTATTATTTTATTGTTTCCCTTCAACGTGACTTTACCGAAAGAGCTAAGAATATGAATTACTGCAGTCACGAAAGGTTTAAATCAAAATTTAAGGGATTATAACCTTTAAATGAAATGTCTATATTGTTTGGTTCTTTCGGTAAAGTTACGTAGGTATAAAATAAATCACGACGTTCCGGGCGCAACACAAGCGTCCGTCATCAGGTGGAAAACCCTCCGGTGGAAAAACCTGAACGTCGTGATTTGTTTTATTTTATACCCACGTGACTTTACCGAAAGAACCAAAGAGTATGGATTCCTGCAGTTACGAAAGCTTAAAATCAAGATGGAAATAAGTCTGTGCCACCACGGCCTTACAAATTGCACACGAATGGATGCAATGAATATATCACGTCGCGGTCTGATTTTCGCTTGCAAGTTTCAGATTTACTGCAACACACCCGGGCAAAGGGCGAGTAATTAAAGAGCGAGCTTTTCCAATAGCACGTGTTCAAACTATCCAGCTTCATGATTACGCTAGTATTTTATAATGTACCTGTAATTAAGTCCTCTTGGAAATTGCGAAGATGTTTTTTTTATCGTATTGGCAATTAAATGTTCCTGCAAGCAGAAGGTTAGTGCTGGAAACAACCACATTTGCGAATTTTAATGTGCAAATTTAATGAAGGGGGCTGTCTGTGTTGTCTTGGTGTGGGACTGTTGTTGTTGATAAGCTACTTTGTTGAACTATCATTTGTGGCCAGGTCATTTCTGAAAAAATAAAATACTAGCTTAGTTGGCTTTACCTGATAATACAAGCATAGTTTAGTTTTATTTGTATATATATTTAAGTGATTTGTTTACCTTTGGTATACTTTGCAACCCTATCGTGTATTGTTGTTGTAAAGTTCTGACCGCGTAACCCCCACTGGACATCTATGAAAAAGAGCTTTATAGCTCATCGGATTCCTCCTGCAGTATAAATACATTTTCTGATCCTGTTGTCTCGATGTGGTCTGGGACTGTTGATGTTTGTTCTGCATTTGCCGCACGTTTCCATTTGGTCTTAAGACATCGGCAGGAGTGTATGCACTTGCACAGTTTGCACTTACGTAGTGGCCTTATTGACGACGGAGACTGGTGACTTGAGGCAACACGTATTTATTACAGATACCTCAATTACAGTAGCGACCCTGACACTCGAAGAGGTAACGGCCTCTTCACCCGTGCTTCACAGAGGGAAGTGTTCCCGAGCTTCAGCCCACGTTAGCTCCCTACTTCCCTCTAACCTTCGTCCTCTCTGGAGAGGCTATCTGACCTGGCCCAGCTTCGGCACAGGTCTCGACCACCAGCCCCACGAGTCCGGCACTCAGGAGGACATCGGGCCTCGCGGCTCCGGTGTCGCACCGCTGGCTTGCTTTGCCCGACCCTCAAAAGGACAGCGGGCCAAAGGAGTTCCAGGGTCTGGCTAGACGGTCTTCATTCTTCACTGGCTCTTCATCTTGACTGAGTCGAATTCCCGCCCCCAGCTCTACGGGTCCCACATTTTATACTGTCCCTCACTGAGGGGCGGGGCTGGGAGGGATCCCAGCGTCCCCCACAGCCCCCCAGGGTGGTGGCCGTAGCGGACGTGGTTGTGGCCACCGCCCTACAACCGCGTGCCACCCTCCCGTAACACCTCTTCACTTATAATATACTTTCATGTTTATTTGCATACTTTTTATCTTACACTCCTATTCTTTTTTTGTGTCATTATGTGTTGTAACTTGCTGGGCCCCTGTACTGCCCTTATTTGGACATCTGTGGCAAAGAGCTTCACAGCTCTTCGGATTCATCCTGTCTAAATAGTACAGTATGGGGACTCATCGATTTACGAACTTCCAGAGATATGAACAAACCCCGTCCGTATGTCCAGTGCCTGTCTGGACCGAGAGTCGTAAGTTCAACCGCTGTGCAATAGATGGCGATGGTGGCATTTACATCTACAAACCATGAATAACCAGTGGCATCTGCATCTGCATAACGTGAAGTACCGGTGGCATATAAATCTGCAGAATGTGAAGAACCAGGGGCATCTACATCTATAGAACATGAAGAACCAGTGACATCTACATCTGCAGGACATGAAGAACCGTTGGCATCTACATCTATAGAACATGAAGAACCAGTGGCATCTACATCTTCAGAACGTGAAGAACCAGTGGCATCTACATCTGCAGGACATGAAGAACCCGTGGCATCTACATCTGCAGAACGTGAAGAAGCAGTGGCATCTACATCTGCAGAACGTGAAGAACCAGTGGCATCTACATCTGCAGAACGTGAAGAACCAGTGGCAACTACATCTCCAGAACGTGAAGAACCAGTGGCATCTACATCTGCAGAACGTGAAGAACCAGTGGCATCTACATCTATAGAACATGAAGAACCAGTGGCATCTACATCTACAGAACGTGAAGAACCAGTGGCATCTACATCTGCAGGATGTGAAGAACCAGTGGCATCTACATCTACAGAACGTGAAGAACCAGTGGCATCTACATCTGCAGGATGTGAAGAACCAGTGGCATCTACAGAACGTGAAGAACCAGTGGCATCTACATCTGCAGAACGTGAAGAACCAGTGGCATTTACATCTGCAGAACGTGAAGAACCAGTGGCATCTACATCTACAGAACGTGAAGAACCAGTGGCATCTACATCTGCAGGATGTGAAGAACCAGTGGCATCTACATCTACAGAACGTGAAGAACCAGTGGCATCTACATCTGCAGGATGTGAAGAACCAGTGGCATCTACATCTACAGAACGTGAAGAACCAGTGGCATCTACATCTGCAGGATGTGAAGAACCAGTGGCATCTACAGAACGTGAAGAACCAGTGGCATCTACATCTGCAGAACGTGAAGAACCAGTGGCATTTACATCTGCAGAACGTGAAGAACCAGTGGCATCTACGTCTGCAGAACCGGAAGAACCAGTGGCATGTACATCTGCAGAACGTGAAGAACCAGTGGCATCTACATCTGCAGAACGTGAAGAACCAGTGGCAACTACATCTCCAGAACGTGAAGAACCAGGGGCATCTACATCTATAGAACATGAAGAACCAGTGACATCTACATCTGCAGGACATGAAGAACCGTTGGCATCTACATTTATAGAACATGAAGAACCAGTGGCATCTACATCTTCAGAACGTGAAGAACCAGTGGCATCTACATCTATAGAACGTGAAGAACCAGTGGCATCTACATTTGCAGAACATGAAGACCCAGTGGCATCTACATATTCAGAACGTGAAGAACCAGTGGCATCTACATCTGCAGGACATGAAGAACCGGTGGCATCTACATCTGCAGAACGCGAAGAAGCAGTGGCATCTACATCTGCAGAACGTGAAGAACCAGTGGCATCTACATTTGCAGAACGTGAAGAACCAGTGGCATCTACATATTCAGAACGTGAAGAACCAGTGGCATCTACATCTGCAGAACGTGAAGAACCAGTGGCATCTACATCTATAGAACATGAAGAACCAGTGGCATCTACATCTACAGAACGTGAAGAACCAGTGGCATCTACATCTGCAGGATGTGAAAAACCAGTGGCATCTACATCTACAGAACGTGAAGAACCAGTGGCATCTACATCTGCAGGATGTGAATAACCAGTGGCATCTACATCTACAGAACATGAAGAACCAGTGGCATCTACATCTGCAGAACGTGAAGAACCAGTGGCATCTACATCTGCAGAACGTGAAGAACCAGTGGCATCTGCGTCTGCAGAACCGGAAGAACCAGTGGCATCTACATCTGCAGGACACGGAGAACCAGTGGCATCTACATCTACAGGACACGAAGAACCAGTGGCATCTACATCTGCAGGACACGAAAAACCAGGGGCATCTACATCTACACAACGTGAAGAACCAGTGGCATCTACAACTACAGGACACGAAGAAACAGTGGCATCTACATGTACACAACGTGAAGAACCAGTCGCATCTACATCTCCAGAACATTAAGAACCAGTGGCAACTACATCTCCAGAACGTGAAGAACCAGTGGCATCTACATCTGCAGAATATAAAGAACCAGTGGCATCTAAATCTGCAGAACATGAAGAACCAGTGGCATCTACATCTGCAGAATGTGAAGAACCAGGGGCATCTACATCTATATAACATGAAGAACCAGTGGCATCTACATCTTCAGAACGTGAAGAACCAGTGGCATCTACATCTCTAGAACATGAAGAACCAGTGACATCTACATTTGCAGAACATGAAGACCCAGTGGCATCTACATCTTCAGAACGTGAAGAACCAGTGGCATCTACATCTATAGAACATGAAGAACCAGTGACATCTACATTTGCAGAACATGAAGACCCAGTGGCATCTACATCTTCAGAACGTGAAGAACCAGTGGCATCTACATCTGCAGAACGTGAAGAACCAGTGGCATTTACATCTGCAGAACGTGAAGAACCAGTGGCATCTACATCTTCAGAACGTGAAGAACCAGTGGCATCTACATCTATAGAACATGAAGACCCAGTGGCATCTACATCTTCAGAACGTGAAGAACCAGTGGCATCTACATCTGCAGAACGTGAAGGACCAGTGGCATCTACATCTGCAGAACGTGAAAAACCAGTGGCATTTACGTCTGCAGAACATGAAGAACCGGTGCCATCTACATCTTTAGAACGTGAAGAACCAGTGGCATCTACATCTACAGAACGTGAAGAACCAGTGGCATCTACATCTGCTGAACATGAAGAACCGGTGGCATCTACATCTGCAGGACATGAAGCACCAGTGGCATCTACGTCTACAGGAGATAACACAAATTTAAAGCCATTTCCCCCGTGTTTAGTGTACACCTGCGTACAACAAGGTTTGGAATCGACAGGAGCAAAGTTAGGACTTGCGAACGGAATTCGACTTGCGAACAGAATTCGACTTACGAACAGTAAACCTCTGCAACCTAACCCGTTCGTAAGTCGAGGAGTCCCCTTGTCCCGCAGACTATTTCCAATCTTCCGGAAGGCGAAACACTTCCCGGAATCGGAAGAAGTCTTCCGATTTAGGAAGATACCACAAAACAAAATCTTGACTGTGGTTATCACACCTGATGATGATTTGCTTGTGTTGCAGTCGAAACGTCGTTAGAATTTTATTGTTTTATGTATTTTTATTATTTTATTGTTTCCCTTCTACGTGACTTTACCGATAGAACCAAGAATATCATCCAACCCCGTGTAACCCCACCCCCTTCCCCGGTGATGTCACGAATAAGTGGGTGGGGTAGCGGAGGTGTGGGCGGGGCGCGCGCTCCTTATTAGGGCAACGAACAGGAAGTAGGGCGGAAGCAGTCGTCACCGTTAAAGGCGGCGGCGGCGGTGGCGGTGGCTCAGAGGCCCCGCTGAAGGATTTAAAAAAAAAATTAAATGTCTTTAAAATGTTCCTCTTTTATACTTTCCTCGATCCCGCAAGATATCTGACGACGACAACAACAACGGTACCGTCTGATTGTTTACACCTTCACCCAGCGCCTCTGTTGTTGTTGTTTTTGGTCTCGCGCTCTCGCTCCGGTTTGTGTTATACGCTTAATAAATTAATAAGTATATGTGTTTTTTAACTCTTGTATAGTGGTAATAGTGGTGTTAGGCGCAACAACCAGCTCTACAACAAACAACAACAGCAGCTAGCATCAACAGATGCCATTCGTTAGCGCGACAGTTGCCAGCAACTACCGTAGAGATGTACTATACACTTCCTCTGTCGCCAACAACACAACCACTACCAACACAACCACCAACACAACCACCACCAACACAACCACCACCAACACAACCACCACCAACACAACCACCAACACAACCACCAACACCACCACCAACACAACCACCACAACCACCAACACAACCACCACAACCACCAACACAACCACCACAACCACCAACACAACCACTACCAACACAACCACCACCAACACAACCAACACCACAACCACCAACACAACCACCAACACAACCACCACAACCACCACCAACCACCACAACCACCAACACAACCACCACCGACACAACCACCACAACCACCACCAACCACCACAATCACCACCAACACAACCACCACCAACACAACCACCAACACAACCACCACCAACACAACCAGCAACACCAACACAACCACCACAACCACCACCAACACAACCAACACCACAACCACCAACACAACCACCACAACCACCACCAACCACCACAATCACCACCAACACAACCACCACCAACACAACCACCAACACAACCACCACCAACACAACCAGCAACACCAACACAACCACCACCAACACAACCACCACAACCACCAACACAACCAACACAACCACCAACACAACCAACACAACCACCAACACAACCACCAACACAACACAACCAACACAACACCACCAACACAACCAACACAACACAACCACCAACACAACCACCACAACCACCAACAACAACCAACACAACCACCACAACCACCACCAACACAACCACCACAACCACCACAACCCCCACCACCAACAACCACCACCAACACAACCACCATGACCACCAACAACACAACCACCACCAACACAACCACCAACACAACCAACAACCACCACCAACACAACCACCAACACAACACAACCACCAACACAACCACCACAACCACCAACAACACAACCAACACAACCACCACAACCCCCACCACCAACAACCACCACCAACACAACCACCACCAACACAACCACCATGACCGCTACAACCACCACCACAACCACCATGACCGCTACAACAACCACCACCAACACAACCACTCGCGACATGACCACTACAACCACCAACACAACCACCATAACCACTACAACCACCACCAACAACCACCATGACCACTACAACCAACACAACCACCATGACCACTACAACCAACACAACCACCATGACCACTACAACCAACACAACCACCATGACCACTACAACCACCACCACAAGCACCATGACCACTACACCACCACCAACACAACCACCATGACCACTACAACCACCAACACAACCACCATGACCACTACCCCACCAACACAACCACCATGACCACTACAACCACCACCAACACAACTACCATAACCACTACAACCACCACCAACACAACCACCATGACCACTACAAACACCATGACCACTACAACCACCATGACCACTACAACCACCACCACCACAACCACTCGCGACATGACCACTACAACCACCACTAACTACCAGAGACATTGACACAACTACCACCAACACTTCCTCTGTCACCAACACAACCACCATGACCACTCACAACGACCACCACGACCGACTCTACCACCAATAATTCACTCTTCCCACGTCACCACTACCACCACTACAAACACCACAATCCCCGAGTTACATTCCCACTGTAGCCACAAGCAGCATTCACCACTACCGCTCATTATCACCACCAACCACCATGATCAATACTACCGCTACAACCATTAACATAGTTAACTACCCTCCACCAAGACCACTAACAACCACCACTACCGCCTCCATAACCACCACACGAACCGCTTACGACGCTTACCAGTACTACTACAACTACTACGTACGGCGCCAAAGAAGTTCAACATACAGTACATACACCACTGTCTCCAATACCGCTACTACCCAACACCACAACTATATCCTCCAACCACCACTGACACCACCACCAATATATTTCACCACTAGTATCAATATCACCGTTAACATCACTGTCGCTAACACCACCATCACCACAATATCTCACCACGACTATCACTATGTCACCACCACTATCAATATCACCATGAACACCACCACTGACACCAACACCACCAATATATCTCACCACCACTATCAATATCACCATCACTGTCACCAGTACTCTCAATATCACCATGAACACCACCACTGACACCATCACCACCTCTATATCTCACCGCCACTATCAATATCGCCATTTACACCACCACCACCACTATATCCCACCACTACTATCAATATCACCATGAACACCACCATCACTGACACCACCACTATCTCACTACCACTCTCAATATCATCATTCCCACCACCACCACTATATCTCACCACCACTATCAGTATCACCATTATCACCACCTACAACCACCATCACCACCACTCACAGAGAACCTACTCCGACCCCCTTCGTCTTCCCCCCAAGGCATGAGCCGCCCTTCGTCAGCCGGGGGCGGCAAAAGCGGCGGTGGAGGAAACAAGCAGAGCCAGGGGACGACGTCTTCGGGCCTCGCACCATGCGGCAGCGGCGGCGGCGGTGGCAGCAGCGGCAGCGGCAGCAGCGCCGGCAACTCCACCTCGTCCCCTCTTCACTCGGGCTCGCAACAGCAGCAGCAACAGCAGCAGCAGCAGCTTCAGGGGCAGCATCAACAACAACATCATCAGCAGCAGCAGCAAGGCCACGAGCTGACGGCGCTCTTCGAATGCCCCGTGTGCTTTGACTATGTCCTGCCGCCGATCTTGCAGTGCCAGTCGGGGCACCTGGTGTGCAACTCATGCAGGCAGAAGCTCTCCTGCTGCCCGACATGCCGGGGACCGCTGTCACCCAGCATTCGCAACCTGGCCATGGAGAAGGTGGCCTCCACGGTGGCGTTTCCCTGCAAGGTAGGTGTGGTGGTGACGGTGGGTTGGTGGTGGTGGTGATGGTCGTGGTGGTTAGTGGAGAGACTTGTTTTTTGTTATTGGAATGCATTGTGTATGGTGGTGATGCAAGTTGAGGTATTGTGGTGGTGGTGAGGGTCCTGGTGATGTTTCTTTGCAAGGTGAGGTGTCGGGGTGGTGGTGATCGTGGTGGTTGTTAGTGGTTGTTGGTGGTGGTGGCTGGTAGGTGATAAATCTAGAATCACTTTTGAGAGAAGATTATAATGGCGGTTGCTGTGTGGAGAGACTCGGTGTTGTTGGTGGAACACATTGGAGGATGGTGATGCAAGGTGACGTGTCACCGTTGTGGTGGTGGTGGTTGTTGGTGGTGACTGGTTGGTGATAAATCGAGAACCACTTTGGAGAGTGGATCATAATAGTGGTTGCTCTGTGGAGAGACGTGGTGTTGATAGTGGAACACATTGGATGGTGGTGATGCAAGGTGAATTGTCACCGTGGTGGTGATGATGGTTGGTGGTGGCTGTGGTGGCTGATACAAATTGAGAACTGCTTTTGAGAGTGGATCATCTCGCGGTGGTTGTCCTGTACGTAGAGTTGAACTTATTTCGCGCCGTACGTAGCCAACCGTGCGAATCGGAGAGACTTGGTTTTGATATTGCAACGGATATTGGTTTTGGTGGTGATGCAAGGTGGCTGGGCCATGGTTAGATTGGGCCCTTTCAGAGGGATGTTGCGATAGTACTTTGGTGGACAAGGTTGGTAATGGAGGTGTTGGTGAAGGGTGGCTAAAAGTTAGTTTGGTGGTTGGGCTGTGGGTTGATTGCTCACGCTCATGTGATTGTCAAAATTAGCTTACTCGGAATCAAATTATTTACACTGGAGGAATCTGATGAGCTATACAGCTCTTTGTCACAGATGTATAATGGGGACACGCATTGGCGGAGTCAGTGGAGGGGGTGGGGTGGCACGTGCCCCCCCAATGATCTGATCGAAATCCATAATTTCGATCGGATCATTGGGGTTTATTAGTAATAGAACGGGATTTTGCGACCCCCACTGCCACTGTGTAGCATATAATTACGTGCCAGGGACTCTATGAGATGATAGGACAATAGTCTGATTCCATAATTGGCAATAAGTAACGGCAAAGCGGTTATAAGTGACTCACAGAATTTTGCGCAGTTGCGTATACAGTACACGACTTCCCTGAAGGCATCAACACCTTCAGCGAGCGCGATGGCGATCACACAACGCCGTTAGAATCCGACCCTCGCCATCACCACACACGCGTCGAATAAAAATCAAGGGACAGGTCCTTACTTACTAACAACTCCTAAAATTGTTAATTGCTGGAGGGGTTGCCCCCCCCCCCCCCACCTGAAAATCCTGGCTCCGCTATTGGGGGCACGGGGTCAGAACGTTACAATAACAAACAATACAGAAAACACAGTAGTAGTGCAAAAGGAGCTCTAGTCGGTCGGATTCCTCCTATTATAAATGAATATTCTGAACTTTTCAAACATGCCACAAGTGGGCCCAATGGTGGCTAGCTTTGGCGGCAGCAGTGGTGGCGGTGGTGGTTGTTGGTTTTTTGGCGAGACTTAAAATTTACATGATGAGACCTCCTTTAACCAGTAACAAGACATAGTAATAGGTTTTACCCTTTTAACTGGCACAAAAAACTGACACCTTTATTCAAGGCATCATGTCTGCAATAACCGCAACACAAGCAGTCAAAATGCAAACAAAAAGACGTACTCTGATAATAATATGCACTGTCCTTGAATTTGATTGGTCCACACCCGAGACGGCTTTCTTTAGAGCCTAGTCTCCACTGACTGATTGTGTTGCGGTTATTGCAGACATGATGCCTTGAATAAAGGTGTCAGTTTTTTGTGCCAGTTAAAAGGGTAAAACCTATCACTATGTCTTGTTACTGGCAAAGGAGGTCTCATAATGTAAATGCTCACCCCGAGCCCTCAATACTCTGATAGTGCGCTGTTTTTTGAGTTGTACGCCTTTTGGCGTCTTCTGGTCCAACACCAGTGGAGACTAGGCTCTAAAGAAAGCCGTCTCGGGTGAGGACCAATCAAATTCAAGGACAGTGCATATTATTATCAGAGTACGTCTTTTTGTTTGCATTTTACTTGCTTGTGTTGTGGTTATTGCAGACATGAAGCCTTGAATAAAGGTGTCAGTTTTTTGTGCCAGTTAAAAGGGTAAAACCTATTACTATGACTTAAAATTTAGTTTCACTTTTGAGAGAGAGTCAGGGGGTCATGCCACAGAGCCGTGGCTCAGACTTGGTCCTGCCATTAGAATGTGATGGCGGTGTAAGGTGTGGAGCCTGCTAGGCGTTTGTAGCTGATTTGTATTTGGATTGTGGGGTGACTGGCATCTATCATAAGAATATGATGATGATGATGTTTTTATGCCGAATTTATTTCGTACCCTGCGATGGTGCAGTGGTAAAGAGGTTGGTATTTGCGTTTTTTGTTCTGGGGTGGAAACAATGGGGGGGACCACGTTGTGGGAAGCTGACTGGGTGGGTGGTTGTGAAGTGAAGGGGGTCTTAGAATGGCCCGTGGAAGCGATTATCGCAGAGCTGCTTCTGAGATCTCGCTTGAGGCGGGGATGAAACAAAAATTAACTTTGCACCCACTCCACCACGGAGAGCAACGCTCGTCGAATGACCAACGAACCGATGTTTTAAAATCTCTCAGCCGCAGTTACGCAACCCAAGTGCAGACCCACGTTTATTTTCACCGATAAGTTACGTATATATATTTTTATTATTATTATTATTATTGCGTGCGGTCATTGGCGCGACCGAGTTGAGACGAGTAACAGAAGGCGGACGAGACCTGGACGTTGAACCCAGGTTTCGTCTAACCCCTCGGGCCGTCCCAGAGGTACGCACACCAGAACCCCGTCCGGTGGAGCTTTTTCAAAACGGGTGCGAGTGGAATGGTGGTGTGGAAGTGGAGATTCCTGCTCCGTGCTATTATCGCCTCCGTGGATGTCCGATCAACGCAGGCCACTTTCACACTTTGCTCACCTCCGAATCCCTTAGAACGTTAAGCGAAATAGGGAAACGGCCGTCGCGATGCAGACGGGGGGGGGGGGACTGTGGTGGTGGGGGGGGGGGGCATTTGCGTTGTTGGTTTTTTGCGGCGTGCTATGAACCCAGCGGACCCCGAGTTCGATCCCAGGCACTGGCGATCATTAGGGGGGCAGACCTGGAGTCTGTTGCATGCTTCAGAGACGCCCGTCGAGGGCCTCGAGAGCTTTAACATCGATCGCAAGTCACGGGAAAGCCTCGTCTCGGGATTCGTCCGACCTGGCGAAGTTCTCATCTGGGACGGCGCTGCCACCTCTGGAAACCAGCCATGCTGAAGAGACGGCAGTGCAAGACTCCGTATCACCCGTACCCCAGCAGGCTTGCTACCGGCGTATCATTCCCGGCAGCAGCACCTTTTTTTCTTTTAAAGACGTCGTTACTCACCGCGGAGAACTGGAGCGACACGACCGCCGACGGTAGCTGGCGCCAACAACTGAGCCTCACGACCTCCCTGCGTGTAGCGAGATGTTAACTCCCTCGCCTGGTGTACAGGAGGTCGTGGGTTCGATGCCGGCCCTGACGATGCCTGCTGGAAATTTGGAGTTTGCGTGTCTCTCTCTCTCTCCTCATCATCATCACGGTGGCTAGGAGATGTTAACTACCTCGCCTGGTGTACAGGAGGTCGTGGGTTCGATCCCGGCCTGACGCCTGCTGCTGTATATTTGGAGTTTGCGTGTCTCTCTCTCCTCATCATCATCATCACGGTGGCTAGGAGATGTTAACTACCTCGCCTGGTGTGCAGGAGGTCGTGGGTTCGATCCCGGCCTGACGCCTGCTGCTGTATATTTGGAGTTTGCGTGTTCCTTTCTCTCTGCCCGTGCTCGCGTGGATTTTTCTCCGGGTCCTCCGTGGTTTCCCCTCCACATTTAGAATAGACGTTGCGCATTCCGAGTGTTTGGCTGCTGTACATTTCCACACGATAAGCCACTTGGTTTAACTGGCATTTTGGGCCAGGTCACTTCTGAAAGATGCCTATATAGCTCAGTGGGCCTTAACCTGGTAAAATAAAAAAAGAGTTAATAGTTAAAATGTTTAAATTAACATGCCATGCTCTTCCTCACCTGCACAGCGATTATAACCTTGGGGGATTCGTGCCTCGCTCGACGCTTTATCGCAACGCTGCAAGGCCCGCCCGCCTTGGGAGTTGGCATCGTTGGCGTAAGTCACTTCCACTAGCATCCGGAGGCAACAGAGCAGAATCCAATAACAATGCTATACTCAGTGTTGTGTAGCACGATTCGCACAGGGCCTCAAAAGCTCTTTACTCGAAGCTTGAGTTACGGAGAGAGCCTGTTATAAAATATTTTACGTAAAAAAAAAAGTGAAACCGACTCCAATCCCCCAAATAGAGCCGAGGGAGGAAGGGGATTTCCAGAATCGCGGTGCTGGGCCGAGAAAAAAACCAGCAACCTCTGTCCGTCTCCCATCAAAACAAAGTTCTGGTCTTTGGAATCGCAACGAGTTTTAGACCAGAATCGGCAGGTCTCCTGAAGCGTTTTCTTGGTGGGCGATAAACAACTTCTGCAGATCGGCGAGATGCTAAAACTATTTCTTTTTTTGCAGGTAAGGCCCCCCCACTGAGATATGATGCAGTTCTTTTCTTTAACAAGCTGAGCTGGCCATCGCAAAACGATATCCTCGACGAAGTGGGCCTATCGTCATCGCGTGGAAATGTATTATGGGCAAATGATGGAGTTTCGGAGCCATCCGGTGGCTTGGTCGGCATCTGTGGCCAGGAGGAGCCTCGCTTGGGAGAGAGAGAGGGAGGGAGGGAGACGCTGCCTCCTCCTGCAAACGCGGTGGCAGGCGGTGGGCACGGCTGTGCGGTTGGCGCCAACCAAAATGTGTGTCGTTAAAACCCGCCACCACCCGACACGGCCAATCGGCAAGGGTTTGTCGCGTGAACCAAACATGCCAATTAAACGCGTAGGCTTTCGCGACCAATATTACCCATGAGAAATTGTTTTGGGGTTAGATCGAGTAAAAATTCCTGACCAAGTACAGCGCACGGTGCGCGTGCGGTTGTGCCGGGAGTGTCAAATCCCACGGCAGCGTTTACAGTTCGAGCACCGTGCGTGGACGTTGTCGCCGGGGGTGACAACAGCGCGTGTCGTCGGGCGGACAGCCCCCAGAGTCTGTGGATGGATCCTCCAGCCCTGCGTCGATCTTAAATAGACGGTGGGGTGGTGGAGGGGGGCATAAATGTGATGGTGTCGTCGTCACTCGCGAGGCAATCCTCGCCGCCCAGCGCCGTTTCTCGGATGACGATGCCCCAACAGTCGGAGAGGGCAAAGTGGTACTTTCATTTTTAACGACGACCCTGCCACCCACCCCCCCCCCCCCCCCCCCCGGGATGGATGTCGGCCGACAGATTGACTCGTAGGCTTTCACGACCAAAATCAGCCATAGTACAGGTTTTTTTTGGGTTCGATCGTGATCGAACCCAACTCGCGTGTGTGTATGTGAGCGGTAGTGTAGTGGCTAGTCGCGCTGCGCTACGAAACCCGGCGACTCCAGTTCAATTCCCGCTCACGGCCACCAACACCAGAGTCACTGGCGGAGCCAGTGGGGGGGTGGGGTGGCACGTGCCCCCCCAATGATCTGATCGAAATCCCTAATTTCGATCGGATCATTGTGGATTATTAGTAATTAATCGGCATTTTGCGACCCCCCACTGCCACTGTGTAGCATATTATTACGTGCCAGGGACTATTAGATGATAGGACAATAGTCCGAGTCCATAATTGGTTACGGCAAAGCAGTTATAAGTGACTCACAGAATTGTGCGCAGTTGCGTATACAGAGTACACAACTTCCCTGAAGGCATTCACCTTCAGCGAGCGCGATGCCGATCACACGGTTAAAATTCAACCCTCGATCGATGGCTGCCCCCCCCCCCACCTGAAAATCCTGGCTCCGCCATTGACCAGAGTGAAGATTATCTGAACCGGTCCTGGGCCTTCCATAGGAAGACTCCGCCTCAAATGTGTACCTGGTGCGGTATGTAAATATCGGCACTGGGAGACAAAGGCGGCCGGGCATGGCGCTGACCAGCCCACCCCCTCATGCGCGATGCTTGCCTTCATAGGTGTCTGCTCGCTAACAGCACTTGCCTCAACCGCCTGTTACGCCTGTATGGGGGATCTTTGTGTTTGGTGTGTGGATCAGGTGCACAGCGGTTAGCGCTACGCTGCACTACGAACCCGGGGAGCCGAGTTCGATCCCCTCTCACGGCCACGAACACCAGTGATGATTGTTCTGAACCGGTCCTGGGCCTCCCCTAGGTCGACTCGGCCTCATGACTACCTGGTGTGGTGTATAAACATCACCACTTAGGGAGGCAAAGGCGGCCGGGCGTGGCGCTGAGCCACTCGCCCCCTGCTTGTGCCACAGTGCCCGGGCCTTCGCGGGTGCTGCTCGTTAACAGCACTTGCCCCAACAGTCTGTTAAGGCTATACGGAGTGGCGGGCGGGGGGGGTACCTTTGTATATATATACACGTACAAAAAGGTGTCTCGCTAATTGGACCGCTGTTAAGACATGCCCGTTGCGTTCACTGCAGTCCCGTGCAGTCCCGTGGGTTTCAATGAAAACATGATGATGATGATAATAATAATAGGTGCACACTGTACCTCCCTGTAGGGAACACCACCACCTGGCCTCTGGACCTACACCCCCCCCACCACCACTGAGTGCGTGTCTCCAGCGAGCATGCGCATCGCTTTATCACTCCACTGCTGGATGACTCCCGCCCTGCCCCCCCCCCCCAGGCCCGCGTCTTGCCGTGCGGGCCGCTTGATCGTACTTCACCGCGTCCGTGGTCGGCGCACGTTTGGTAGGGGGGGGGGGCGGGGGTGGGTTTGGGGAAGGACCCAGGACCGGTTGGAATATCGCTCGCCCACCTGTGTTTGCCGTGGCCGGGTAATCGAACCTGTGGTTTGGCCCGGCTTCGTAGTGCGGGTGCGCCCGACCGACCGACCGCCCGCAGCCGCTGCGCCATCGCTCCGAGTGCATCGTTGGGCGTCGTTGTGATTTGAGCGACCGCACGGCGGTTGGAGGCACGAAGGGAGTCCGAGTCGTGGATCTTCGCCGTTCATCCCCTGGAAGAGAAATCCGGCAACGGCTGTGAACCCGTCCCGGTTTACCCCGTATTCTTGTCGAGGGAAATTGAGTTTTCAGGGTCCTTACGGCGTACGGCCGTTTCAATACCGAACCATAAAAATCTGATGTATCTACATTGTGTTTTGCCCTTGTGATGGGACTTTGTTGGATGAACGTTGAGATTTATAAGTGCACAAGGTATCTACTAAGGTCTGAAGAGGTCTGTAATCAGGTAGGGCACTGATAAGGGGTTGACAGATATGTAGTGCTGAGTGTAGTAGTGGTGATTGTCTATCTGTTTGTGTTTCTCCCTTGTGATGGGACTTTGTTGGATGAACGTTGAGATTTATAAGTGCACAAGGTATCTACTAAGGTCTGAAGTGGTCTGTAATCAGGTAGGGCACTGATAAGGGGTTGACAGATATGTAGTGCTGAGTGTAGTAGTGGTGATTGTCTATCTGTTTGTGTTTCTCCCTTGTGATGGGACTTTGTTGGATGAACGTTGAGATTTATAAGTGCACAAGGTATTTACTAAGGTCTGAAGTGGTCTGTAATCAGGTAGGGCACTGGTAAGGGGTTGATAGATATGTAGTGCTGAGTGTAGTAGTGGTGATTGTCTATCTGTTTGTGTTTCTCCCTTGTGATGGGACTTTGTTGGATGAACGTTGAGATTTATAAGTGCACAAGGTGTCTACTAAGGTCTGAAGTGGTCTGTAATCAGGTAGGGCACTGGTAAGGTGTTTACAGGTATGTAGTGCTGAGTGTAGTAGTGGTGATTGTCTATCTGTTTGTGTTTCTCCCTTGTGATGGGACTTTGTTGGATGAACGTTGAGATGTATATGTGCACAAGGTGTCTACTAAGGTCTGAAGTGGTCTGTAATCAGGTAGGGCACTGGTAAGGAGTGAACAGGTGTGAATCCGGTGAGCCGTGACGCTCTTTTTGGCAGATGCCGGGCCGAGGGTGTGGGGGTCCGGTAAGTTACAACAACAAATGATGCAATGAAAGATGGAGAAAAATTAAAGCAAATGACGAATAATAATAAATATAAAGTATTGAAGTGCAAATTGCACTCGTAGATACACTCCTGCAGATTTGCCAACGCCAAATTCACGCTTGGGGCATAGTGGCAAAAGTCACAAACCACACCAAGACAACAACAACAGTCCCAGACCACACCAAGACAACAACAACAGTCCCAGACCACACCAAGACAACAACAACAACAGTCCCAGACCACACCAAGACAACAACAACAACAATATCAGACCACACCAAGACAACAACAACAACAGTCCCAGACCACACCAAGACAACAACAACAGTCCCAGACCACACCAAGACAACAACAACAGTCCCAGACCACACCAAGACAACAACAACAACAATATCAGACCACACCAAGACAACAACAACAACAACAACAGTCCCAGACCACACCAAGACAACAACAACAACAACATCAGACCACAAGAAGACAACAACACAGTTGCTCGATTACATTGCACATTAAGAATGTAACTGTCGATCCACGGCAGTGAAAATGTGGCTGCTGTGTCCGTTGAACTTCTTTCGCACCGTACGTAGCCAACCGTGCAAATCGGAGGTGCGGGGGAAGGACAACAAACTAAACACGCAAAAATCAGTAATTAAATGACTTTAAATCTAAACGATGAGTGACTTCCTAATTTTCGATTTAAAGCTTTCGTGACTGCAAGGATTCATCTTCTTTGCTTCTTTCGGTAAAGTCACGTAGAATGAGAATAAAATAATACATTGATAAAATAAAATAACACAATAATATTCTCACGACGTTTCGGCCACAACACAAGCGGCCTTCATCAGGTGAAGGGGACGAGACTGTCCTCCAGACGAGACTGTCCTCCAGACGAGACTGTCCTCCAGACAGTCTCGTCCCCTTCACCTGATGAAGGCCACTTGTGTTGTGGCCGAAACGTCGTGAGAATATTATTGTGTTATTTTATTTTATCAATGTATTATTTTATTCTCATTCTACGTGACTTTACCGAAGGAACCAAAGAAGATGACTTCCTAATATCGGAAGGAAGAGCGTTGCAGACGGCCGCAGAATCGCATCTGAAAGCGCGCGCCACGCGATGGCCACCGTTTTTTTGTTCCATTGCGAGACCGTGGGTTCTTTTTTGAAACTCTGTGGAGGGTCACCGTAAGTTTGGGTGTCCATGAACAGTCTGGATCTCCATACCAAGCCCACAGGGACTCTTCTACTTATGAACATTCGACTTGCAAACTTTCGGAGATACGAAAAAACCCTGTCTGTACTTAGTGGAGGTGGCATGTACATCTTTAGAACACGAAGAACCAGTGGCGCCTACATCTGCAGAACGTGAAGAACCAGTGGCATCTACATCTACAGAAGATTAAACAACTTTTAAAGCCATTTCCCGTGTTTAATGTACATGCCCCGTGTTTGAAATCGACAGTAGTAAAGTTGGACTTGCGAACAAATCGACTTTACAAACAGACCTCTGGAACTTAACCCGTTCGTAAGTGGACGAGTCCCTGTATGGGGTCTCAACAAAGTCCGCGGTTACTAATATCGTCAATTGCCGTTGCACCTTAGAACCTGGTTTTCATCGCAGCTCCGTTGGCAGAGTCGACCAGTCTCTGCTCTGCCGGTCTGCGGGTGTCTCTGTGCAAGCCATCGGTGAGCGGGCTGACGCCGCCATTACCCTGGTGCGACTGAGAGACCAGTTTTTAAATCGCTCCCATTGGGCAGCAGCTGCAACCCCGGATTTTAAACCCAGCCTCTCTGCGTTGCCAGTCCAGGCAGCGTCTCCGACCGAGGCGTTTCGTCTCCTGGGCCGCCCAGCAGCTTGTCTGGCATTTCATAATTTTTTCTAACGCTGGAACGTGACCACGCCTCCTTCCAGACCGTTGCGGGATAACGAATCTCAACGGGAGCGGGCGACTGGCGCGATTGGATGGCGGTTGCGTAGGAGCCACGTGTTCACGGAGCGCAAAGCGGCGGGCATGGCCACAGCCGAATCCTTTGCTTGCGTTCGCCGTCCCGACGTTGGGTGCTATCGGTCAATCATTTGAAGGTGTAACGCACCGCACGGTGTTTGCTCCCCGCTCTCCCAAGGAGAGGGAGGAGAGAGAGAGCAGACGACCTAGATAGAGGTGCACAGGAGGAAGAATCGCGGACGAGCAGGAAGACGGCAACAGCGGCAGTCACGCGGTGAGCTGGCCCCCCGCGCTTCCGTCGGTTGTCCGAGCTTTGCAAGTCCTCTATATAGTAAGGTGTTTTTTTTTTATCCAGTGAATGAGCGGCAGCAGCAGTCGTCACGGGGTGAGCTGGCTCCCGCGCTTCCGTCGGTTTTCCGAGCTTTGCGAGTCCTCTATATAGTAAGATTGTTTTTTTGCCAGCTAATGAGCGGCAGCAGCAGCAGCAGTCACGTGGTGAGCTGGCTCCCGCGCTTCCGTCAGTTGTCCGAGCTTTGTGAGTCCTCTATATAGTAAGATTGTTTTTTTGCCAGCTAATGAGCGGCAGCAGCAGCAGCAGCAGTCACGTGGTGAGCTGGCTCCCGCGCTTCCGTCAGTTGTCCGAGCTTTGTGAGTCCTCTATATAGTAAGATTGTTTTTTTGCCAGCTAATGAGCGGCAGCAGCAGTCACGTGGTGAGCTGGCTCCCACGCTTCCATCAGTTTTCTAAAAGCTCTGTGGGTCCCTCCATCGTAAGATGTTTTGCTTTTTGCCATTTAATGAGCAGCTTATTAACTGATGAATGGTAGGGGTTGGCGGGAGGCAACACTCGACCCTGTGCGGACGGAACGGATGGAGTCGCGCGTCTTCCATACCGCCTACTCCTCAATTGAGCACCGAGAGCAGTGCTGCTCATCTCCCGAGGCGGCGGTGGAACTTCCACATTACTATGGCAAGGAGGCGGGTTGGGGGGGGGGGGGAGGTGCGGAGAATAACTCCACAGAACATCCACTCTTGACGCGTCGCACAAAGTGGTTACTCGGTTGATTTGATCCGGGAGGGTTGGGGATGGTGTTGCTGAGTCGAACGATCGCCCCCCCCACCACCAACCCCCCCCCCCCCCCCCGGCCAGTTTTCACTGACGTCCGCTGGGCACGCGCGGCAAAGAGCTTTGTGGCTCCCCGGATTTCCCCCAGTGTAAGTAAACCACTGCGACGATTTGACCCCCGGCGAACTTCCCTCCGACCGCCCTTCCGCTCGCTCGCCCTCCGCCGCGGAGGGGCCACCACCCCCCGGGACGACGGCGGCGTGCGCCACCCTGATTGGCCGCTCGCCAGGACGACGGCGGCGCGCGCCGCCCTGATTGGCCGCTCGCCAGGACGACGGCGGCGCGCGCCGCCCTGATTGGCCGCTCGCTAGGACGGCGGCAGCGCGCGCCGCCCTGATTGGCCGCTCGCCAGGACGACGGCGGCGCGCGCCGCCCTGATTGGCCGCTCGCCAGGACGATGGCGGCGGCGGCGGCGGCGTTGCCCGGCGACGAACGGCAGCCGGGCGTCGCCACGCGGTGGAGAGGTTTTATTCCCTCTCCACCCCCGGGAGGGACCCCCCCCGCCCCGCCCCCCCCCCCCCCGGACGAGCGAGCTGTGGTGATGTTAGCGGATGGGGGGGGGGGTGGGAGAGTGTTCGACGCTCGTTGTGGACCGACCGCGGCGTGAATCTTGCGGGCCGCCCCGGTCATCGCCGCTGTCCGTGTTCGGCGTGAAGCTCGTGCCGTCTGCTGTGCAGCGCGTCGCCCGCGGCTCCTCCAACCCCCCCCCCCGGCTCGCCGTGTCTCCCCCTCGCCTCCCTCCACCGTCTCCCCCTCGCCTCCCTCCACCGTCTCCCCCTCGCCTCCCTCCACCGTCTCCCCCTCGCCTCCCTCCACCGTCTCCCCCTCGCCTCTCTCCACCGTCTCCCCCTCGCCTCCCTCCACCGTCTCCCCCTCGCCTCCCTCCACCGTCTCCCCCTCGCCTCTCTCCACCGTCTCCCCCTCGCCTCCCTCCACCGTCTCCCCCTCGCCTCCCTCCACCGTCTCCCCCTCGCCTCCCTCCACCGTCTCCCCCTCGCCTCCCTCCACCGTCTCCCCCTCGCCTCCCTCCACCGTCTCCCCCTCGCCTCCCTCCACCGTCTCCCCCTCGCCTCCCTCCACCGTCTCCCCCTCGCCTCCCTCCACCGTCTCCCCCTCGCCTCCCTCCACCGTCTCCCTCTCGCCTCTCTCCACCGTCTCCCCCTCGCCTCCCTCCACCGTCTCCCCCTCGCCTCCCTCCACCGTCTCCCCCTCGCCTCCCTCCACCGTCTCCCCCTCGCCTCCCTCCACCGTCTCCCCCTCGCCTCCCTCCACCGTCTCCCCCTCGCCTCCCTCCACCGTCTCCCCCTCGCCTCCCTCCACCGTCTCCCCCTCGCCTCTCTCCACTGTCTCCCCCTCGCCTCTCTCCACCGTCTCCCCCTCGCCTCCCTCCACCGTCTCCCCCTCGCCTCCCTCCACCGTCTCCCCCTCGCCTCTCTCCACCGTCTCCCCCTCGCCTCCCTCCACCGTCTCCCCCTCGCCTCCCTCCACCGTCTCCCCCTCGCCTCCCTCCACCGTCTCCCCCTCGCCTCCCTCCACCGTCTCCCCCTCGCCTCCCTCCACCGTCTCCCCCTCGCCTCCCTCCACCGTCTCCCCCTCGCCTCCCTCCACCGTCTCCCCCTCGCCTCCCTCCACCGTCTCCCCCTCGCCTCCCTCCACCGTCTCCCTCTCGCCTCTCTCCACCGTCTCCCCCTCGCCTCCCTCCACCGTCTCCCCCTCGCCTCCCTCCACCGTCTCCCCCTCGCCTCCCTCCACCGTCTCCCCCTCGCCTCCCTCCACCGTCTCCCCCTCGCCTCCCTCCACCGTCTCCCCCTCGCCTCTCCCCACCGTCTCCCCCTCGCCTCTCTCCACCGTCTCCCCCTCGCCTCCCTCCACCGTCTCCCCCTCGCCTCTCTCCACCGTCTCCCCCTCGCCTCCCTCCACCGTCTCCCATCATCTCCTTGCCTCTCATCGTGTACCCCGCCGCTGTCTCCCCATTGCCTCTCATCGTGTCCCCCACCCCCCCCCCACTGTCTCCCCGCATTTTCCCGTCTCCTCCCACAGTGTCCCCGTGTCTCACCTCCCCCCCCCAACTCCCCACGTGTCACCGTGTGTCCCCCACCCCCACGTGTCACCGTGTGTGTCCCCCACCCCCACGTGTCACCGTGTGTGTCCCCCACCCACCACCCCCACGTGTCACCGTGTGTGTCCCCCACCCCCCAACTCCCCACGTGTCACCGTGTGTGTCCCCCACCCCCACGTGTCACCGTGTGTGTCCCCCACCCCCCAACTCCCCACGTCTCACCGTGTGTGTCCCCCACCCCCACGTGTCACCGTGTGTGTCCCCCCCCCCCAACTCCCCACGTGTCACCGTGTGTGTCCCCCACCCCCACGTGTCACCGTGTGTGTCCCCCAACTCCCCACGTCTCACCGTGTGTGTCCCCCACCCCCACGTGTCACCGTGTGTGTCCCCCCCCCCCCAACTCCCCACGTGTCACCGTGTGTGTCCCCCACCCCCACGTGTCACCGTGTGTGTCCCCCAACTCCCCACGTGTCACCGTGTGTGTGTCCCCCACCCCCACGTGTCACCGTGTGTGTCCCCCCCCCCCCAACTCCCCACGTGTCACCGTGTGTGTCCCCCACCCCCACGTGTCACCGTGTGTGTCCCCCACCCCCCAACTCCCCACGTGTCACCGTGTGTGTCCCCCACCCCCACGTGTCACCGTGTGTGTCCCCCAACTCCCCACGTGCCACCGTGTGTGTCCCCCAACTCCCCACGTGTCACCGTGTGTGTGTCCCCCACCCCCACGTGTCACCGTGTGTGTCCCCCCCCCCCCAACTCCCCACGTGTCACCGTGTGTGTCCCCCACCCCCACGTGTCACCGTGTGTGTCCCCCAACTCCCCACGTGCCACCGTGTGTGTCCCCCAACTCCCCACGTGTCACCGTGTGTGTCCCCCACCCCCACGTGTCACCGTGTGTGTCCCCCACCCCCCCCCCCCCCCCCCCAGTACGCCCCGTCGGGCTGCGCCCTGGCACTGCACCACTCGGAGAAGCCGGAGCACGAGGACCAGTGCGAGTTCCGCCCCTACCCGTGCCCCTGCCCGGGCGCCTCCTGCAAGTGGCAGGGCCCCCTGGAGAGCGTGATGCCCCACCTGGCCACCTCGCACAAGTCCATCACCACCCTGCAGGTGGGCACACACCGCCCTGTGCGTGTGTGTGTGTGTACGTGTACGTGTGTGTGCGTGTGTGCGTGCGTGTGCGTGTGTGTGTGCGTGTGTGTGTGTGTGTGCGCGTGTGTGTGCGTGTGCGCGTGTGTGTGCGTGTGTGCGCGTGTGTGCGTGTGTGTGCGTGTGTGTGTGTGTGCGTGTGTGTGCGTGTGTGCGTGTGTGTGCGTGTGTGTGCGTGCGTGTGCGTGCGTGTGTGCGTTGGCACAGTGGGGATCGGTAGTGTAGCAGTTGGCGACCCGAGTTCGATTCCCGCTCCCGGTGACGATTATCTGAACTGGTCCTGGGCCTTCCCTAAGTCGACTCGGCCTCAAACGAGTACCTGGTGCGGTGCGTAGTAAACATCGCCACTGGGGGAGACAAAGGCGGCCGGGCGTGGTGCTGGCCACCCACCCCCTCGTGTGCCGTGCCGGCCTTAATAGGTGCTCGCTAACAGCACTTGCCCCAACAGTCCGTTAAGACTACACGGGGGATCTTTGTCTTTGTGCGTGTGTGTGTGTACGAGCACAAAGACAAAGATCCCCCCCCCCCCGGTATAGCTGTCGGGGCAAGTTGCTGTTAGTGAGCGGCTCCTGCGACGACCGGCACGGCGCACACGATCGGGTGGGTGCTCGGCGCCACGCCCGGCCGCCTTTGTCTCCCCCCAGTAGGAACACGCCACACACACGCCACACACACGCCACACACGCGTGGACGCAAGGCGCCTTCCGAGGATGTCACGCGCGCGTCGAGAAGCGTCGATGTGGATTGATTGCCACGCGTGTGCGCATGCTGCTCAGGGGGAAGACATTGTTTTCCTGGCGACGGACATCGACCTCCCCGGCGCGGTGGACTGGGTGATGATGCAGTCGTGCTTCGGGCACCACTTCCTCCTGGTCCTCGAGAAGCAGGAGAGGTGACGAGTCCTCTTGTCGGACCGAGACGACGACCGTGATGACAAAGACGATCATCGTGACGACGACGACGACGATCATCGTGATGATGATGACGATCATCGTGACGACGATGGCGACGATCATCGTGACGACGATGGCGACGATCATCGTGACGACGATGACGACGATCATCGTGACGACGGTGATGACGACCATCATGACGACGACGATGATGACGACCATCATGACGACGACGATGATGACGATGACCATCATGATGACGACGATGATGACGATGACCATCATTACGACGATGATGACGATGACCATCATGACGATGATGACCATCATGACTATGATGACAATGACCATCATGACAATGACGACGATGACGACGATGACGAGGATGACGACGATGACTAAGATGATGATGATTTTCAGGCAACTGGAGAGCAGCACTCACTAAGTATATTTAAGGATCACAATTAAGAGGCGAGCGACATTATGTATACTATTAAAAGTAATCGTAAAATGTATATTTTTACTTAACAAAAAAATATCTACAATGAACCTCGTGTTACCCGGATGGGCAATGTTGTTCCAGTGCCCAACCTATAAATAGTGTTCACCTGTCAGTGTCCCTTTACAGCCACTTCACCTCCCTCCTCCACCTCCCTCCCTCACCTCCCTCCCTCCACCTCCCTCCCCCCCTCCTCCAATCCTCCCACTATCCCTCCACTCCTACTCACCACCACCTCCTCATCTTCCCTCTCCTCACCTCTCCCCCCCCACCTCCACCCCCCTCCTCCTCCCAGGTACGAGGGCCACCAGCAGTTCTTCGCCGCCGTGCTCCTCGTGGGCTCGCGCAAGCAGGCCGAGGGCTTCGCCTACCGCCTGGAGCTCAACGGCAACCGGCGGCGGCTGAGCTGGGAGGCGGTGCCGCGCTCCATCCACGAGGGCGTCTCCTCCGCCATCCTCAACAGCGACTGCCTCGTCTTCGACGCGGCAGTGGCGCATCTCTTCGCCGACGGCGGCAACCTCGGCATCAACGTCACCATCTCCATGTGCTGACGTTGGCGGGTGGGGGGAGGAGGAGGAGGAGGGGAGTGGAGGTGGTCAAGGTGAGGAGTGGGGAAGGGTTGGGGTGAGGGGGGGGTGTGTCGGGGGTTGTGGTGCAGGTGTGGCGGAGACATCGAGAGCGGTGGAGGAGGTGGGAAGATGGGTGTGTGGCGGCTGTGGTGCAGGCCCCGAGAGAGGTGGATAACTGTTGTGAATTTGGAGGACGATTGTGGTGGACTTGGGGACGGTGGAATCGATTTTGCGTGCAAGATTTCGGCGCGATCGCTGACCCTGCCGGTCACTCGATGGGTTCGCTCCGTAGTGTTTACGGGAGCTGCTCCTTCGTGGTACACCAACGAAGTCCCCGAGTTCTCTGGATCGCCGCCTTCTCAGTACTCGGATGGTTAGGAGGTGTTAACTCCCTCGCCTGATATGCAGGAGGTCGTGGCTTCGATCCAGACCCTGACGCCTGCCTGTTTGTACATTCGGGTTTTTGCGTGTCTCTCTTTCCGTCATCACGGTGGCTAGGAGATGTTGACTACTTCGCCTGGTATACAGGAGGTCGTTGGATCGATCCCGACCCTGACGCCTGCTGCTGTATATTTGGAGTTTGCGTGTCTCTCGCTCTCCCCGTGGTCACGTGTATATTTTTTATCTGGGGTCCTCCGGTTATTCCCATCACATTTTAGAATCGACGTCACGGCGTTTAAGAGTATTTGGCTGCTGCTATACATTTCCACACGATGATGATGATGATGATCAGCCACCACTTCGTGGAGCTATCGCTCGTGATGGCCAGGGTCGCTGCTGAAAAAGAGCTACGTAGTTCAGTTGGGGGAGGGGGGCCTTACCTGGTAAAATAAAAAGTTTAGTTTAAAAAAAGATATTTCTATACTCCCATTTACAATGGGAATGAATGACACTCCTACGTGAATGTTGATGCTTTGTTATATTATTGTATCCGTTCCACAGGTCTTTTAACGCCCGCCTGCTGCTCCGCGCGCACGCTCGCTGTCAAACCTGCGCAGCCAACTTGAAAGGAATATGAAGGGAAAACGAAAAACGATTCGAAGTCGAATCGGACGCGCCGCCGACCCCGGGAGATTGTTTTTGATGAGGACAGCCAGCGAGGAACGCGGTCCTGCGATGGCGCCAGGGAACAATGACATCGAATTACATGTTCGACCGTCAATCCGTCGTCTGCGGCGGCTTCGTCAATTTAAAGATCCTGTCGGCGGGAAACCGCGTGGGGAGCCGCCAACTTGAACTTGAATCCGTCGCGAGCGAGCGAAACGAGCTTGCGGGCAACTTGTGGACGTCGCGACTCGGCGACGCGATGGCGACGCGATGGCGACGCGATGGCGACGCGATGGCGACGCGATGGCGACGCGACGGCGACGCGATGGCGACGCGATGGGGACGCGATGGCGACGCTCTCGGGCCCCCCCCCAAAGGCTGGCCAGTAACAGCAGCACACACTGGAGGACGATGGAAATGGACGATGGTGCACGTGCGTGCGTGCGTGCGCGCGTGCTTGCCGGACTTAATCAGCGCCGCTCGCTCACGACACATTGCCCTTTCCCCCCGCACCCTACGGTCCGTTGAGGCTATCCCGGGGATATCTGCGTCTTGTGTGTGCGCACGCTCGCGGGATATCTAATTTTTAAGATTAAGCTTTTTTCCCCGCCGCCCCCCCCTCCCCCCCCCCCCTTCTTCCGTAACGTTTTATCCTTTTCATTGTCATTTTATTTTCGTTACTTTTACAGACGCACGAAGGCAACGGACGCCAGGGATCAGTCGGCGTGCATATTTGGGATTGGCGTGAGAGGATGAAAGTAAAACAAAAACCTACAAACGCAGGAGATGATAAACCCCCTCTTCTTAACGACGGCAATTGGTTCCACGAAGCCGGTCGTGAAGTTATTTGGGTCGTTGAGCGAGTTTAGGAAACGCACGTCAAAGGCTTCTTTCGTTACGACAGCATCGAGAGAGAAAAAACGTACATCATCATATTTAAACGGTGGATATTAACGCGTGAAGATACGACATTAGAAGCACGTGATGTTGCGAGAAACACGGTTAATCGATGCATTCATTAATATTCGCTGCACCGACAGCAGCCCGTCGTCGTTGACAGTGAGGAACGCTCGGTAAGTGAACGCACTGGGCTCTTGAACAAGTAGGAGACTTTCGCGACCAATATCATCCATAACACAGTTTTCTTTGGGTTAGACCACGGAAATGTACAAATGTGTTCAACCCGCCACCACCCGACACAGCCAACTAGTAAGGTTTGTCACGTAAACAGAACGTGGCCAATTCGTCGCTAGTACAGCAGCACCGGTGTGTTGGAGAGCCAAGCCACAACGTTTAGCACGACGTTTCGCCAGTGATTACAACGAGCTGCATCAGGCGGCCTGTGCTCTACCCGTAACGAATTGGCCACGTCCTGTTTACGTGACAAACCTTACTCATTGGCTGTGTCGGGTGGTGGCGGGTTGAACGACGCGTATTTTTTCGCGATCTAACCCCAAAAGAACTAAACCTGTATTATGCTCCGCGTGAAGGCCCGTCAAGTTGAGCAATGAATCGCTAACCAGCGCGCGGGGGGGGGGGGCGTGCCCGTTAAGGGGGCTTCTGCTGTCGGACAAAACAAAAATACAATGCGGTGACGTGGCGACGGCGGCGAAGATTTCTTACGGCAGTCGACCTACGGGCGACCGAAATATTGGATTGGGTTGGGGGGGGGTCCTGCATTTATTATTCTATCAGATACACAAACGCCGGGTCCCCATTGCGAGTACACGCACTTACACACCGTCAGCTTTGCCAACCCGCTCGGCTGCTGGATGATGGTGGTCCCTCCCACGGGACTTGTTTGATCGGGGCTTGTTTGTGCGCCACCTATTCTTACCATTTTGTTATTTTTACCACCCAAAAGACGGCCGGGTGCACGCACGTGCGTAATGTGTGTGTCCGTCGCGCGATGCGCTTGCACGTCGCGTAGCGTATGTTGACCGACTGTGAGTATCCCAGCCGGAAATGGGTATCCATTGTAATTTATATGATACATTGACCTCCCTGTGGTCCTCGCGCCTGATTGACGATGCCACGTTTGTCCCTCGCCCTCTGTTTAAGACCGAAGCAGGAGGCTTTCTCCACAACTCCGCGGCTGCCCGCCTGGTGATGATGCTGGTTGTCGTAATTACTCGCGACGCGTCGCTGTACTCGAATTGTAAATGTGGGCGGGCTTTCGCTCTCCAGCACACGACCGGGGGTGCAGAACGAGCAACGATTCGGCACGTTCTGTTCACGTGGCGAACCTTGCTAATTGGCCGTGGCGGGTGGTGGCGGGGTTTAACGACACAGTTATGTGCACGCGAAGCAACCCACCAAAAAAAAAAAACCCCTTGCAGTTAATTAGCAAGCGCGCAACGAGGAATGGCGAGACCAAACACGCTGGTGCACGCTTCCCCGGCAACATCGAGCGGAACATCTCCGAGCTCACCGACGCACGCCATTTCGCCGCCGCCAACCACCGCCGCCAACCACTGCTGCCAACCACCGCGGCTGCGGAGGAGGATAAAGATTCGCCGACGCATCTTCGGCTGCTCCTTTACCATCGAAATATGAATCGTCGCCACCCATCAAGGGTGGTTAAAAAAAACAAATTTTGGAAGTTTGTTACGATTTCTTGACGGGTTGTTGTTGTTTTACCCGAATTAGTAACTATTTAAAACACTTTTTTTCTTTTTTACCAGGTAAGGCCCCACTGAGCTATGTAGCTTTGTTTTCAGAAGCAATCCTGGCCACCGCAAATGATAGCAGCTCAACGAAGTGGGCTTATCATCACGTGGAAATTCATAACCAGTAGCCAAATACTCCCAAACGCTTAATGCTGACACTTCAATGTGGAGGGAAAAACCCAGAGGTCCCAGAGGAAAATCCACACGGCCACGGGGAGAAACATGCAAACTCCAAATATACAGCACGCGTCCGGGTCGGTGTCGTACCCGCGACCCCCCCCCCCCCTCCGTATACCAGGTGAGGTAGTTAACATCTTGCCACCGTGGCGAGTGTTGTCTAGCGCGGGGCGCGCAGAACGCTTGGCGGACCGCGTGGGGCAAAAATGCGGTCTTCGGTGGCACGGGGTGAATCTCGCGAGGCCGAAGGCGCTCCAGGAACTAGGCTGTCGATACATTGGCGGTAATTGTCATGCCGATCTTTTTTTTTTAAAGATTGGTATGATTTGACCCAACTTTATTGACAGGGGGACGGGGGGCAGGGGCCTGGGGGCTGAGATAGAGGAGAATTCGAGACTCAAAACGAGCGGTGGGTGACCAAGAGATTGGTGGTGCACTGCTTGAAAATGGTTGGCAGGTAGGCGGCCAATTTTTGTTTGTAGGGGACGTCCTGATTCCCGATGCTCGGTAATATCCCAAGGGGCGTGCCTCGAGGTAGAGATGAAAACCCGAGCTTGAGGGATAAACTAAACTATTTCCAACTATTTGTTTTATTTTACCAGGTAAGGTCCACTGTGTTCTATAGCTCTGTTTCAGAAGCTACCCTGGCTGTCACACGTGACAAGATGGCTCAACGAAGAGGCTTATCTTATCGTGTGGACATTTATGGTGGTCAAATACTCTCAAACGCGTGATGTCGATTCTAAATGTGGAGGGGGAAAAAACCGGAGGACCCGGAGGACAATCCACGCGACCACGGGGAGAGAGAGAGATACAAATTCCAAATATACAGCAGGCATCTGGGTTGCGAGCGAACCCACGACCTATTGTATACCAGGCGAGGTCGTTAACATCTCGCCACCATGGTGACGACGATGATGAGAGAGAGACAGAGAGACTTTAAAAAATACAAATATACAGCAGCGGCAGGGTCGGGATCGAACCCTTGACCTGTATACCAGGCGAGGAAGTTGATATCTCACCACCGCAGCACCGGTTTAAACCTGGGTGAGATCTCAGGATTCGGGGATAGGTGTCATTTTCAAGAGAGTCCTCTTCTGTCTTGCGGCTGATGTAGATGCAGAGCAACAACTACAATTCACATTCAGGTGGTCAAGCCCATATAACCGTGTCAGGAGTCGCGGCCAGTGTCCTACGGAAAAAAAAAACGGAGGACCCAGAGAAAAATCCACGCAACCGCAGGGAGGTTTCCATGCAAACTCCTAATTATACAGGGGTTGGGATTGAACCTCCGACCTCCTGCATACCAGGCGAGGTAGTTAACATCTCTGAGCCACCGCAGGCTGGTAACGATTCCGACGATGGTGGTGGCAATTTATTTTTGGTTTCTTGCGAACGAGTCAAGTTATGGCGAGCCAGGAAGCAGCTTGGCCATCGCACTGGGCTGACTGTTGGTGATGGTTGGAGGAGTTGGTGGTGGTGTGGGGGGGCGGTGATTCAGGACTGAGTTAACGGAGGCAGCGTCGTTGGTGCCCAGCGGGTTAGCGCTGTCGTGAACTTGCAGGTTTGGCGATTTTAAAGAGTCCAGATCGAAAGTGGACGGCCTTCTGTGGTGCTTGGACGCTGGCCGCAGTCGTCCAACAGCCAAGCCATCGGTTATTTTTTTTATTATTAGAGGGAAATTGGCGAGTCCAGCCTTTTTTTTTCGAAAGGGGCACCAGCTTGTCATTTGCATTCCCCAAGGTTCAGATCCCCCTCCCCGGTATGTGCAGGCTGTGGGACTTGACGATGGTGGGGAAGGGGGCGGGGCGAGGAGGCATACGAGGCGGTGATGGGAAGGCCAGCGAGTCCTCGTTTAACGCGGCAGATGCGGTCCCAAAAAGTGCCGCGCGACGTGAAGAACGCGCGAAGCCGAAACGATTTCCCCTTAATTGATGTCGCAACGGTAACGTTTGGCGAGATACGATGTGCTCCTGCTGCGCATCCCGTGCGGCGAGACGGAGAGACAACCGAGGGCAGCCCTTTGCCGCCGCGTTACCGTAACGTTTCCGCGTCGCCGCATCACTCCGCATAGCCACGCAGCTCAAGAAAGCAGTCCGCCGTCCGCTCGGACCACCCACGTTATGACGGAGCGCGTGGCCAGCGTTGTGCCGAAAAGTGGCCCCGGGTGGAAGAACCGCGTTGCGTGAACACCGTGCGGTGAAGCGAGGACTTGCCCCGCATCTTGGACAGGGCGGGGGGCGCCTACGCGACTTCCCCGTGTGGCTGCCTCGCGAGTGACGCCCCGCCAAGAGGCTTGAGGTGGCGGTCCGACCGCGAGACGGCAATTGACCCCCCCCCCCCCGCCGGGTTTTACGTCTTGCCTTGTCGTGGGATTGTGGCCCCGTGAGAAAGTCCGGCACGCCGCTGACAACGCGCGGCGAGGCCTGCAGGATGCCCCCCGAGGATGAGGCCCCCCGGCCAGTTGAAGTCCCTGGCTTTAACCTGGCCGGGGGCACTCCCCTGGCGAAATTAGGAAATGATGACCAGGTCGCGAGGAGGTTGTTGGAGCCCTCGGCAAATTGCAATGGGTTAAGATCGCCTTCCGGCGGGAGACACTGATCGAGTCCCGCAAACCGGTCCTGTTCCGGCGGCTCGGCGCAGGCAGGCTGGACCTCGGAGGAGGCTTTTGACCTGTTGGGGACACAAGGGCACGCCTTGACGCCGCCTGCCCGTGGCACGGGCCAGACGTGCGCGGCGAGGGCACGATTGTGAGCCTGCTCGGAGCGTCGACGGATAATGTTGCGGCGGCACAAGGTCAAGCCGGGGTTAGTATCCAGAGAGAGAGAGGGGGGGGGGGGGACGATGTCCGACCGAGGAGACCGATGACTGAGCGGCGGCCGGAGGAGAGGAAACGCCTGTGGGAATGACGTCCGTCCCCGAAGGCGGGGAGCGTTGGGGGCAGCCCGTGCAGGAGTAACGTGGACTGCGGCACTGCGGTATGGGCTAGGGAACGGTGACAACATAGGGGAGGCCTTCATCCAGCAGTGGATAGACAATGGCTGATGTATTTCCTGTGGAAAAAAAAAACCGATCTTCCATTTGTATGATTTTACAGTGCAGCCGCTTTACTTTTGCAATACACTAGATAAGGTCATCAAATCTTAATAAATAACGTATCTTATATGACTACTGTTAACCATAACTAACTTTAGTAAAAGTTGACGTTTTCATTTTACCAGGTAAGGCCCACAGCTGTATAGCTCTTTTTTTAAGCGACCTGGCCACAAATAATAGCTCAACGTGGCTTATGTGGACATTTAAAGCAGCCAAATATTCGAAACACATGCCAATTTATAAATGTGGAGGGGGAAAACCGGGAGGACCTAGAGAAAAATCTACAGGAACACGGGGAGAGAGAGACGTGCAAACTCCAAATGTAGAACAGGTGTCAGGGTCGGGATCGAACCCACGACCTGCGTACCAGGCGAGGTAGTTAACATCTCCGAGCCACCGTGGTGCCGCAAACTCTCAGTGGAGACGTCCCAAAGTATCAAAAAAGCATTTGCTGACGTGCGTGAGCGCGGTATTATCATGTCATGGTAATCGTCTTGACTTAAAGCGTTCGTGACTGCAGGAATTCATATTCTTTGGGTCTTTCGGTAAAGTCACGTAGATAGAAGAATAAAAAAAAATTAAAATAAAGTGACTAAAAAATAACACGGGGGGGAGAGAACGATTTCGTTTGTTGCGATCGAAACGTGATATTTTTTATTATTTTATTCACTTTATTTTTTATTATTTCATTGTTCTATCTACGTGACTTTACCGACAGACCCAAATAATATGGTAATTGTCATCGTATTGTCACGATAGTGATGGTAGTTGTCAATTTAACATTTTAATTGTGAGCTACCATCGCGGTAGCGCCGCTGGTTTGGCACGTAACAAAGCGCCGTCCGTTGCACGGCCCGGCCTTGGGTTTTTCCCACTCATCGTTAACCCCCACCTGCATCGCTCGTTTCGTCCTATCGAGTCTGCCTAGCCCGCGTCTCCGGACATGAGCCCCCCCTTTTTTTAACTGGTTTAGTTGCCACCCGTCGCACTATACCAGGGGTGGTAACCCTTTCCCTACCCCGGGGACCAAACAAGGACCTTGAGTTACCGCCCGCGGAGATCGACGCGTCACCACGCCGTAGCTCCAGCCGTTTCCGCTCGTTGCGAGAAGCATCCTTGTGTAACGACCCCGGAGCGGCCCAGCGTGCCAACTTCTGTTTGTAAAAAATTGGCGTTGGCGGCTCGGGTGTCTTCCCCCGTCCAGTACCCGATTTTTTTTTAAGAGCGGCCGAGGCGCCTGCAGCGACGGACAAACGTCGTTTGTGGGCCGCTTCTGAAACGGTTGGGTCGCTGTGAAATGATGATGTCTGTGGGACCTTGGGTCCCCCAACCCCCCCCCCCCACATACTAAACCCGCTCATGTAACAACCAGATTAGAAGCGATCCAGTTGTCGGCACGTCGCACGAGCTCAAAAAACGCGTTTGAAACGTTATTTAAATGCACCACGCATTTGTTTTTGTTTTGCGTCAAATAAAATCTGCTGCTTTTAACCCGTGCGGGTTGGCATTGTACACTGCACGCCATCTGCCATCGATCCCTGCGGCCTAAACGCCGGTTGCCACGATAAATGTGATCACACCTTTCTACTTGAGCTGCACCACCTCATCGGCCATCTTTTTTTTTTACGACCGCAGCAGCGCCCCCGTGCGGTTCTAAGGGGCATTGCCTTGGAGCCCCCCACCCACCCACCCACCTGCGTTCTTTTTGTGGCAAGCAAAATTCTATTTTAATTGCTCCTCACTCGAACAATTGATTCATTCATCTAACTATTGTGAGGCAATAAAACGTGATTCGGAAACGCCGCTGCGTTGGCGGTGGTACACGCGTAACAGAAACAGGTCGATAACAATTCGACCTTAACAGGAACACAATCTAGTAGGCGACCTTTGGCCCAAACGCCATTCTTCGTAACACGTTAAGTAGACTGATGCCAGAAATAGAGATTGTCGCGATAAATCGTCGCAGACTTAATCCGTTATTCACTCTGTCTTTCTGCGCTCTGCGTGAGCTATTGCACGAAACGTCACCTGTGATCCATGTGTTGTCCTCTTTTATTTTTGTTCCCTTTTTTGTGGCCATAGCAGTCTTGAGTGTCGGGGGGGGGGGGGGGAGAAGGAACGCACAATAACTGGTCTGCAACTATTGTTCACGCCATCTCTCTGGTCTCCTCCGTCTCTCTCTCTCGCTCACTACTGCGTGTGCCGTGAAGAACGGCCGTTGTCCGAAACGTCGAATGTTATCAGTAAAAAGAGAATGAAAAAACAGGCCCATTGAGCTAGACAGCTTTTTTGTCAAGGGAGCGACGCTGTTTGGCAGGCGTCAAGGGAATTCGTGCGTACGTTGGGACTTTAGCACCGTCCGTAGCCAACCGCGCTAGTCGGATGGTGCGGACGGGAGGGAGGGGGTGGGGAAGGACCACAAACTAAACGCACACAGAGCGGTTCTCAAGAAATGAACTTTCGATGGAATTCCCTTGCAAAGTGCGTAGCTCGCAAGTGGCTTCCGAAGAGCGGAAGGAAGCGCGTTCCAGACGGCCCGCAGGACAGCGTGCCACGAGGGAAGGGTCATCGCCCAAACCGGTCGCCGCTTTTTAATGCACGATTCGCTTTGGACGCCACTGGCATCGATGAAATACGAGTGGTCGCGTCGGGTTCGGTTCTGGCAGGAGCGTGGCGGAAGCGAAGGGGGTGGTTTTTCCTCTGCCCGTGGGTTACGTTTGTCGGCGAGCTGGGAGTTTATTTTTTTCTGTAGCGCCGTGTGAACGCGCAACCTCAAAATGCGCGGAACCTCGCCGCTCAAGATGCATTTTTGCCTCCGACGTGAAGTGCGCAACTTTTATACCGAAGCGTGTGTGTGTGTGTATATATAAAAAGTATATATGTACGTTACATTTAAACATTGTTATATCCTATAGCAATTGAAAAGTCACTATACTGTAGAACGTCCTTCGTATTTATAAATTTGGAATTATTACGCGCGCCTGCGGAGTTATTTCTCGCGACCTGGCGTGTTGTACGTGTCTGTGTGTGAGTGTGAATTTCTTTCGCACCATACGTAGCCAGCCGTGCTAAACGGAGGTTGCGGGAGGTGTCCCGTGGGAGGGAGGGGGGGTGGTGGGGGTTGTGTCGAGGGTTGTGTCGAGGGTCGTGTGGAATTTATTCACGTCCCACGCAGACGGGGCTGTGGGTGAGGCACGTGACAGCCACGTGTTTCGTGATCACAATTTCAACCAACACCAGCCCGACCACATCGTTGCCGTCAGAGCTAAGCTCTAAGCCAGTGGTTGTTCATTTTTTTTTGTTTGTTACTGCAGCCTTTCAACCTCTTTGGTTCTGAATCGCAAGAGGAAATGTATCGTGGTGATAAATACGTAAGGGTGTGGTGAAACAAGGCACCTGCTCGTGCTGAATTTGTGTTGACTTAAAACTTTCGCGACTGCAGGAATTCATGTGCTTTGGTTCTTTCCGTAAAGTCACGTAGATAGAAAAATAATTTTAAAAAATAAAGTGAGTATCGTGGTGATAAATAAAGTGAGTACTCACTTTATTTTTTAAAATTATTTTTCTATCTACGTAACTTTACCGAAAGAACAAAATAATATGCTTAATTTTTGTTTTCAATTGTATAACTTATAAAAAAAAATCTGGCTATGTCTCGCACCCCCCCACCAGGAAGGTGAAGAAGAACCACTGCTCTAAGCGCTTAAAGTGGATGCCACGGTGGCTAAGAGATGTTAACTACCTCGCCTGGTATGCAGGAGGTCGTGGGTTCGATCCCGACCCTGACGCCTGCTGCTGTATATTTGGAGTTTGCGTGTCTCTCTCTCATCATCATCACGGTGGCTAGGAGATGTTAACTACCTCGCCTGGTATGCAGGAGGTCGTGGGTTCGATCCCGACACTGACGCCTGCTGCTGTATATTTGGAGTTTCCGTCTCTCTCATCATCATCACGGTGGCTGGGAGATGTTAACTACCTCGCCTGGTGTACAGGAGGTAGTGGGTTCGATCCCGACCCTGACGCCTGCTGCTGTATATTTGAAGTTTGCGTGTCTCTCTCATCATCATCACGGTGGCTAGGAGATGTTAACTACCTCGCTTGGTATGCAGGAGGTCGTGGGTTCGATTCCGACCCTGACGCCTGCTGCTGCTGCTGTATATTTGAAGTTTGCGTGTCTCTCTCCCAAGTGGTGGCGTGGATTTTTTTTTCTCCGGGATTCTGCGTTTTTTTTCTAATGAACATCAATCGCTCACCGCTTGATGTTAGCCGTGACCGGTGATCGAACTGGGGTTCGGCAGGTTGAAAATCTCGGTGTGCTGACCGCTGCGCCACCGCTCCTTCCTCGCCCACTCATCCCGCCGACCCAAAGCCTAAGTGGAGTTGATCCTCATAGGATGATCGCTGCTTTGTATAAATATCTGTTGTGACATCAACAGCATGGGGCTCTATTTGTATCTTAAACCCGGGTCTCCAGATCGTGGGCGAGAAAACAAAAACATTTTAATTTACAGGGTGGCTCAAAAGTCTGGACACAGGGTTATGATTTTTATTTGAAGACTGCCATTATTGAAGCCTTTGAATTGTGTTTATTCAGTTTAAGACGGAGCAGGTTTTCGCGACTAATATCATCTATAATACGGGTTTTTGTTTGGTGTTAGATTGCGTGAATATATAAATGTGTCGTTAAAGCCGCCGCCACCACCCAACACAGCCAGTTAGAAAGGTCTGTCGCGTTAACAGGACGTGCCAATTCGTTACTCGTACAGCAGCACACCGGTTGTATGTTAGAGATCAGATTGTAAATGTTGTGACTTTGCTCTCCAACACACCGGTGTGCTGTACTCGTAAACTTTCTAATTGGCTGTGCCGAGTGGTGGCCGGTTTAACAACGAACATTTACGCGATTTAACCCCAAAAAAACTACATCTGAATTATGGATGAGTTTTTTTTATTCTCTTTGGTTTTATTCGGTAAAGTCACGTTGGTAAAAAACATTTTTTTTTAAAGTCACGTTGGTAAAAAAAATGTTTTTTACCAACGTGACTTTACCGAATAAAACCAAAGAGTATGAATTCTTGCAGTCACGAAAGCTTCAAATCTAGAATTAAGTTGTTTATTAATTACGTGAAAGAAAAACATGTTTTCATTGAGAGAAAGCAATCGACGAATGTCGATTGCGGAACAATTATTTTCAAAAGATAATTCGCGCAGGCATTAATTAATGTTAGTGGAAGTCAGTTTGAAGATTTGTTAAAATAAAAAAAAGCAATCGTTTGTGAGCTGTTAAAATGAATATAGTAACCCTATGTGTGTGTCCTGACTTTTGGGCCACCCTGATTGTTGTGTTTAGTTTGCTGTTTTTCTCCAGCATCTCCGATTAGCACGGTTGGCTACGTACGGCGCGAAAGAAGTTCATACATAGACAGAGACCTAGAGACTCACCACACAGAGGCAGGTAGACTCACCACGCAGAGAGCCATAGACTCACCACACAGAGACCCACAGACTCATCACAGAGAGACCCATAGACTCACCACACAGAGGCCCACAGACTCATCACAGAGAGACCCATAGACTCATCACACAGACCCATTGACTCACCACACAGATACCCGTAGATTCACCACACAGCGACCCATAGACTCATCATACAGACTAGTAGACTCGTTACGCAAAGATCCATCGACTCATCACAGAATCCCCGTAGACTTATCACACAGACCCATTGACTCACCACACAGATACCCGTAGACTCACCACACAGATACCCGTAGACTCATCACACAGATACCCATACGCTCACCACACAGACACCCGTAGACTCACCACACAGAGACCCATAGACTCACCACACAGAGACCCACAGACTCACCACACAGAGACCCATAGACTCACCACACAGAGACCCATAGACTCACCACAGAGAGACCCACAGACTCACCACACAGAGACCCATAGACTCATCACAGAGAGACACATAGACTCACCGCACAGATACCCGTAGACTCACCACACAGCCACCCATAGACGCATCACAGAGAGACACACAGACTCACCACACAGAGACCCATAGACTCACCACACAGATACCCATAGACTCACCACACAGAGACCCATAGACTCACCACACAGAGACCCATAGACTCACCACACAGAGACCCATAGACTCACCACACAGAGACCCATAGACTCACCACAAAGAGACCCATAGCCTCACCACACAGAAACTCATATACTCACCGCACAGATACCCGTAGACTCACCACACAGCCACCCATAGACTCATCACAGAGAGACCCACAGACTCACCACACAGAGACCCACAGACTCACCACACAGAGACCCATAGACTCACCACACAGAGACCCATAGACTCACCACACAGAGACCCACAGACTCACCACACAGAGACCCATAGACTCACCACACAGAGACCCACAGACCCACCACACAGAGACCCATAGACTCACCACACAGAGACCCATAGACTCACCACAGAGAGACCCACAGACTCACCACACAGAGACCCACAGACTCACCACACAGCGACCCATAGACTCATCACAGAGAGGCACATAGACTCACCGCACAGATACCCATAGACTCATCACAGAGAGACCCATAGACTCATCACACAGAGACCCATAGAGTCACCACACAGCCACCCATAGACTCATCACAGAGAGACACATAGACTCACCACACAGATACGCGTAGATTCACCACACAGCGACCCATAGACTCATCACACAGAGACCCATAGACTCACCACACAGATAACCGTAGATTCACCACACAGCCACCCATAGACTCATCACAGAGAGATCCATAGACTCACCACACAGCGACTCATCACGCAGAGGCCCATAGATTCACCACACAGCCACCCATAGACTCATCACAGAGAGACCCATAGACTCACCACACAGCGACCCATAGACTCATCACGCAGAGGCCCATAGACTGGCATAGATTTTAGATTGAAAACTAATATCTTTTGAACTGCTTTTTGTGCTTAGTTTGTTATCATTTCCCCGCACCTCCGATTAGCGCGGTAGGGCTACGTACGGCGCAAAAGAAGTTCACCACACATTCGTACATACACATGGCGGGCCCCCTGTGCCCCACGGGAGAAAATTGAATCGCAGTTACACCTGTAAGGGGTGAAACACAAACAGCAACACGACATTACAGTGGCACGGGATTCAAAAGACAAATCATCCCGTGTAGCCTAAGTGCTGTTAGCGAGTAGCAGCAGCACCTATGAAGGCCGACACGGCACAAGAGGGGGTGGGTGGCCAGCACCACGCCCGGCCGCCTTTGTCTCCCCAGTGGCATTGTCTACTCATCGCACCGGGTACTCATTTGAGGCTGACGTCACCCGCTCATGATTATTAATGAAGGGGGTTGCTCCATTTGGAGTGACGTCACCCACTCATGATTATTAATGAGGGGGTGCTACATTTGGAGTGACGTCATCCGCTCATGATTATGAATGAGGGGGGGTTTCTCCATTTGGAGTGACGTCACCCACTCATGATTATTAATGAGCGGGGGTTTCTACATTTGGAGTGACATCACCCGCTCATGATTATTAATGAGGGGGTGCTCCATGTGGAGTGATGTCACCCGCTCATGATTATTAATGAGGAGGTGCCCCATGTGGAGTGACGTCATTCGCTCGTAATTAATGTTAGCGTTACGGAGTTAGCGTGACATCAGGGTTCTAGATTTTTTGTAGTATTAAGAATATAACTCGTGTAATTGCCCATAATATGATGGCTTCATAAACAATTAATTTAATTTAAAAGGCAAAAAAACAATGATTGTATCGAATATATTTTATCAAAGAATGTTTCTATATATATCACACATTTGGTGTAAATTGATGCTCATCTCACCCAAAAGTTTCCCCTTGAGATGAACTTTCGCTTGAATCGGCACTTTGTTGTCGGTTGAGATGCTTGCATCTTGACGAAGCAACGTCGCAAAGTTGTCCATGGGGGCGTGCGGGACAGGGGGCGATCCCATCAAGTCCGACGTACTCCCCAACGATTTGAAGCTTTCGTGACTGCATGAACCCATACTCTGTGGTTCTTTCGGTGAAGTCACGTAGGTAGACAATTAACAGATCACGACGTTTCGATCGCAACACAAGCGACCGACTTCAGGTGACGCTCGCTCGTGTTGAATTCCCACCCGATGACGGACGCTTGTGCTGCGCCCGAAACGTCGTGATTTATTTTTATTTTCTACCCACGTGACTTTACCGAAAGAACCAAAGAATGTGGTTCACTGCAGTCACGAAAGCTTCAAATCAAGATCGGTAAATTCACGTTGCACGGTTATATCCCACGTGGTCCCTTGCCCAGCGTTCCATACTGGCGGTACAACGTTAGGCGTTAGGGCAGAGGATCTCCAAAACTCTCAATAAAGACCTTCCTATGTGCGTCTCATAATCTTCTATAGGGTACTTCCCGACAAGTTAGAACGCTGACATTTGATGCAGAAGGTAGCTTTTTCGGACACAAAGCAACAGAAATCATTTTTTTTAAATCCCAGATTTTTCATTTTAAGGCCCCCTAATCTCGACTCGAAGTCCCCCATTAACGTGTTTGTGCGTGGTATTCTTTAGAAATCGTTCGAAATGTATCGTCGCTGAGATCTTTCGTGTTCAAGCCGGTTTGAACGAACGAAGCAGACGCATTTGATGATGTTCACATCTGAATAACAAAAAATAGCCAAGTCTTTAAATTGAGCGTTTTCCGATGGCTACGTCTTGAAATATAAGAAGTTGAATCAAGCCGTCAAACATTTTTGTGTTTTTTTTGCGGAGTAGTTGTTAGTGTTCTTAGCTCTTTCGGTAAAGTCACGTTGAAGGTAAACAGTAAAATAACAAATATATATAAAACAATAAAAATTCTCACGACGTTTCGACCATAACACAAACGGTCGTCATCAGGTGTGAAAAACAACGTTTGTGTTATGGTCGAAACGTCGTGAGAATTTTTGTTTTTTTATATACATTTTGTTATTTTATTGTTTCCCTTCAACGTGACTTTACCGAAAGAGCTAAGAATAGGAATTACTGCAGTCACGAAAGCTTTAAATCAAAATGTAGTTGTTAGTAGTCTGATCGTAGATACACAACTATCGCAAAACAAATCACGTCAGGTTAATTATTATACTCATTGTAAACCTTTGCTAGGCTTTATGGACTAGTATGTAATATATGCTTATGATGGACGATCAGTTGTACAGATACCTATCAAGTGGTGGCGCTCTCTGACGTGAGATCGTGTGGTGGTGGTTGTGGGAATAGTGGAATTGTCCTCTAAAACGAAACTAAAACTATTAGACGCTTTTATTTAACTCGCTCTGTCTGTTGTTGTCGTCGTTATTGTATACTCAAATATTGCAACTCAATTTTAACCCACTTCCCTATGTGATATCCACTGCAAACTTGGTATACTGCTGTCATACTGATGACAATACTTTATTCTATCATAAAAAAGAAAAAAGAAAATCTATATATTTAAACATTATGTTTTACACGTTATGTTTCGGCTTGGGTCTAATTGTCCACTCTCAACTGACGT
>NC_133730.1:6156056-6183556 GCF_048934315.1 Petromyzon marinus
CACCACCATCATTACCATCACCACCACCATCATCACCACCACCACCATCATTACCATCACCACCACCATCATCACCACCACCATCACCACCACCACCACCATCATTACCATCACCACCACCATCATCACCACCACCACCACCATCATTACCATCACCACCACCATCATCACCACCACCACCATCATCACCACCACCACCATCACCACCACCACCACCATCATTACCATCGCCACCACTACCACCACCATCACGCGGCCATCCATTACCACTATCATCACCACTACCACCATCATCACCACCACCATCATCACCACCACCACCATCATCATCACCACCATCACCACCATCATCACCACCATCACCACCACCACCACCATCATTACCATCACCACCACCATCATCACCACCACCACCATCACCACCACCACCACCATCATTACCATCACCACCACCATCATCACCACCACCACCATCACCACCACCACCACCATCATCACCACCACCACCATCACCACCACCACCACCACCATCATCACCACCACCATCATCACCACCACCACCATCACCACCACCACCACCACCATCATCACCACCACCACCATCACCACCACCACCACCATCATTACCATCACCACCACCATCATCACCACCACCACCATCACCACCACCACCACCACCATCATCACCACCACCATCATCACCACCATCACCACCACCACCACCACCATCATCACCACCACCACCATCACCACCACCACCATCATTACCATCACCACCACCATCATCACCACCACCACCATCACCACCACCACCACCATCATTACCATCACCACCACCATCATCACCACCACCACCATCACCACCACCACCACCACCATCATCACCACCACCACCATCACCACCACCACCATCATCACCACCACCATCATCACCACCACCATCATCACCACCACCACCACCATCACCACCACCACCATCACCACCACCACCACCACCATCATCACCACCACCACCATCACCACCACCACCACCATCATCACCACCACCATCATCACCACCACCATCACCACCACCACCACCATCATCACCACCACCACCATCACCACCACCACCACCATCATTACCATCACCACCACCATCATCACCACCACCACCACCATCATTACCATCACCACCACCATCATCACCACCACCATCACCACCACCACCACCATCATTACCATCACCACCACCATCATCACCACCACCACCACCATCATTACCATCACCACCACCATCATCACCACCACCACCATCACCACCACCACCACCATCATTACCATCACCACCACCATCATCACCACCACCACCATCACCACCACCACCACCACCATCATTACCATCACCACCACCATCATCACCACCACCACCATCACCACCACCACCACCACCATCATCACCACCACCACCATCACCACCACCACCACCATCATCACCACCACCATCATCACCACCACCACCACCATCACCACCACCACCACCATCATCACCACCACCATCATCACCACCACCACCACCATCACCACCACCACCATCACCACCACCACCACCATCATCACCACCACCACCACCATCACCACCACCACCACCATCATCACCACCACCACCACCACCATCACCACCACCACCACCATCATCACCACCACCACCATCACCACCACCACCACCATCATTACCATCACCACCACCATCATCACCACCACCACCACCATCATTACCACCACCACCACCATCATCACCACCATCACCACCACCACCACCATCATTACCATCACCACCACCATCATCACCACCACCACCATCATTACCATCACCACCACCATCATCACCACCACCACCATCACCACCACCATCATTACCATCACCACCACCATCATCACCACCACCACCACCATCATTACCATCACCACCACCATCATCACCACCACCACCATCATCACCACCACCACCACCATCACCACCACCACCACCACCATCATTACCATCACCACCACTACCACCACCATCACGCGGCCATCCATTACCACTATCATCACCACTACCACCATCATCACCACCACCACCACCATCATCACCACCACCACCATCATCATCACCACCATCACCACCATCATCACCACCACCACCATCACCACCACCACCACCATCATTACCATCACCACCACCATCATCACCACCACCACCATCACCACCACCACCACCATCATTACCATCACCACCACCATCATCACCACCACCACCATCACCACCACCACCACCATCATCACCACCACCACCATCACCACCACCACCACCACCATCATCACCACCACCATCATCACCACCACCACCATCACCACCACCACCACCACCATCATCACCACCACCACCATCACCACCACCACCACCATCATTACCATCACCACCACCATCATCACCACCACCACCATCACCACCACCACCACCATCATCACCACCACCATCATCACCACCACCACCACCATCACCACCACCACCACCATCATCACCACCACCACCACCATCACCACCACCATCATTACCATCACCACCACCATCATCACCACCACCACCATCACCACCACCACCACCACCATCATTACCATCACCACCACCATCATCACCACCACCACCATCACCACCACCACCACCACCATCATCACCACCACCACCATCACCACCACCACCACCATCATCACCACCACCATCATCACCACCACCACCATCACCACCACCACCACCATCATCACCACCACCACCATCACCACCACCACCACCATCATTACCATCACCACCACCATCATCACCACCACCACCATCACCACCATCATTACCATCACCACCACTACCACCACCATCACGCGGCCATCCATTACCACTATCATCACCACTACCACCATCATCACCACCACCACCACCATCATCACCACCACCATCATCATCACCACCACCACCACCATCACCACCACCACCATCATCACCACCACCATCACCACCACCACCACCACCACCATCATCACCACCACCATCATCACCACCACCACCATCACCACCACCACCACCATCATCACCACCACCACCATCACCACCACCATCATTACCATCACCACCACCATCATCACCACCACCACCATCACCACCACCACCACCACCACCATCATCACCACCACCATCATCACCACCACCACCACCATCACCACCACCACCACCATCATCACCACCACCACCATCACCACCACCATCATTACCATCACCACCACCATCATCACCACCACCACCATCACCACCACCACCACCATCATTACCATCACCACCACCATCATCACCACCACCACCATCACCACCACCACCACCACCATCATCACCACCACCACCACCATCACCACCACCACCACCATCATCACCACCACCATCATCACCACCACCACCATCACCACCACCACCACCATCACCACCACCACCACCATCATCACCACCACCACCATCACCACCACCACCACCATCATTACCATCACCACCACCATCATCACCACCACCACCATCACCACCATCATTACCATCACCACCACCACCACCATCATTACCATCACCACCACCATCATCACCACCACCACCACCATCATTACCATCACCACCACCATCATCACCACCACCACCATCACCACCACCACCACCATCATTACCATCACCACCACCATCATCACCACCACCACCATCACCACCACCACCACCACCATCATTACCATCACCACCACCATCATCACCACCACCACCATCACCACCACCACCACCACCATCATCACCACCACCACCATCACCACCACCACCACCATCATCACCACCACCATCATCACCACCACCACCACCATCACCACCACCACCACCATCATCACCACCACCATCATCACCACCACCACCACCATCACCACCACCACCATCACCACCACCACCACCATCATCACCACCACCACCACCATCACCACCACCACCACCATCATCACCACCACCACCACCACCATCACCACCACCACCACCATCATCACCACCACCACCATCACCACCACCACCACCATCATTACCATCACCACCACCATCATCACCACCACCACCACCATCATTACCACCACCACCACCATCATCACCACCATCACCACCACCACCACCATCATTACCATCACCACCACCATCATCACCACCACCACCATCATTACCATCACCACCACCATCATCACCACCACCACCATCACCACCACCATCATTACCATCACCACCACCATCATCACCACCACCACCACCATCATTACCATCACCACCACCATCATCACCACCACCACCATCATCACCACCACCACCACCATCACCACCACCACCACCACCATCATTACCATCACCACCACTACCACCACCATCACGCGGCCATCCATTACCACTATCATCACCACTACCACCATCATCACCACCACCACCACCATCATCACCACCACCACCATCATCATCACCACCATCACCACCATCATCACCACCACCACCATCACCACCACCACCACCATCATTACCATCACCACCACCATCATCACCACCACCACCATCACCACCACCACCACCATCATTACCATCACCACCACCATCATCACCACCACCACCATCACCACCACCACCACCATCATCACCACCACCACCATCACCACCACCACCACCACCATCATCACCACCACCATCATCACCACCACCACCATCACCACCACCACCACCACCATCATCACCACCACCACCATCACCACCACCACCACCATCATTACCATCACCACCACCATCATCACCACCACCACCATCACCACCACCACCACCATCATCACCACCACCATCATCACCACCACCACCACCATCACCACCACCACCACCATCATCACCACCACCACCACCATCACCACCACCATCATTACCATCACCACCACCATCATCACCACCACCACCATCACCACCACCACCACCACCATCATTACCATCACCACCACCATCATCACCACCACCACCATCACCACCACCACCACCACCACCATCATCACCACCACCACCATCACCACCACCACCACCATCATCACCACCACCATCATCACCACCACCACCATCACCACCACCACCACCATCATCACCACCACCACCATCACCACCACCACCACCATCATTACCATCACCACCACCATCATCACCACCACCACCATCACCACCATCATTACCATCACCACCACTACCACCACCATCACGCGGCCATCCATTACCACTATCATCACCACTACCACCATCATCACCACCACCACCACCATCATCACCACCACCATCATCATCACCACCACCACCACCATCACCACCACCACCATCATCACCACCACCATCACCACCACCACCACCACCACCATCATCACCACCACCATCATCACCACCACCACCATCACCACCACCACCACCATCATCACCACCACCACCATCACCACCACCATCATTACCATCACCACCACCATCATCACCACCACCACCATCACCACCACCACCACCACCACCATCATCACCACCACCATCATCACCACCACCACCACCATCACCACCACCACCACCATCATCACCACCACCACCATCACCACCACCATCATTACCATCACCACCACCATCATCACCACCACCACCATCACCACCACCACCACCATCATTACCATCACCACCACCATCATCACCACCACCACCATCACCACCACCACCACCACCATCATCACCACCACCACCACCATCACCACCACCACCACCATCATCACCACCACCATCATCACCACCACCACCATCACCACCACCACCACCATCATCACCACCACCACCATCACCACCACCACCACCATCATTACCATCACCACCACCATCATCACCACCACCACCATCACCACCATCATTACCATCACCACCACTACCACCACCATCACGCGGCCATCCATTACCACTATCATCACCACTACCACCATCATCACCACCACCACCACCATCATCACCACCACCATCATCATCACCACCACCACCACCATCACCACCACCACCACCATCATCACCACCACCACCATCACCACCACCACCACCATCATCACCACCACCATCATCACCACCACCACCATCACCACCACCACCACCATCATCACCACCACCACCATCACCACCACCACCACCATCATTACCATCACCACCACCATCATCACCACCACCACCATCACCACCACCACCACCACCATCATCACCACCACCATCATCACCACCACCACCACCATCACCACCACCACCACCATCATCACCACCACCACCATCACCACCACCATCATTACCATCACCACCACCATCATCACCACCACCACCATCACCACCACCACCACCATCATTACCATCACCACCACCATCATCACCACCACCACCATCACCACCACCACCACCACCATCATCACCACCACCACCACCATCACCACCACCACCATCATCACCACCACCATCATCACCACCACCACCATCACCACCACCACCACCATCATCACCACCACCACCATCACCACCACCACCACCATCATTACCATCACCACCATCACCACCACCACCACCACCATCATCACCACCACCACCATCACCACCACCACCACCACCATCATCACCACCACCACCACCACCATCACCACCATCACCACCACCATCACCACCATCATCATCATCACCACCATCACCACCACCACCACCATCACCACCACCACCACCACCATCACCACCATCACCACCACCACCACCACCATCATCACCACCACCACCACCATCACCACCACCACCATCATCACCACCACCATCATCACCACCACCACCATCACCACCACCACCACCATCATCACCACCACCACCATCACCACCACCACCACCATCATTACCATCACCACCATCACCACCACCACCACCACCATCATCACCACCACCACCATCACCACCACCACCACCACCATCATCACCACCACCACCATCACCACCATCACCACCACCATCACCACCACCACCATCATCATCATCACCACCATCACCACCACCACCACCATCACCATCATCATCATCACCACCATCACCACCACCACCATCATCATCATCACCATCATCACCACCACTACCATCATCATCACGCGGCCATCCACTACCACCTCCACCCATATACTACCGCCACCACCCACCCATCCACTACCACCACCAACACCACCCACCCACTACCACCACCACCACTACCCATATACTACCGCCACCACCCACCCATCCACTACCACCACCACCACCCATCCACCACCACCCATCCACTACCACCACCAACACCACCTATCCACCACCACCCATCCACTACCACCACCAACACCACCCATCCACTACCACCACCCATCCACTACCACCAGTACGCACCCATCCATTACCACCACCAACACCACCACCACCCATCCACAATCCCATGTCATTCTTTAAAATAAATATAATAACCCCATGCGATTCTTTAAAATCAATATAACCCCATGTGATTCTTTAAAATAAATATAACAACCTCGTGATTCTTTAAAATACATACAATAACCCCATGTGATTTAAAAAAAAATAGTAACCCCATGTGATTCTCTTTCGTCTTTGGTAAAAATAAACTGTTTTAATGTCATCCGATAATTAAACAACAATAATAATGATTCTGATAACAGACAATATTAACTTAAATGAAATATTAACTTAAATAATTCACACGAAATAGTTTAATGGCAGTGTGTTAAAATAAATAACATAACCCCGATGTGGCCTGACTTTTGGGCCACCCTGTATATTATTACGCAGAGGTCAGAATTATTCATCTCGAGAATACCTGGAGGGGTAGCCATGTATTTACTGATGACCAACATCTAACTTTCATTCGTTTAATAATAATGATAATAATCTTTTGATTTAAAGCTTTCGTGACTGCAGAAATTCATATTTATTATTAAAGAAATAAACCGTTTAAAAATAAATAAATTAATGCAGACCGACACACCTGATGACGACCGTTTGTGTAATGGCCGAAACGTCGTGAGAATTTTTATTGTTTTATATATATTTTATTCTTTTATTGTTTCCCTTCAACGTGACTTTACCGAAAGAGCTAACAATATGATAATAATCTTCTTTAGTTTTTTCGGTAAAGTCACGTAGAATGAGAATAAAATAATAAAATAAAATAAGAAGCTCTGTCGTCCCGACAGTTCTGTTCTTTCACCTGAAGAAGGCTACTTGTGTTGTGGCCGAAACGTCGTGAGAATTTTATTGTCTTATTTTATTTTATTATTTCATTCTCATTCTACGTGACTTTACCGAAAGAACCAAAGAATATGAATCCTTGCAGTCACGAAAGCTTTAAATCGAAAAATGATAATAATGATAAGTCAACTTGAGATGGGATGCACAGGATAGTCACTCACTCATTAACGCAACTCACTCAAGAGGCGGGTGAACGACCCAGAGCAGCTAGCGGGACAGCCACAGACGAGCGAGCGGGAAGGCAAGGGAACCTACCCTACCAACAATTTCCCGCCACCACCCCCCCCCCCGAAGCTCTGCGGTCCTCTACGTATGTTATGGGCCAATCAATGAGCGTGGGGTTTATTATACGTGCGTGCGATGGGGAAACACTCTATCCCGCAGAGAGGGGGAGACAGTTGCAGTCCACATTTGTTTTGCTGCTCCGCCTTCGATCTGGCAGAGCCTTGGGGGTACGGCTCCTCAACGACGCAAACCCAAAGATAGAAGGGAGTGAGATGGAACAGATGGGTATTAGTCCACACACTTTGGTGGACCGCCTTCAACCTGGCAGGGGCCAGGGGTGGCGTGGCTCCTCCTCCATACCCACCCACGTGTAGGCAGGAGCATCAGGGTGTGATTCACCAACCCGTACCGCTGCTGTTGCTGCTGCTGCTGCCTCCACAGCGCCGGTTTACAGGCCACGTGCAGCGTAAAGACTCGGTGGCTAGGAGATGTTGACTAACTCGCCTGGTCTACAGGAAGTCGTGGGTTCGATCCTGACCCTGACGCCTGCTGCTGTATATTTGGAGTTTGCCGTGTCTCTCACTCTCATCATCATGACGGTGGCTAGGAGATGTTAACTACCTCGCCTGGTATACAGGAAGTCGTGGGTTCGATCCTGACCCTGACGCCTGCTGTATATGTGGAGTCTGCGTGTCTCTCTCTCTCATCATCATCATCACGGTGGCTAGGAGATGTTGACTATCTCGCCTGGCATACAGGAGGTCGTGGGTTCGATCCTGACCCTGACGCCTGCTGTATTTGTGGAGTCTGCGTGTCTCTCTCTCTCATCATCACGGTGGCTAGGAGATGTTGACTACCTCGCCTGGCATACAGGAAGTCGTGGGTTCGATCCTGACGCCTGCTGTATTTGTGGAGTCTGCGTGTCTCTCTCTCTCTCTCATCATCATCACGGTGGCTAGGAGATGTTGGCTGCCTCGCCTGATCTACAGGAAGTCGTAGGTGCGATCCTGACCCTGACGCCTGCTGTATATGTGGAGTCTGCGTGTCTCTCTCTCATCATCATCACGGTGGCTAGGAGATGTTGACTACCTCGCCTGGTATACAGGAAGTCGTGGGTTCCATCCTGACGCCTGCTGTATTTGTGGAGTCTGCGTGTCTCTCTCTCTCTCTCTCATCATCATCATCACGGTGGCTAGAAGATGTTGACTACCTCGCCTGGTATACAGGAGGTCGTGGGTTCGATCCTGACCCTGACGCCTGCTGCTGTATATTCGGAGTTTGCGTGTCTCTCTCTCTCATCATCATCACGGTGGCTAGGAGATGTTGATTACCTCGCCTGGTCTACAGGAAGTCGTGGGTTCGATCCTGACCCTGACGCCTGCTGTACATGTGGAGTCTGCGTGTCTCTCTCTCTCATCATCATCATCACGGTGGCTAGGAGATGTTGACTACCTCGCCTGGTATACAGGAGGTCGTGGGTTCGATCCTGACCCTGACGTCTGCTGTATATTTGGAGTTTGCGTGTCTCTCTCTCTATCATCATCATCACGGTGGCTAGGAGATGTTGACTACCTCGCCTGGTATACAGGAGGTCGTGGGTTCGATCCCGACCCTGACGTCTGCTGTATATTTGGAGATTGCGTGTCTCTCTCTCTCTCATCATCATCACGGTGGCTAGGAGATGTTAACTACCTCGCCTGGCATACAGGAGGTCGTGGGTTCGATCCTGACCCTGACGCCTGCTGTATTTGTGGAGTCTGCGTGTCTCTCTCTCTCATCATCACGGTGGCTAGGAGATGTTGACTACCTCGCCTGGCATACAGGAAGTCGTGGGTTCGATCCTGACGCCTGCTGTATTTGTGGAGTCTGCGTGTCTCTCTCTCTCTCTCATCATCATCACGGTGGCTAGGAGATGTTGACTGCCTCGCCTGATCTACAGGAAGTCGTAGGTGCGATCCTGACCCTGACGCCTGCTGTATATGTGGAGTCTGCGTGTCTCTCTCTCATCATCATCACGGTGGCTAGGAGATGTTGACTACCTCGCCTGGTATACAGGAGGTCGTGGGTTCGATCCTGACCCTGACGCCTGCTGCTGTATATTCGGAGTTTGCGTGTCTCTCTCTCTCATCATCATCACGGTGGCTAGGAGATGTTGATTACCTCGCCTGGTCTACAGGAAGTCGTGGGTTCGATCCTGACCCTGACGCCTGCTGTACATGTGGAGTCTGCGTGTCTCTCTCTCTCATCATCATCATGGTGGCTAGGAGATGTTGACTACCTCGCCTGGTATACAGGAGGTCGTGGGTTCGATCCCGACCCTGACGTCTGCTGTATATTTGGAGATTGCGTGTCTCTCTCTCTCTCATCATCATCACGGTGGCTAGGAGATGTTAACTACCTCGCCTGGTGTACAGGAGGTCGTGGGTTCGATCCTGACCCTGACGCCTGCTGCTGCTGTATATTCGGAGTTTGCGTCTCTCTCACCATCATCATGACGGTGGCTAGGAGATGTTGATTACTTCGCCTGGTATACAGGAGGTTGTGGGTTCGATCCTGACCCTGACGACGCCTGCTGCTGCTGCTGTATATTTGGAGTCTGCGTCTCTCTCTCTCTCCCCATGGTCGCGTGGATTTTTCTCCGGGTTCCTCCTTATTTAGAATCGACGTCACGCGTCTCAAGAATAATTAGCTGCTGCTAATCGGCAGCCAATTAAATTTAGACTCGACACTTCCGCGACTGCAGGTAGATGGAAAATAAAAATAAAAGAAATAAAAAAATAAAACCAAAAACTCACGTCGTTCCGATCGCAACACAAGCGGTCGTCATCAGGCTAATCATCATCATCGTCATCGCGTGATGATGATGAAGATGATTAGCCACGGCTTCGTGTCAGCTATCATTGTTGCGATAGCCAGCGTCGCTTGTCCTAAACAAACTAAAATCTCCATAGCTCAGTGGGGTCTCAGCTGGTAAAATAAAATTAGTTTCCGGCGTGAGATGTCCTCTCTCTATCTATCTCTCTCTCTACTGCCTCCTTCCCCACCCTCCACCTACTATCCTCACCCAGCAATGTCTGTCATTAACGCTCGTGACGTCACTCCACGTCGACCAGCCCCCCCCCTAATTAATATTCATGAGCAGGTGACGTCCTCACCCCACCCCTCCTCATTAATAATAATAATCATAAGCGGGTGACGTCACTCAATATGGATTACTCCCCCCACCCCTAATTAATAATCATGAGGAAGTGACGTCACTCCACGTCGACCAGCCCCCCTCATAAATAATCATGAGCAGGTGACGTCACTCCACATGGAGCACCCTCCCCCCTCATTAATAATCATGAGCAGGTGACGTCACTCCACGTCGACCAGCCCCCCTCATTAATAATCATGAGTAGGTGACGTCACTACACATGGAGCACCCTCCCCCCTCATTAATAATCATTAGCAGGTGACGTCACTCCACATCGACCAGCCCCCCTCATTAATAATCATGAGCAGGTGACGTCACTCCACATGGAGCACCCTCCCCCCTCATTAATAATCATGAGCAGGTGACGTCATTCCACGTCGACCAGCCCCCCTCATTAATAATCATGAACAGGTGACGTCACTCCACATGGAGCACCCTCCCCCCTCATTAATAATGATGAGCAGGTGACGTCACTCCACGTCGACCAGCCCCCCTCATTAATAATCATGAGCAGGTGACGTCACTCCACATGGAGCACCCTCCCCCCTCATTAATAATCATGAGCAGGTGACGTCACTCCACATCGAACAGCCCCCCTCATTAATAATCATGAGGTGACGTCCTCCACATTGACCCCCCCTCATTAATAATCATGAGAAGGTGACGTCACTCCACGTCGACCAGCCCCCCTCATTAATAATCATGAGCAGGTGACGTCACTCCACGTAGACCAGCCCCCCTCATTAATAATCATGAGGAGGTGACGTCACTCCACATCGAACAGCCCCCTTCATTAATAATCATGAGGAGGTGACGTCCTCCAAATTGACACCCCCCCCATCATTAATATTAATTAGCGGGTGACGTCACTCCACATGGGTGGGGGGGGGGGCGGGGCGCCTCCTCCCCCCTCCTCGGCGTCAACTGACAACCCTCACCACCAAGGCAGAACCCTCACGTCATCACGTGATCTCACCACCAAGGCAGAACCCTCACGTCATCACGTGATCTCACCACCAAGGCAGAACCCTCACGTCATCACGTGATCTCACCCTCACTACAGAGGCAGAACCCTCACGTCATCACGTGATCTCACCCTCACCACCAAGGCAGAACCCTCCCGTCATCACGTGATCTCACCCTCACCACCAAGGCAGAACCCTCCCGTCATCACGTGATCTCACCCTCACTACCAAGGCAGAACCCTCACGTGGTCACGTGATCTCACCCTCACCACCAAGGCAGAACCCTCACGTGGTCACGTGATCTCACCCTCACCACCAAGGCAGAACCCTCACGTCATCACGTGATCTCACCCTCACCACCAAGGCAGAACCCTCACGTGGTCACGTGATCTCACCCTCACCACCAAGGCAGAACCCTCACGTGGTCACGTGATCTCACCCTCACCACCAAGGCAGAACCCTCACGTCATCACGTGATCTCACCCTCACCACCAAGGCAGAACCCTCCCATCATCACGTGATCTCACCCTCACGACAAAGGCAGAACCCTCACGTCATCACGTGATCTCACCCTCACTACACAGACAGAACCCTCACGTCATCACGTGATCTCACCCTCACGACAAAGGCAGAACCCTCACGTCATCACGTGATCTCACCCTCACCACCAAGGCAGAACCCTCACGTCATCACGTGACCTCACCCTCACCACCAAGGCAGAACCCTCACGTCATCACGTGATCTCACCCTCACCACCAAGGCAGAACCCTCACGTGGTCACGTGATCTCACCCTCACCACCAAGGCAGAACCCTCACGTCATCACGTGATCTCACCCTCACCACCAAGGCAGAACCCTCCCATCATCACGTGATCTCACCCTCACGACAAAGGCAGAACCCTCACGTCATCACGTGATCTCACCCTCACTACACAGACAGAACCCTCACGTCATCACGTGATCTCACCCTCACGACAAAGGCAGAACCCTCACGTCATCACGTGATCTCACCCTCACCACCAAGGCAGAACCCTCACGTCATCACGTGACCTCACCCTCACCACCAAGGCAGAACCCTCACGTCATCACGTGATCTCACCCTCACCACCAAGGCAGAACCCTCACGTGGTCACGTGATCTCACCCTCACCACCAAGGCAGAACCCTCACGTCATCACGTGATCTCACCCTCACGACAAAGGCAGAACCCTCGCGTCATCACGTGATCTCACCCTCACCACCAAGGCAGAACCCTCCCGTCATCACGTGATCTCACCCTCACCAACAAAGGAAGAACCCTCGCGTCATCACGTGATCTCACCCTCACCAACAAAGGAAGAACCCTCGCGTCATCACGTGATCTCACCCTCACCAACAAAGGAAGAACCCTCGCGTCATCACGTGATCTCACCCTCACCAACAAAGGAAGAACTCTCGCGTCATCACGTGATCTCACCCTCACCAACAAAGGAAGAACCCTCGCGTCATCACGTGATCTCACCCTCACTACCAAGGCAGAACCCTCACGTGGTCACGTGATCTCACCCTCACCAACAAAGGAAGAACCCTCGCGTCATCACGTGATCTCACACTCACTACAAAGGCAGAACCCTCACGTCATCACGTGGTCTCACCCTCACCACCAAGGCAAAACCCTCACGTCATCACGTGATCTCACCCTCACCACCAAGGCAGAACCCTCACGTCATCACGTGATCTCACCCTCACTACAAAAGCAGAACCCTCCCGTCATCACGTGATCTCACCCTCACCACCAAGGCAGAACCCTCACGTGGCCACGTGATCTCACCCTCACCAACAAAGGCAGAACCCTCCCGTCATCACGTGATCTCACCCTCACCACCAAGGCAGAACCCTCGCGTCATCACGTGATCTCACCCTCACCACCAAGGCAGAACCCTCGCGTCATCACGTGATCTCACCCTCACTACCAAGGCAGAACCCTCCCGTCATCACGTGATCTCACCCTCACCACCAAGGCAGAACCCTCACGTCATCACGTGATCTCCGTAACGCTGTTGTTGAGACATCGAAGTAAAAAGGACGTCGTGATGAACAAGGGATTGTAACCCTTTTAAAGTAACTAGGTCTGTGTCACCGCGGCCTTACAGATCGCACACGGATGGGGACCCACTGAATATATCACGTCGCGGTCTGATTCTCGCTGGCAGGTGTCAGACTTACTGAAACACACCCGTCCCTGGGCGTGCAAAAGGCGAGTAATCTATAACGGTGTAATAATTCACACGAAGTGCACATTGAGCATCTCTTATAATAACAATAAGTAAACTAGCACGATTCCTCGGTTCTGTTTATTTATTTATTATTATTGCGACTGCCAATCCACTGCTGGATGAAGGCCACTTGGCAGTTGTGGAGGGGCATGGGGGTGGGGGGTGAAAGGGGGGGGGTGAAAGGGGTGGGGGTGAAAGAGATGGGGGGGTGAAAGGGGGGGGGGTGAAAAGGGGTGGGGGGGGTGAAAGGGGTGGGGGTGAAAAGGGGTGGGGGGTGAAAGGGGTGGGGGGTGAAAGGGGGTGGTGATAGGGGGGGTGAAAGGGGGTGGGGGTGTGAAAAGGGTGGAGGGGGGGGTGAAAGTGGGGGGTGTTTGACCATACTTCACCACAGGCTGGTCAGCGCGAGCAGAGTGTTGGCGATGATCGCATGCGGTGCAAGCGGTGCGCTAACCGCGGCGCCACCACTCCGGCCGACGAAAGTGCTTCAACATCATGAACCCAGGGACTGTATAATTTATACACATGTAAATAAGCGTTTAGATACACGGTTCGTAAGTTTTATATATATACTGTATATGTGTGTGTGTGTAAATTAATTAGCGCGTTTAGGATTGTAATATTGCAAGCGCACACTCGCATTGACAAACCTCTCTAAAGACAAAGTTCCCCCATATAGCCCTTGGCAGGCTGTACGGGCAAGTTCCGTTCGCGAAGGCCGGCACGGCTGGCTACATACGGTGCAAAAGAAGTTCAACATCCACACGCCACCAGTTATGATGTTTACTACACACACAGCACCGGGTACTCGTTTGAGGCCGAGTCGACGTAAGGGAGGCCCAGGACCGGTTCTGAGAATCGTCACCGGTGTTGGCCGTGAGTGGGAATCGAACTCGGGTGGGCGGGTTTGTGGCGCTAACTGCTGCGCCACCGCTCCCTCCTTGACCTCGTCTCTCACACACTCGCACAAGATCATCGCTGCTAAACGATCACGAAATAGTGTTGTGTGTTGCTGATAACGTTTAAAGTATCGCTAAAAAAACTAAGTAAGGATGGCAAAATTACCTAGGGAGGGATTGCCTCGCTATCACGGGAACGCATTTCGTCTAGACAAATATTGAGGATAATTATTGCAGATTCACTCCACTCTAGATTCTACAGATTCACTCTAGATTCTACAGATTCACTCTAGATTCTACAGATTTCACTCTAGATTCTACAGATTCACTCCACTCTAGAGTCTACAGATTCACTCCACTCTAGATTCTACAGATTCACTCCACTCTAGATTCCACAGATTCACTCCACTCTAGATTCTACAGATTCACTCCTCTCTAGATTCTACAGATTCACTCCACTGCAGATTCTACAGATTCACTCTAGATTCTACAGATTCACTCCACTCTAGAGTCTACAGATTCACTCCACTCTAGAGTCTACAGATTCACTCCACTCTAGATTCTACGGATTCACTCTAGATTCTACAGATTCACTCCACTCTAGATTCTACAGATTCACTCCACTCTAGATTCTACAGGTTCACTCTAGATTCTACAGATTCACTCCACTCTAGATTCTACAGATTCACTCCACTCTAGATTCTACAGATTCACTCTTCTAGATTCTACAGATTCACTCCACTCTAGATTCTACAGATTCACTCCACTCTAGATTCTACAGATGCACTCCACTCTAGATTCTACAGATTCACTCCACTCTAGATTCTACAGATTCACTCCACTCTAGATTCTACAGATTCACTCCACTCTAGATTCTACAGATTCACTCTTCTAGATTCTACAGATTCACTCCACTCTAGATTCTACAGATTCACTCCACTCTAGATTCTACAGATTCACTCCACTCTAGATTCTACAGATTCACTCCACTCTAGAGTCTACAGATTCACTCCACTCTAGATTCTACAGATTCACTCCACTCTAGATTCTACAGATTCACTCCACTCTAGATTCTACAGATTCACTCCACTGCAGATTCTACAGATTCACTCCACTCTAGATTCTACAGATTCACTCCACTCTAGATTCTACAGATTCACTCTGGATTCTACAGATTCACTCCACTGTAGATTCTACAGATTCACTCTAGATTCTACAGATTCACTCTACTCTAGATTCTACAGATTCACTCCACTCTAGATTCTACAGAATCACTCTAGATTCTACAGATTCACTCCACTGTAGATTCTACAGATTCACTCTAGATTCTACAGATTCACTCTACTCTAGATTCTACAGATTCACTCCACTCTAGATTCTACAGAATCACTCTAGATTCTACAGATTCACTCCACTGTAGATTCTACAGATTCACTCCACTGTAGATTCCACAAAGATAAAGATCCCCCGTGTAGCATTACCAGGCTCTTGAGGTTCAGATAATCATCACCTGGTGTTCGCTGGAATCGAACTCGCTGGGTTTCGTAGCGCCGCAGCGCTAACCGCTGCACCACCGCTCCCCACTCACACATTCGCCATGAAGTGACGGTGACGTCACCACGGCGCCCGTGCCAGGCAAGGTGCACTTTGAGGCTATCGCGTGAAGCGTCGAAGGCTCGCTCGCCGACAGGAGGAGGTCTCGGGACCGACCCAGCAGGTGCCATGGGTTGGCTGACTGAGATGACCGGTAGATGCACCACCAACTGTACCCCCACTACTGTGCCAGGCTAGGTGCAGGAGGTCTCGCGACAGACCCAGCAGGTGCCATGGGTTGGCTGACTGAGATGACCGCTAGATGCACCACCAGCTGTACCCCACTACTGTGCCAGGCTATGTGCAGGAGGTCTCGCGACAGACCCAGCAGGTGCCATGGGTTGGCTGACTGAGATGACCGCTAGATGCACCACCAGCTGTACCCCAATACTGTGCCAGGCTAGGTGCAGGAGGTCTCGCGACAGACCCAGCAGGTGCCATGGGTTGGCTGACTGAGATGACCGCTAGATGCACCACCAGCTGTACCCCACTACTGTGCCAGGCTAGGTGCAGGAGGTCTCGCGACAGACCCAGCAGGTGCCATGGGTTGGCTGACTGAGATGACCGCTAGATGCACCACCAGCTGTACCCCCACTACTGTGCCAGGCTAGGTGCATGAGGTCTCGGGACAGACCCAGTAGGTGCCATGGGTTGGCTGACTGCGATGACCGGTAGATGCACCACCAGCTGTACCCCCACTACTGTGCCAGGCTAGGTGCAGGAGGTCTCGCGACAGACCCAGCAGGTGCCATGGGTTGGCTGACTGAGATGACCGCTAGATGCACCACCAGCTGTACCCCCACTACTGTGCCAGGCTAGGTGCAGGAGGTCTCGCGACAGACCCAGCGGGTGCCATGGGTTGGCTGACTGAGATGACCGCTAGATGCACCACCAGCTGTACCCCCCCTACTGTGCCAGGCTAGGTGCAGGAGGTCTCGCGACAGACCCAGCAGGTGCCATGGGTTGGCTGACTGAGATGACCGGTAGATGCACCACCAGCTGTACCCCCCCTACTGTGCCAGGCTAGGTGCAGGAGGTCTCGCGACAGACCCAGCAAGTGCCATGGGTTGGCTGACTGAGATGACCGCTAGATGCACCACCAGCTGTACCCCCCTACTGTGCCAGGCTAGGTGCAGGAGCTCTCGGGACAGACCCAGCAGGTGCCATGGGTTGGCTGACTGAGATGACCGCTAGATGCACCACCAGCTGTACCCCCCCTACTGTGCCAGGCTAGGTGCAGGAGGTCTCGGGACAGACCCAGCAGGTGCCATGGGTTGGCTGACTGAGATGACCGGTAGATGACCGGTAGATGCACCACCAGCTGTACCCCCCTACTGTGCCAGGCTAGGTGCAGGAGGTCTCGGGACAGACCCAGCAGGTGCCATAGGTTGGCTGACTGAGATGACCGGTAGATGACCGGTAGATGCACCACCAGCTGTACCCCCACTACTGTGCCAATTAGCAGCATTTTAGCCGCTCGGCGCTCCACTCGTTGTTGTTACCACCACCACCATCATCATCACCACCTCCAGCAATAATAAAACTCCCGCAACTTAAAACTTCATGATTCCGACAAATAGCCGCATACGTTCGTTCATTCACCGCTTTTGTTCTTTTAAAAAAAGTTAACTTTGTTTAATGTTCTTCTGCTACTCGAAGGCGAAACCCCTCCAATGTATATTTATATATCAATGCCGCCTACCGAATCATTCGTAACGATGGCAAGCGGCGACAGCATTTTTCCTTTTGAAACGGCTGGAACAACAACAACAATAAACAAACAAACAACAACAACTCACAGCTGCCTGCTACTGCTTTATAGCAGCCAGTTGAACGACGCAGCTACGGTGACCATAGCGAGGGAGGTTGCGAGCAACGGGCGGATGTGGTGTTCCGGGGGTGCCGAATTGCCCTTCCGATTGTTGACGGTGTTGGGCTGGACTCCCGTGTCGCCGGCCCTCTGTTTGACCACTGCTGCCGAGGTGACGGCAGGAGGCTCCAGGCCACTGTTAGATCCTGGATGTTGGGTTGAGGTGGGGGGGGGTCGTGACACGGGGGAGGGGTGGGGGAGAGGGGTGAGGGGGCAGGGGGGGGTGGAATGGTGACACGGGGGGGGGTGGGGGGAGGGTGAGGGAGCAGGGGGGGGTGGAATGGTGACACAAGGGGGGTGGGGGGAGGGGTGAGGGGGCAGGGGGGGGGTGGAATGGTGACACGGGGGGACGGTGAGGGAGCAGGGGGGGGTGGAATGGTGACACAAGGGGGGTGGGGGGAGGGGTGGGGGGGGCAGAGGGGTGGAGGGGGGGGTTGAGACGACGTGGTTGCTGCGAGCGGTAAGTTTCACGGCAAATAATTCAGAGAGCGAGAAAATTATTCGGAGAGAATGATTCAGCCCGTGTCGTGCCCGTTGAGCCCCCTCTATGCAGCCAAACAGAAGCTGCTTAGGCATGCGGTGGCTGGGCATGCGGGCTCCGTGACCCAGCCAACGCAGCCTCGCCTGCCAGAGGAGCTCACCGATGGGAATGTGTCTAGATCTATCAAGAATTTGTGAGCTCCTCACACAATCCAGCCTGGTTAAACCCAGGACGGATCGTCGGCATGCCAGCCTGAATATTTATAACCAGCGCAGCTGTTGCATTAGAGGGATCCACGTTTCATAAGCATGACTGTGGCCGAGAAGACCCGAAGCTTCGTATGGAGCAACAGACCAGGTAGATTCCACACAGCATTAAACAACCGATGAAAAGCCAATGCCACCTGACTGATGTGGAGTGAGACCTCTGCTGTCAAACCGGAGCTGGTCATAAGCGCACTGCCCAGTTATGTGAAACTCTCCACTCTCTCCACAACTGCTCCATCACCAATGGGGAGCTGAGGGATTGAGTGAGCAGCAATCACCAAACCAAGAGGAAGCCATCCTTCAACCGCACCCGGGCATCGATCAGCCTCCCATTATTTCTGTACCAGATGGAATTTCCTCCTGTATAGCCATGGAAAGCTTCTCAAACTATGTGGTCAAAGATGATGTTAAATAATGTGGGAGCCAGAGAACATCCCTGTCGCACCCCAAGGTGAACAGGGAATGCCTCTGACTCCAGGTCACGTAGCTTTACCCGTGCCTGCCCACCGTCATCAAGGCCCTTGATGATTGTGAGCAGAGTAAGGGACCCCGAGAGAACTACCCACAGCCCTGGCTTGTTTATGATATCATAGGCCTTGACCAGGTCAAGAAAAGCAGATATGTAGGTCCTGTTGGATATCTCTACACCTCTGCTGTAGCAGACGTACAGAGAAAATGGCATCCGTGCAAGACTGCCCTGGTCTGAAACCACATTGGGGCTCTGCAAGCCTCTCCTCCGCGTGCCTGGCAAGGCCATGTTGAATAATCCTTTCCAGGACCTTTCCCGGCACACTGAGAAGATAAATGTCCCTGTAGTTGCTATAATCTGTGCAGTTCCCCTTCTTAAAGAGCACCAGGGCATCCTTCAAATCCTACAGAACCTATCCTGTGTTCCAAACAGATGTGATGTCATGTAGGGAAGTCTGCACACGGATTCCACCCTCTCACAGCATTTCACTTGGAAGATCATCTCTGCCCGGTGCTTTTCCTGGTCTCAAGACTCCGGATCTCCCCTCGTACTTTCTCCACAGATGGCACCTCAGCCAACCGCTTAGAAGGAGTCGCTACTTCTGCCAATGTTTGTTGTACCGCAGCCCTAGCAGGGTCGTCACCACCTCGCCCCATGACGTTGTCTGGGCTGAGCTAATTCCCCTCCCCCAAGACCTAACAGAAATGCACTGCAAACCTACATACCTGTTCCTGGGGGTCGGAGATCGGATGACGGTTCTTTTCCTTAACGGTGGTGGTAGGTGAGGCGCTGCAAAGTTACTTTTTCGATGGAATCAAATAGTGATTTGTGATTGTGGGCTACTGAGGCAGAGTCCATCTCCTCAGCAAACCCGCACCCACCACTCATCCTTGCAGCGCTGCACGGCTCTCCGAATCTCTGAGCAAAGGCTGCGGTGACCCTCCTCATTCTCCCATGTTGGATGTTGCAGACGACGGGAGTGGGCCTGTCATTTTCTCTCAACCAGCCGGAACACCTGCTCCTTCAGCCGGGGTTTCTTGGGAGGTCTGCACCGTGTATCCAATGTAGCTATTGCAGCTGCATGAGCCACAGTCCTGAACCTCATCCATTTCCTCTCAGCATCCGAAGGAGGGGGGGGGGGACGTTGCCAACCCCAGCTGCAAGCGATATTGAAATTCCTGCTTGCAACTATCCTCAGCTAGGCTGAGACCAGGCTACTGAGGGTTTGCATGGGGTCTTGGATGGACACCCTCCACCGGAGTGGAGGAATGGCAGGCGCATCTTACAGATGACAAGTCGATGGTCAGAGGGCAGATCAGCTCCACGGTAGGTCCTGGTGTCAAGGACATGGGCCCGCATCAACTGTTCCATCACTATGTAGTCCAGCAGATGTTCTTGCTTAGACCTGGCATGCATCCATCATGTGGTGTGGATGAGCCGATGCTACAACAGCGTGTTGGTAATTACAAACCCATGGGCTGCACAGAAGTCGGGCAGCCTCCTACCATTAGTATTGAGCTCATCTGGCCCATGCCTTCCGATCACTCCAACCCAGGTGTCATGACCCACTCAGGCATTAAAGTCACTCAACAGGATGACTCTATCCCGAGGGGCTACTTTAACTAGCACCTGGGACAGGAGGCTATAGAAGGCTCATTTGCCTTTCCTGCATCCCTCCACTGATGTTCATCTTCGGTGGGGGCGTAAGCAACCACCACCATTCCTCTACTCCCGTTGATGGGGAGGCGAGCCCACAAGAGCCTGGGGCTTACAGCTTCCCACACCTCACCGACACGCTCCCACGCCCCCTTCATTCTTTTGTTCAGAAGAAGAGCCACTCCCTGTTGTCTGGCAGTATCCTGCCCCGAGTAGAGGACTGTCCATCATGCATAGTGACTGGAGCCAGAACCAGTCGACCGGACCTCCTGAATACCGCAGAGATCCCAGCGGTACCGGTCCAGCTCCCGACAGAGGAGTGGCAGCCTCTCCTCCGCAGCGAGCGTCCCTAACATTCCACGCAGCCCATCGCAGTGTTTTTTTGCCGTTTCTGGAGGAATCTCGAGGGTGCGAATTCAGTCTCCTGGCATCGCCTGTCCCCGTGGGGCCTCCGGTAAAAGCTTAGATTGATTTTTTCCCCCACGTGCTTTAGTGAGAGGTTAGCAGCCCCTCGCACCCGTCCAGAGCCCCTTTGGCCGCTGTGGTGGCGACAAACGCCATGAGCGGGAATGGCCAATTGAAATCATCCTTCCCCACAATGACTCTGCTCACCACAGAGTTATCGTCCGGCACCAAAGAGGAGGTAGGTGGGTTGTTTTGACGGACGCTTACGCGTACACACACATACACAAGTACGTACACACGTACACACACACGTACACACACACGTACACACACATACACGTACACACACATACACGTATACACGCACACACACACGTATACACGCATACACACACACGTACACACACACGTACACACACACACGTACACACACGTACACACACACACGTACACAGACGTACACACACACACGTACACACACATACACGTATACACGCACACACACACGTATACACGCATACACACACACGTACACACACACGTACACACACACACGTACACACACGTACACACACACACGTACACAGACGTACACACACACACGTACACACACATACACGTATACACGCACACACACACGTATACACGCACACACACACGTATACACGCACACACACACGTATACACGCATACACACACACACGTACACACACACACGTACACACACGTACACACACGTACACACACACACGTACACATACACACACACGTACACACACACACGTACACATACACACGTACACATACACACACACGTACACACACACACGTACACATACACGTACACACACACACGTACACATACGCACACACGTACACACATACACACACATACACACACACACGTACACACACGTACACACACACACGTACACACACACGTACACACACACGTACACACGTACACACACATACATATACACACACACACATATACACACACACACATATACACACACACACATATACACACACACACATACACACACATACACACACATACACATACACACACATACAAGACAAAGATAAAGACAAAGATCCCCCATATAGCCTTAACAGACTGTAGGGGCAAGTGCTGTTAACGAGCACCTATGAAGGCCGGAACGGTACACGAGGGGGTGGGTGGCCAGCACCACGCCCGACCGCCTTTGTCTCCCTAGTGGCAATGTTTACACACCGCACCAGGTACTCATTTGAGGCTGAGTCGACCTAGGGGAGGCCCGGGACCGGTTCCGATAATCGTCACTGGTGTTGGCCGTGAGCAGGAATCGAACCCGGGTCGCCAGGTTCATAGCGCAGCGCGCTAACCGCTACACTACCGCTCCCCACAAACAAAGATCCCCCATATAGCCTTAACAGACTGTAGGGGCAAGTGCTGTTAGCGAGCACCTATGAAGGCCGGAACGGTACACGAGGGGGTGGGTGGCCAGCACCACGCCCGACCGCCTTTGTCTCCCTAGTGACGATGTTTACACATCGCACCAGGTACTCATTTGAGGCTGAGTCGACCTAGGGGAGGCCCGGGACCGGTTCAGATAATCGTCACTGGTGTTGGCCGTGAGCGGGAATCGAACCCGGGTCGCCAGGTTCATAGCGCAGCGCGCTACCCGCTACACTATCGCTCCCCACACACACACACATACACACACACATACACACACACATACACACACACATACACACACATACACACACACATACACACACATACACACACACACATACACACACATACACACACACATACACACACACATACATACACACACATACACACACATACATACACACATACACACACATACACACACATACATACACACATACACACACATACACACACACACATACACACAACAACAACAACAACAACAACCGCCATTCGCCACTAAGTGGCGGTGACGTCACCACGACGCTTGTGCCAGGCTATGTGCACCCTGAGGCCACGTGAAGTGTCGAACGCCCGCTGGCAGGAGGTCACGGGGCAGACCCAGGTGCCACGGGTCGACTGACTGAGATGACTGGCTGATGCACCACCTGTGCCCCCTAATGTGCCAACCTGCTGTGCTTTAGCCACCCGGCGCTCCGCTCGCTGTTGTGAGCGTCGCTCCTCCGCCCTCTGTTGTTGTTGGAGGGCGACTGCCTCCAACTGCCCAGTAGCATCCTTCACGAGCCTCCTCCACAGTGGCCGATCTTGACACCGCTGGTACCAGTCATCGGCAAGTCCACTCAGCTTCACGTCCTCCTGTACCACATCACTCCATCTCTTCTCTAGCCCGTGCCGCGCCCACTTAGCCCCCTCAATCCGGCCAAACAAAAGCTGTTTCGGCATGCGGTGGCTGGGCATGCGGGCTACATGACCCAGCCATCGAAGCCTTGCCTGCCGGAGGAGCTCACCGATGGGACCCTGCCCAGATCTTTCAAGGATTTGTGAGCTCCTCACACAATCCAGTCTGGTTAAACCCAGGATGGATCGTAGGCAGGCCAGCCTAAATGTTTCTAACCGGCGAAGATGTTCCATTAGGGGGGTCCACGTTTCGCAAGCGTAGAGAAGGGAGGGAATGACCGTGGCCGAGAAGACCTGAAGCTTAGTGCGGAGCGACAGACCAGGTAGCTTCCACACAGCGTTACGCAACCAATGAAAAGATATTGCCGCTCGACTGATTCGGAGTGAGACCTCTGCTGTTAAACTGGAGCCAGTCATAAGCACACTGCCCAGGTATGGGAAACTCTCCACTCTCTCCACAACTGCCCCATCACCGATTGGGAGTTGTGGGGGTGGAGTGTCCGATGGTACAAAATACCCAGGCAGGTGCTTAGTTTTGGTGGGGCTGATGGTAAGGCCCCACCTCTTAGTGGCAAGCTCCAGTCTCAGCAGCAGCATCTCCAACTCCTCCTCTCACTGAGCAGCTATTACCAAATCATCAGCATACATAACGTGGTTGAGCAATAGGGAGCCATCCCTAGACCGCACCCGGGCATCGATCAGCCTCCCATTATATCTGTACCATATGGAGATTCCCCCGGTACAGCTATTGAAGGCTTCACGAACTACGTGGTCGAAATAGATGTTAAATAATGTGGGAGCCAGAGGACATCCCTGTCGCACCCCAAGGTGTACAGGGAATGGCTCTGACTCCCGGCCACGTAGTTTTACCCGGGCCCGCTCACCATCATGAAGGTCCTTAATGATCGTGAGCAGAGGGTCAGGGACTCCAAAAGCACGAAGAACGACCCAGAGCCCAGGCCTACTGATGGTATCATAGGCCTTGACCAGGTCAATAAAGCAGAGATGTAGGTCTTGTTGGAATTCCCTACAGCTCTGCTGTAACAGACGGACAGAAAATATGGCATCTGTGCAGGACCGCCCTTTCCTGAAACCGCATTGGGGCTCCGCAAGCCTCTCCTCAGCGTGCCTGGCAAGACGATGCTGAATAATCCTTGCCAGGACCTTTCCCGGCACACTGAGGAGTGAGATGCCCCTGTAGTTGTTACAGTCTGTGCGGTCCCCCTTCTTAAAAAGGGGGACCACCAGGGCATCCTTCCAATCCTGCGGAACCCGTCCAGTGGTCCAGACTGTTGTTATGATGTCATATAGGGCAGTCTGTGCACAAACGCCACCCTCCCTCAGCATTTCGCTTGGGAGATCATCTCTGCCCGCTGCCTTTCCTGGTCTCAGACTCTGGATCGCCTTCAATACTTCCTCAGCAGATGGCACCTCAGCCAGCCACTCACAGGGGGTGACTTCTTCCAATATTTGAGGCACCGCAGCCTCAGCAGGGTCATCCTCACTTTGTGCCACGATGTTTTCCTGGCTGAGGGATTTTCCCTCCCCCAGGACCCCACAGAAATGCTCAGCAAATCTGCGAACCTGTTCCTGGGGGTCGGAGATTGGATCACCGTTTTTTTCCCCTAATGATGGTAATAGGTGTGGCGCTGCAGGTTACTTTTTTGATGGAGTTAAATAGAGATTTGTGATCACGGGCCACTGAGGCAGACTCCATCTCCTCAGCAACCCGCGACCACCACCCATCCTTGCAGCGCCTCACGGCTCTCCGAACCTCCGAGCGAAGGCTGCGGTAAGCCTCCTCATTCTCTGACGTGGGATTCTGTAGCCGATGACAATGGGCCTGTCGCTTTTTCTCAACCATCCTGAACACCTCCTCTGTCAGCCAGGGTCTCTGGGGAGGTCTGGACTGCGTACCCAAAGCAGCCATTGCAGCTGCATGAGTCACAGTCCTAAACCTCGCCCATTTACCCTCGACATCAGGAGTCAGGGACGATGCCAATCCCAGCCGCAAGCGATGATGAAATTCTCGCTTGCAACTTTCATCAGATAACTGAGACCAGGCCACTTTATGTTGGAATGGGGTCCTGGGTGTACACCCACCACCGGAGTGGAAGAATGGCAGGCGCATCTTACAGATGACTAGTCGATGGTCAGAGGGCAGATCAGCTCCACGGTAGATCCTGGTGTCAAGGACATGGGCTCGCATTCGCTGGTCCGTCACTATGTAGTCCAGCGGATGTTCTTGCTTGGACCCGGCATGCATCCATGATGTTGTGTGGATGCACGGATGCCGGAACAGCGTGTTGGTAATTACAAGCCCATGGGCTGCACAAAAATCTAGCAGCCTCCTACCGTTGTTATTGAGCTGATCTGGCCCATGCCCTCCAATCACTCCAGACCAGGTGCCAGTATCATGACCAACTCGGGCATTGAAGTCACCCAACATGATGACTATCCCGAGGGGCCACTTTAGCCAGCACCTGTGACAGAAGGTCATAGAAGGCATCTG
>NC_133730.1:6188556-6198556 GCF_048934315.1 Petromyzon marinus
AAGACCTACATCTCTGCTTTATTGACTTGGTCAAGGCCTATGATACCATCAGTAGGCCTGGGCTCTGGGTTGTTCTTCGTGCTTTTGGAGTCCCTGACCGTCTGCTCACGATCATGAAGGACCTTCATGATGGTGAGCGGGCCCGGGTAAAACTACGTGGCCGGGAGTCGGAGCCATTCCCTGTACACCTTGGGGTGCGACAGGGATGTCCTCTGGCTCCCACATTATTTAACATCTATTTTGACCACGTAGTTCGTGAAGCCTTCAGTATCTGTACCGGGGGAACCTCCATTTGGTACAGATATTATGGGAGGCTGATCGATGCCCGGGTGCGGTCAAGGGATGACTCCCTATTGCTCAACCACGTTATGTATGCCGATGATTTGGTAATAGCTGGTCATTCAGAGGAGGAGTTGGAGACGCTGCTGCTGAGACTGGAGCGTCCCACTAAGAGATGGGGCCTTACCATCAGCCCCACCAAAACTAAGCACCTGCCTGGGTATTTTGTACCATCGGACACTCCACCCCCACAACTCCCAATCGGTGATGGGGCAGTTGTGGAGAGAGTGGAGAGTTTCCCATACCTGGGCAGTGTGCTTATAACCGGCTCCAGTTTAACAGCAGAGGTCTCACTCCGAATCAGTTGAGCGGCAATATCTTTTCATCGGTTGCGTAACGCTGTGTGGAAGCTACCTGGTCTGTCGCTCCGCACTAAGCTTCAGGTCTTCTCGGCCACGGTCATTCCCTCCCTTCTCTACCCTTGCGAAACGTGGACCCCCTTAATGGAGCATCTTCGCCGGTTGGAAACATTTAGGCTGGCCTGCCTACGATCCATCCTGGGTTTAACCAGGCTGGATTGTGTGAGGAGCTCAAAAATCCTTGAAAGATCTGGGCAAGGTCCCATCGGTGAGCTCCTCCGGCGGGCAAGGCTACGTTGGCTGGGTCATGTAGCCTGCATGCCCAGCCACCGCATGCCGAAACAGCTTTTGTTCGGCCGGATCGAGGGGGCTAAACGGGCGCGGCACGGGCTAGAGAAGAGATGGAGTGATGTGGTACAGGAGGACGTGGAACTGAGTGGACTTGCCGATGACTGGTACCAGCGGTGTCAAGATCGGCCTCTGTGGAGGCTCGTGAAGGACGCTATTGGGCAGTTGGAGGCAGTTGCCCTCCAACAACAACGGAGGGTGGAGGAGCGACGCTCACAACAACGAGCGGAGCGCCGGGTGGCTAAAGCACAGCAGGTTGGCACAGTAGGGGGCACAGGTGGTGCATTAGCCAGCCATCTCAGTCAGTCGACCCGTGGCACTTAGGTCTGCCCGTGACCTCCTGCCCGCGGGCGTTCGACACTTCACGTGGCCTCAAGGTGCACGTGGCCTGGCACAAGCGTCGTGGTGACGTCACCGCCACTTAGTGGCGAATGGCGGTTCTTGTTGTTGTTGTGTGTGTGTGCACGTGTGTGTACGTGTGTGTGTGTACACGTGTGCACGAGTGTGCGTGTGCGTACGTATTGGCGAGTGTGGGTAACGGTTAGCGCTACGCTGCGCTATGAACCCAGCAACCCGGGTTCGATTCCTGCTCACGGCCAACACCAGTGACGATTATCTGAACCGGTCCTGAGCCTCCCATAGGTCAACTCAGCCTCAAATAAGTACCTGGTACGGTGTGTAGTAAACATCGCCACTGGGGAGACAAAGGCGATCGGGCGTCGTGCTGGCCACCCACTCCCTCGTGTACCGTTCCGGCCTTCATAGTGTGCTCGCTAACAGCACTTGCCCCTACAGTCTGTTAAGGCTACACGGGGGATCTTTGTTTTTGTGTGCGAGAGCCTCACCTGGTTCAGCTGCTGTAGTTTGTGGGCTATGAGGGTGACTCCGGGCTCCACGGAGCGCACACGGAGCTCCGGGTTGCGCTGCTGCTCCTCCAGACTCGTGCCAACCACGGGGCGCAGGTAGCTGCAAGGCAAAGACAAAGGTCCGCCCCCCCCCCCCATAGCCTCAACCGACTGTTGGGACAAGTGCTGTTCGCGAGTAGCACCGCCTTTGATGGCTGGCACGGCACACGATGGGGTGGGTGGCCAGCACCACGCCTGGCGATGTTTATACTCGTTTGAGGCTGAGTCGACTTAGGGGAGGCTCATGCAAAGAACAATGAGACTCACACAGAGTACAATGAGACACACACCAAACAATGAGACTCACACAGAGAACAATGTGACTCACACAGAGAACAATGAGACTCACACAGAGAACAATGAGACACACAAAACAATGAGACTCACACAGAGAACAATGTTACTCACACAGAGAACAATGAGACTCACACAGAGAACAATGAGACACACACAAAACAATGAGACTCACACAGAGAACAATGAGACTCACACAGAGAACAATGAGACACACACCAAACAATGAGACTCACACAGAGAACAATGAGTCTCACACAGAGAACAATGAGACACACAAAACAATGAGACTCACACAGAGAACAATGAGACTCACACAGAGGACATTGAGACTCACACACAAAGCAATGAGACTCTCACGGAAAACAATGGGACTCACACAGAATAATGAGCCTCACACATAATAATGAGCCTCACACAGAGAACAATGAGACTCTCAAACAAACCAATGAGACTCACACAGAGAACAATGAGGCTCATACAAAGACCCACGTAAAAAATACCACGTGTCTTATAAGTATGAATGACAGTCGCCGAGTGTTTAACACCCTAACCCAGTGTTTAACACACTAACCCAGTGTTAACACACTAACCCATTGTTTAACACACTAACCCAGTGTTTAACACACTAACCCAGTGTTTAACACCCTAACCCAGTGTTTAACACACTAAACCCAGTGTTTAACACGCTAACCCAGTGTTTAACATACTAACCCCTTGTTTAGCACACTAACCCAGTGTTTAACACACTAACCCAGTGGTTAACACCCTAACCCAGTGTTTAACACACTAACCCCGTGTTTAACACCCTGACCCAGTGTTTAACACACTAACCCAGTGTTTAACACACTAACCCAGTGTGTAAAACCCTAACCCAGTGTTTAACATCCTAACCCAGTGTTTAACACACTAACCCCGTGTTTAACACGCTAACCCAGTGTTTAACACACTAACCCCGCGTTTAACACATTAACCCAGTGTTTAACACACTAACCCAGTGTTTAACACACTAACCCAGTGTTTAACACTCTAACCCAGTGTTTAACACCCTAACCCAGTGTTTAACACACTAACCCAGTGTTTAACACCCTAACCCAGTGTTTGACACACTAACCCAGTGTTTAACACACTAACCCAGTGTTTAACACACTAACTCAGTGTTTAACACATTAACCCAGTGTTTAACACAATAACCCAGATGTTTAACACACTAACCCAGTGTTTAACACGCTAACCCAGTGTTTAACACACTAACCCAGTGTTTAACACACTAACCCCGTATTTAACACACTAACCCCCTATTTAACACATTAACCCAGTATTTAACACACTAACCCCGTGTTTAACACACTAACCCAGTGTTTAACACACTAACCCAGTGTTTAACACACTAACCCAGTGTTTAACAACCTAACCCAGTGTTTAACACACTAACCCAGTGTTTAACACCCTAACCCAGTGTTTAACACACTAACCCAGTGTTTAACATACTAACCCATTGTTTAACACACTAACCCAGTGTTTAACACACTAACCCAGTGTTTAACACCCTAACCCAGTGTTTAACACACTAAACCCAGTGTTTAACACGCTAACCCAGTGTTTAACATACTAACCCCTTGTTTAACACACTAACCCAGTGTTTAACACACTAACCCAGTGTTTAACACCCTAACCCAGTGTTTAACACACTAACCCCGTGTTTAACACCCTAACCCAGTGTTTAACACACTAACCCAGTGTTTAACACACTAACCCAGTGTGTAAAACCCTAACCCAGTGTTTAACATCCTAACCCAGTGTTTAACACACTAACCCCGTGTTTAACACCCTAACCCAGTGTTTAACACACTAACCCCGCGTTTAACACATTAACCCAGTGTTTAACACACTAACCCAGTGTTTAACACACTAACCCAGTGTTTAACACTCTAACCCAGTGTTTAACACCCTACCCCAGTGTTTAACACACTAACCCAGTGTTTAACACCCTAACCCAGTGTTTGACACACTAAACCAGTGTTTAACACACTAACCCAGTGTTTAACACACTAACTCAGTGTTTAACACATTAACCCAGTGTTTAACACAATAACCCAGATGTTTAACACACTAACCCAGTGTTTAACACGCTAACCCAGTGTTTAACACCCTAACCCAGTGTTTAACACACTAACCCAGTGTTTAACACACTAACCCCGTATTTAACACACTAACCCCCTGTTTAACACATTAACCCAGTATTTAACACACTAACCCCGTGTTTAACACACTAACCCAGTGTTTAACACACTAACCCAGTGTTTAACACACTAACCCAGTGTTTAACAACCTAACCCAGTGTTTAACACACTAACTCAGTGTTTAACACCCTAACCCAGTGTTTAACACACTAACCCAGTGTTTAACATACTAACCCAGTGTTTAACACACGAACCCAGTATTTAACACACTAACCCCCTGTTTAACACACTAACCCAGTGTTTAACACACTAACCCCGCATTTAACACACTAACCCCCTGTTTAACACATTAACCCAGTATTTAACACACTAACCCCGTGTTTAACACACTAACCCAGTGTTTAACACACTAACCCAGTGTTTAACACACTAACCCAGTGTTTAACAACCTAACCCAGTGTTTAACACACTAACTCAGTGTTTAACACCCTAACCCAGTGTTTAACACCCTAACCCAGTGTTTAACACCCTAACCCAGTGTTTAACATACTAACCCAGTGTTTAACACACGAACCCAGTATTTAACACACTAACCCCCTGTTTAACACACTAACCCAGTGTTTAACACACTAACCCAGTATTTAACACACTAACCCCGTGTTTAACACACTAACCCAGTGTTTAACACACTAACCCCCTGTTTAACACATTAACCCAGTATTTAACACACTAACCCCGTGTTTAACACACTAACCCAGTGTTTAACACACTAACCCAGTGTTTAACACACTAACCCAGTGTTTAACACCCTAACCCAGTGTTTAACACACTAACCCAGTGTTTAACATACTAACCCAGTGTTTAACACACGAACCCAGTATTTAACACATTAACCCCCTGTTTAACACACTAACCCAGTGTTTAACACACTAACCCCGTATTTAACACACTAACCCCCTGTTTAACACATTAACCCAGTATTTAACACACTAACCCCGTGTTTAACACCCTAACCCAGTGTTTAACACACTAACCCAGTGTTTAACATACTAACCCAGTGTTTAACACACGAACCCAGTATTTAACACACTAACCCCCTGTTTAACACATTAACCCAGTGTTTAACACACTAACTCAGTGTTTAACACACTAACCCCGCGTTTAACACATTAACCCAGTGTTTAACACACTAACCCAGTGTTTAACACACTAATCCAGTGTTTAACACACTAATCCAGTGTTTAACACACTAACCCAGTGTTTAACACACCCAGTGTTTAACACACTAACCCCGTGTTTAACACACTAATCCAGTGTTTAACACACTAACTCCGTGTTTAACACACTAATCCAGTGTTTAACACACTCACCCACTGATTAACACACTCACACACTGATTAACACACTCACCCACTGATTAACACACTCACACACTGATTAACACACTCACCCACTGATTAACACATTCACACACTGATTAACACACTCACCCACTGGTCAACAAACTCACCCACTGATTAACACACTCACCCACTGATTAACACATTCACACACTGATTAACACACTCACCCACTGGTCAACAAACTCACCCACTGGTTCTAGCCACTGGTCCACCCACTCTACCACTGGTCCATCCACTCACCCACTCATCCACTGCTCCACCCACTGCTCCACCCACTCTCCCACTGCTCCAACTACTCACCCACTGTTCCAACTACTCACCCACTGCGCCACCCACTGTTGCACCCATTCACCCACTGCTCCACCCACTGCTCCACCCACTCACCCACTGGTCTACCCACTCACCCACTGCTCCACCCACTGCTCCACCCACCCACTGTTCTACCCACTGCTCCACCAACTCACCCACTGCTCCACCCACTGGTCTACCCACTCACCCACTGCTCCACCAACTCACCCACTGCTCCACCCACTGCTCCACCCACCCACTGTTCTACCCACTGCTCCACCAACTCACCCACTGCTCCACCCACTGCTCCACCCACCCACCCACTGCTCCACCAACTGGTCTACCCACTCACCCACTGCTCCACCCACTGGTCTACCCACTCACCCACTGCTCCACCAACTCACCCACTGCTCCACCCACCCACCCACCCACCCACTGTTCCACCCACTGCTCCACCCACCCACCCACTGTTCCACCCACTGCGCCACCCACTCACCCACTGCTCCACCCACTGCTCCACCCACTCACCCACTGCGCCACCCACTGCTCCACCCACCCACTGTTGCATCCACTGCTCCACCCACCCACCCACTGTTCCACCCACTGCTCCACCCACTGCTCCACCAATTCACCCACTGCTCCACCCACTGCTCCACCCACCCACCCACTGTTCCACCCACTGCTCCACCCACTGCGCCACCAATTCACCCACTGCTCCACCCACTGCTCCACCCACCCACCCACTGCTCCACCCACTGGTCCACCCACTCAGCCACTGGTCTACCCACTCACCCACTGCTCCACCAACTCACCCACTGCTCCACCCACTGCTCCACCCACCCACCCACCCACTGCTCCACCCACTGGTCCACCCACTCAGCCACTGCTCCACCCACTGCTCCACCCACCCACTGCTCCACGCACTGCTCCACCCACTCACCCACTGCTCCACCCACCCACTCACCTCTCCACCACCTCGTTCCCGTCCCAGCAGAGGGAGCCGTCGGGCGCGGCGAACTGCGTCTCGCAGAGGCGCTGCGGCAGCGTGGCATAGAAGCCCTCGTACACGGGGAGGCTCTTCTTGAACTCCCTGCAGAGACAAAGGTCCCCCGTGTAGCCCCAAATGATTGCCGGGGCAAGTGCCGTGAGCCAGTTGCAGCAACCTATGAAGGGCCTGCAGCGTGACTTAAAATCCCTCTTACAGCCGGGAGGCTCTTCTTGAACGCCCTGCAAAGACAAAGGTCCCCCGTGTAGCCTCGACCTATTGCCGGGGCAAGTGCCGCGAGCGAGTTGAATGCGACCTTTGAGAGGACGGAACGGCACTCGACACGTGGTGGTACGAACACACGCACACACAAGTTCCATGACCACCCTACGAACCTGGCGGCCCGAGTTCGATTCCCGCTCACGGTCCAAACACCGGTGACGATTATCAGAACCGGTCCTGGGCCTCCCCTCGGTCGACAAACGAGTACCTGGTGCCGTGTGCGACCATCGCCACTGGGGGAGACAAAGGCGGCCGGGCGTGGTGCTGGCCACCCACCCCCTCGTGTGCCGTTCCGGCCTTCACAGGTGCTACTCGCTAACAGAACTTGCCCCCGACAGCCTGTCACAGGCTACACGGGAGGGGGGGAGTCATTGTCTCTGTACGAACACAAAGACAAAGATCCCCCGTGTAGCCTTTCACAGACTGTCGGGGCAAGTGCTGCTAGCGAGTAGCAGCACCTCCGAAGGTCGGTACTCTGGCATACGAGGGGGTGTGTGTGTGGGGGGTGTAGTGGTGGACAGCAACCACTCCCGGCCGCCTTTGTCTCCCCAGTGGTGATGTTTACTACACACAGCACAAGACACTCATTTGAGGCCGATTCGACCTTAGAGGAAGGGGGGGCAGGACCGGTTCAGGTAATCGTCAGCGGTGTTGGCCGTGAACGGGAGTCGAACTCTGGAAGGTCTCCCTGTCCAGTGACGGATGCTCAGCAAAACGGTGCGATTAGTCTCAACATAGTAAGTACCCTCACCCCCCACCACCACCACACACACATCACACACATACTACACCACATACTACACCACACACACCACACACACACCACACACACACCACACACACACCACACACACACCACACACACACACCACACACACCACACCACACACACACCACACACACCACACACACCACACACACACACCACACACACACCACACACACACCACACACCCCACACACACACACCACAACACACACACAACACACACACCACACACACCACCACACACACACCACACACACCACACACATCACACACACACACCACACACACCACACACACACCACACACACCACACACAACACACACCACACACACAACACACACACCACACACAAACCACACACACCACACACACACCACACACCACACACACCACACACACCACACACACCACACACACACCACACACCACACACACCACACACACCACACACACACACCACACACACCACACACACCACCACACACACCACACACACCACCACACACACACCACACACACACACCACACACACACCACATACACCACACACACACCAAACACCACACGCACCACACACACACACACCACCACACACACAACACACACCAAACACACCACACACACACACCACATACACCACACACACCACACACACCACACACACACACCACACACACCACACACACACCACACACACACCACACACACCACACACACACCACACACACCACACACACCACACACCACACACAACACACACAACACACACCCCACACACACACCACACACACACCACACACACCACACACACACCACACACACAACACACACACCACACACACACACCACCACACACACCACACACACCACACACACACACCACACACACACCACACATCACACACACACACCACACACACACCACACACCACACACACACCACACACACCACACACACACCACACACACCACACACACACACCACACACACCACCACACACACAACACACACACCACACACACCAAACCCGCTTCAAGTAAACACAGAGCTACGTCAAGGCAGCAGCAGCAGCAGCAAGAGAGGCGAAGCTCAACAACATCCATCAAGGACGCTGCCCTGTGACACAAACAGGAGATGCCGTGTCACGGTCCACCCACTCTCGATCCACTGCTGGATGACACCACCCACCCACCCCTCCCCTACCCTCTCTCGCCCACCCATGTCGTGGAGCGGTGGCGCAACGGTTAGCGCTACGCTGCGCTACGAACCTGGCCACCCGGGTTCGATTCCCGCTCACGGCCAACACCGGGTGACGATTACCTGAACCGGTCCTGGGCCTCCTCCCCTAGGTCGACTCAGCCTCAAACGAGTACCTGGTGCGGGGTGTAGTAAACGTCGCCACTGGGGGAGACAAAGGCGGCCGGGCGTGGTTCTGGGCCACCCACCCCCTCGTGTGCCGTGCCGGCCTTCACAGGTGCTACTCGCTAACAGCACTTGCCCCTACAGTCTGTTACAGGCTACACGGGGGATCTTTGTCTTTGTTTTTGAGGAAGGGGGAACGGTGGCGCAACGGTTAGCGCGCCGCGCCACGGCAACTCGAGTGGGATTGGAAGTCGCCAACCACCAGGAGGTCAGCAGTTTATTTACCCCCGAGTAAAGCCGTAGAGCTAAGAAGCTCTTTGTAGGGTGGCTCGGCTGGCAGACAACATGAAAGCATTCCACAATGACACCCACACACACACACTCATCCACACACCCACACACACAACCACACTCACCCACACACACCCACACTCACCCACACTCACCCACACACCCACACACCCACACACTCACCCACACACACACTCACCCACACACACACCCACACACCCACACTCACCCACACACCCACCCACACTCA